>NC_141151.1:48025130-48362630 GCF_053477565.2 Lygodium microphyllum | reverse complement strand
TTGTCATAGACAAGCACCCAGTCATTTTCTTGGATAGCTCTTGGCTGAAGTCGATGTTGCCTATCAAAATTCTTTTATTCTTTAGTCTTGCTATCTTTAGCTTCTCAATAGCTGCTGGAACATCTTCAGGCCTTCTTTCTAACTACCATATGTGCAAAGTTAGCAACTCTTCTCTATTGATGCCTTTCTCCCAAGGTAGAAGAATCCATGTGAGAATAGATTCTTCAATTGGCATAATTGGTTGCTGCTCATGCATAAGTTTAGCTGGCATATAGCTAGTTACAGCACTGTGAGTAGTCGGATCAGCCCATAATGCAAAAGGTAGCATTTTAGGCCATTCTTTGATCTTTCCTCTACAAGAGTTTGCTAAAGCTTTGAGAATAGGCTGATTCCCTCTCTTAGATTTCCCATTGCCTTCAGGGTTATAGGCTGACATTAAAGCCAACTTAATACCCAATTGAGCAAAGAAATTGTGTGTCTTATCGGCATCCAACTCTCCTCTATCTGCACTTACCTTGCCAATACAGACATATCTACAAAATACTTCTTCAAGCAAAAAGTGACAAATAGATTGAGTGGTCTTGGTTGTTAAGGCTTTACCTTCCACTTGGTTAGCTAGATCCTCTCTTGCAACAAGCACTAAATACCGCATATTCCATATCCTTGTAGGCATGGTTACAATATCAATAACCCATCTATAATGTATAGACAAAGGATAAGTCCGTTGTAACCCATCTCGATGCTTAATCATAGAGTATATCTAACACACATAACAAGTTTCAACAAAATTCTCTATGTCTCAATACATGTTCTGCCACCAGTATTTTTCTTTGATTTTACTAAAAGTTCCCCATATGCCTCTTCCCTCTTTGTGTGCTTCCATAGATGCACATTTTTAAGAAAGAAGCCATAAGCTTTCCTCTTGATATGCTTGAACTCTTCATTAGTCCAGGTCTCTTTCTTCTTCATTGTGCTCAAATATTGGCCGACCATCAGCCAATCTTCTTTATAATTTTCTTTAGGGAAATGAACTAGAACTTGAGCAATGCAATGAGCATGCTAACTTCTAGTTGACCACTTTTCCTCCATAAACAAATCTTTGATCTTTGTTGTTGTTTGCTAATTTACAGTAGTACCCTTTCCTATTCTTGTTGTACTTAATGCTATGCCATTAAAAAGATCAGCTACACCTGCAATATTCAGCTTTGGATTTATTATGCAGCAACTGAAAAGGCACTTTCACCAGCCATAGAATGGAATTCAGCAAGTATAGATTCTTCAGTCTCATCTTCTTCCATTAGCTCTTCTTCATTGTCATATCTTGCTCATGACAACATGTCAAAAACTGGATTCTCCTTTCCTGCAATATGCTTTAATTCGAGGTTGAGATATTTAATATATGCTAATTTGAGGTTGAGATATTTAATATATGCAATCCATCTTATCATAGCAATGTTTGGTGTAGAATAGTTGGCAATCATGCCCAAGAGTGGAAGACAATCAGTTTCTACTACTACGGAAGCACTTATAAAGTATTCATGATTACACTTTAATGTTGTTAAAACTCCCCACAATTCCCTTTTTACTTATGCATATCTTATTTCACGTTCATTGAGAACATTTGCTCCAAAATGAATTGCATACATGTTACCTTCAACATCTTCTTGGCCAATAGCACATCCTATCCCAATAGGACTTGTATCCATAGTAAGGATGATGGATTGACCATTTAAATAATCAACCGTTTTGAGAATGGGGGTTGATATTAACAGCTTCTAGCGTATAGTGAGAATATGCTCTTTATTCCAAGAGAATCTTTGGCATTTTCTTAATAATTGATAAATATTTTTGGCTACATGAGTAAAATGTGGTATCCATATGAGATAGAATACACATGCGCCAAGAAATATTCTCACCTCTGAAATATTTGTGCATTTTTCTTGCATTCTATTAATGGTATCTATCTTGATGGCGAAGGTTTGCGTCCATAGGGGCCACACAAATGTCCGGACCACTAGGACTTCTTCAACTCCAAAGATTGATTTAGCTCCAGAAAGGGTAAGATGAACTTCTTCTAACTTTGTCAAAATCATGTCACAATCATGAATATGGTTAACTACCAATGTCATGCAGCCACCTTCATCAAGCTCCTCATTCTTTTCATAGACTTCACATCCCTTGATAGGTACATCATCAAGAAATGGAAGAGTAAGCTGCGAACTAAAGTCCCTTAAGACTCTGTGCATGGCATTCATCATATGGGCCACAGATTTTGTTGCAACTTGTGGTAGAGTGCACATGCAGACCAATCCAAGAGGTGTATTCATTGTGGTAATGTCTCGACTTTCTAATGAAAGCTGAAATTGGTCATATCTAGAATATAGGCCACCCATAGAATAAATTGCTCTTCCTAAAAAAGCTTTAGCAAACTCATCAACAATTGGACCCGAATCAACATTTTGGATTGTGACACGGTTAACAGGCTGTAGATCTTGAATGAATCATAAATATCCATTTTTCTTGGGCACGATAAACCATTGATTGAGTAAGGTACTGAAGAAGGTTCCAAAATCTTCATTCTAATCTTTTCATTTAGAAGATCCAGTAATTTGAAAAAATGTGCCCTTGGAACGGGAATGGGGGCTTGAGGTTCCAAGGCACATGTGGGACCGTGAAAATGGCCATAGGAGCCATAATATTTGGATCCACATAGCCTATTTCACTTGGCTAAAATGCAAATTATTTTCCATATTTCATTAGCATTTGCATAAAAGAGTGTTTTTTCACAGAGACTCCTTTGAGTATTTTTCAGCATAAAAGATTTATCACATATTTTGAGCTCTTTTATACTTTTAGATGTAAACTTGTGTCCAATGTTGGAAGGATCTCAAAGACTTGGCTGATTTGCTACCCTATTAGCTAGCCCTTCACTTTTAGGAGGCAATGGGACTGCCACTGGCTTGACTTTCTTATCCACCATCTTGTATTTTGTCTCCACTTGTGCTTCAACCTTGTTGAGTAAACCAATCTCTTCCTGTTCAAAAAATTCTTGAATTGTTTGATAAAATTCCAATGTACATACTTCTATGGATTGATTTTTAGCTTGATTTTTTGCATGAGCAGCTGTGTATATGTCAGCCAATGTATCAATAGTAATTAGCCCAAAAATTACCAGAAATATCTTCATTTTCATCCATCATGTCATAAGTTTTCAGCTCCCTTTTAATATGAAATAAATATTTTCTTTTAGCTTTAGTCATGATTGAAAGAGACTTATAACAACCCATACTGTTGACTGTACATACATGTGGATTTGCTGGAGACTCAGTTTTTAAAGTATGAGGAGGCACAATCTTTTTACATGAAGCATTGCCATAGCCTCTTTTATAGCAATGCAACTCAAAAACCCTTGAATTCTCAAGTATTAGGAGGCACATGATAATCACGCAATTGATCTCTATTTTGATGATGGTTAACACACACAATAAGAAATTGGACAGCTCATTCATTATCCTTGCTTCAAACTCGAGCATAAGAAGAACCATCATCAAGAGCTTTTGGTTTCAAGCGAGCTTCAAAAATGTAGGGTTTCCTAATAATGATAGGGTAACTATAAGAGTCTTGAACAAAGAAGTGAAAATTTTCTTTTACGTCTCCAATAGTTACCTACATATTAGGACATGCAGCATATAATTCTCCAGAAGAGTTGTTTGCAACTCTCATTCATCAGCCTAGATCAACATCTATGGGCCATCTGTCGCTTTCATAGAGACTCCTTGCCATGACGTTTATCTTAAAACCATGGTCTAAGAGTTTAATACATGGTATTTCTTTTTCTCCAATTTTGACGATTGTCTCCGTTGTTGCTCTTGCCTAGTGCGTGCAAGAATTGTGATTGCTTGGAATGAACCGAGCTCCTTCCTCTTCATGCATGTGCTATAGATAGCCTTCTTTTTTAGAGATGGGCTGCCCAATTGGTTTGGACCAACCGACCATTATATTTTCAGCTTTCACTTCTTTAATTTTTGCATCCATGCTTTCTTTATCTTCAACTTCAATTGCTCCAATTAATTCTTAAACTACTTCAAGCTGAATTCCTTGTGCAATTAGCTTCCCTTCATCTTGCACAAAGACTCGAAGAGCTTGCAAAAAAGCATGCACTATTTCTTTAGCATCATCACCAATATATTGTCTTTTCTTTTGATTACATTAATAATAACATCATGGAATTCACATTTGGCAATTCCAAGAATTTTTCCTAAGGTGAATTCAATTTTGCTTCCTAGAATTCATTCTTCTATGGCTCGTTTGAGATCAGTTATAGATTCTATGTCAGACTGCAATTCATAGCCTGGCTACTTGCCTTTCTTCTTTCCCTCGGCCCTCTTTATTTGTGACACATCTTCCATCTCTTGATCTGGGGTTATATTTTCAGCAGGCCTTGGTTGCTCAGGCGTTCTTCTAGTTACCCGTTTTGGAGGGCCAGAAGTGGAAGGGCTAGGTTCATCTTCTCTTTTCTTCAATCAAGACCTATTTAAGATTGGCATCAGCCAAATGTGCAAAAGTGGAAAAAGAATCTACTGGTTCTTTCCAACTAGTTATTTTGAGAATGCAGTCAAATCATCTTTGGTTTCTTTGTCACGTTCCATTTGATCTAATGCATGCATCCATATTTTAGAATGCACATCAATTTCACATGCTTTCAAGTTAGATTTAGTTGCCTCAATTTGCAGCCCATAGGTAGCTACATCAATTGATGCGTAGGTATTCTTCATAACTAAATCCTCTAATCTTTTCTTCATTCCACCATTGCCAAAATTTGGCTCTAGTGGAAGACCTATTTCAGCTGCATGAATTCTCCCGTCTTTCCAAAAGTCGAGCTTCTATGCTTCAACCTCACGGAAGGTAAAACACTCCCTCTTTTCATGTTGTTGACTGTCACACCAAATACATCGCCACTTAAAGCCTTCTCTCATGGGTCTTTGAGTTGATGATCATCCTCATTCCTCAACTTTAACATCCAACTTCTCCACCTTACAACTAATTTCTGGAAGATTCAAATGAAGGTCACACATGCTTTTAATGAGTTCATCCATGACATCATTTTTAGAAGAAACATAAGAAGAAAGAGTTGGTTGGTTAATCAAAGAAATAGGGGATTTTGAAGGTGAAACAGGCTCCATCAATGGATTTGTTGGAGTTGAGGCAAAGCCCAATCTTAGTCACTTTGCTCTCAATAAGTTAACGAATTTGTATAAACTTGTTATCAAAGAATTTATTGCTCGGTATTCGTGTTTGTGCCATAAATCACGCAAAAAACGAACCCTATTCCCTAAAAGGCTTAATTAATGAAGCTGATTTTAAATGACACACATAATTGTGGTAGGACCTAATAGAAAACTAAAGCTATCAAGTGAAGTGGGTGGGTAAAACCCTGACAAGTCTTTCCCATGGCAGGGTGATCGAGAACTAGGAGGCTTCTCACAAGGTTTTACCGACATTGGACATGTTACGATTCAGAGACAGAGACAAGAGTGAAGAGCTGAGCGCTCTCTACTTCATCCATTATCACATTACACACATAACATAAGTGTATACAATAATACTAAGGTCCGTAGGACCGTTCACACTAGGCCTAAGACCATCGACTTATTTAATGTCCCACACTTGCTGATACAACTGGACACAGCAAATGTCGGTCATACATAATGACAGGAGAATAATGGAAGCTTGATATTCTAACACTCCCCCTCAAGCTCAAATCATTTGATAAACTCTAAGTAGTTGTCTGAAACTACTAAACTTATCTTTACCCAAAGACTTGGTAAAGATATCTGCAACCTGTTCATCAGTCTTCACATGCATAAGATCTACTCTCCCTGCAAGAACCATCTCTCTGATAAAATGGTAGTGTACCTCTATGTGTTTTGTCCTGGCATGGTATACTGGATTCGTTGCCAGGAGTACACTACTGATATTGTCACATAATAAGGTCACTGGAGCATCCACCTGAATATCCAAATCAGTCATAAGCTTGAGCAGCCATGAAATCTTGCATGCTGCCAATGCAGCACCCCTGTACTCTGCCTCAGTACTAGACAATGCAACCGTCGGTTGCTTCTTGCTTCTCCAGCTGATCATGCCACTTCCAAAGCCAAAAGCATAACCACTCGTAGATCTGCGATCATATGAGCATCCTGCCCAATCCGCATCTGTGTATCCAACCAGTTTTAAGGGCTTATCTCTCATATAGAACAGCCCATAATCTACAGTGGACTTAACATATCTCATAATCCGCCTAACAGCATCCAAATGTGGCTTTTTTCCATAACTGACTTATGAGCCCAACTGCATAATTTAAATCTAGCCTAGTGATGGTCAAGTAGATCAAACTTTCAACTATCTGCCTGTACATAGTCACATCCTAAATTTCAGCTCTAGTGCTAATGTCCAGCTTGACATTCTAATCAAGGAGTATATCCAATGGTTTGCATTCAGCCATGCCATACTTTTTAGCATTTCCATGGCATAATGTTTCTGCATCAGCCATAAACCATTTTCAGCCTTGATTACCTCAATACCCAAAAGGTACTTCAATTCACCTAGATCTTTCATGTCAAATTTAGATTTCAGCATCTTCATTCCATGCTGTATACCCAAGTCATCATCACCAATGATTATCAAATCATCAACATATATGACCAGCACTACCAAGCCACTATCAGTCTTCTTTGTAAATAGGCTATGATCAGCCCTACCAATAGTAAATCCCAACCTCTGCAAGAAGTTATTGATCCTAGCATGCCAAGCTCTCGGAGCCTGCTTCAGCCCGTACAATGCCTTTTTCAGCTTGCATACATAATGCTAAAAATCAGGGTGAACATACCCTTCCAACTGAACCATATAGACATCCTCTGCTAAGTCACCATTAAGAAAGGAATTCTTCACGTCCATCTGCTGTAATTTCCAGTCTCTCTAGCAGCAGCCAAAGCAATCATAGCGCAGGGCTGAATGTTTCCTCATAATCAAGTCCATACTGTTGGGCATACCCCCTAGCAACTAGCTTGGCTTTGTACCTTTCCACACTGCCATCTGACTTGCATTTGATTTTGTAGACCCATTTGCAGCCAATGGTCTTTTTTCCTTCAGGCAGTGGCACAAGATCCCATGTCTTATTTTCAGCCAAGGCATTCATTTCTTCATCCATAGCTGCACACCAGTTCTCATCTTCCACTGCTTCAGCATATGTATCTGGTTCTTTGATCTCCATCACTTTTGTCATGTAAGCATAATGCTTTGCAGAGTAGCCACTGTATGTCAATCTGTCAGCAAGGTATTTGACCCTCTGTGAGTGTCTAGGCTGTGGTGCACTACTAGATTCCCCTCTCTCATGAGGCGAAATGTACATGTTCTGCCTTGCGCCAAGCGTATAGACAGCCGGAATACCAAGTTCACTGTCTAAAGTGTCAGCAGACTCATATCCAGAAGTCATTCTACCATGTGTCATCATACCATATGCATCCTCAGTAACTTTCTCTTTTCCTTTGATGTCCAAGACATCATATCTCCCCCTCACTAACATACTGGTATCAGTGGACGGTGAGCTCCTCAATCTCCCTGTCCATGGGGATATTGTCTAACTACTAGGTCCTGTCATAGCAGTGCTCTACTGCAAATCAACTGTAGATACATGAGTGGAAGGCATATCCGATGGCACTGTAGCCGGTGATACATACCAAGAATCCATCTCATAAAAAATAACATCCCTGCTCACCAAAGTCTCCTTGGCAGAGGGATCATAGCATTTGTATGCCTTCTTTTCCTGCGAATATCCAATGAAAACACACTTATGCGCTTTTGATCCAGCTTCTTCCTTTTTTCATCTGAAATATGCACATAAGCAAGACAGCCAAAGACTTTCATGTGACTTACATCCGGCTAATAGCCATACAGCTTCTCAAACAGTGTCATCTCATGAATACCTGTAGTGGGAGTCCGATTCAAGATATACATGGCTATCATAACAGCCTCAGCCCAATAATAGAGTGGCATCTTCTTCTCATTCATCATGGCACGAGCAGCTTCCATCAAGACCTTGTTCTTTCTTTTAGCTACCCCATTCTACTAAGTGTAGCTGCAGGTAAGCTACATGCATATGCCATTTTCAGCTAGAAAGTTCTCAAACTCATTTGACACATACTCCCCACTGCTATCTGATCTCAAGCAAGAAATATAGCAATCAAATTCCTTTTCAACCTACTTTTTAAACTACTGAAAAACAACAAACGCCTCATCCTTTGTCTTCAGAATGTAAACCCAAGTATAGCGACTATAATCATCAATGTATAACAAGCTGTTTTTTCTGCATAATTTGCAGCCTTTGCAAATTCACATGCCCCACTCTCTTGTGCTAAATTTCCAAATCTCTGATAGTGCCAGAACCATGGGCAAACATATCTAAATTCAGCTTTTGGCAAGGTAGCATCAAGATTAAACATTCTACCATTCCTGTGATCGTGAGCTATCAACTTGCATCCATTGCCAAACTCTTCAATAAAGCAGCCATGCTTATTGAATCTAACCTGCAAATTTCTGCTCTGTCATCTGACAAACAGACAGTAAGTTCTTCGTAATCGAAGGAACATGAAATACATCATGCAAAATTTTCTTTCTGCCATCATGAACCACAAGAGGCACTTTGCCTTTATGCTCAATGCTGTGTTGCGTGTCATCACCTGTACAAACATAGCCATGTTTTTCAGCCACCATATCAATAAACCAATCACCGTGAGGGGTCATGTGGTTTGATGCGCTTGAATCAATGTACCAAACTACATCATTAGTGCATTTTTCAATAGCCCTATCTTTTACATACCACATGGCAAACAATCTATCTCCTGAAGTATCATCTGCCTGACTAGATGTAGCAAAGTATCCATGTTGTTTGCCTTTCTGATTGCCCTACTTCTTCTAGCAGTCCTTGGTAATATTCCCATACTTCCCACAGTAGTGACAATCCTTATCCCTATTGGGATTGTCAGATGGACGCTGCTGCTGCCAGGAGCCTCTGCCTCTAGGGCTAGGTCTCCCCCTGCCTCTAAATTTTCCACCACCTCTTACATTCGATACCTACTAGTTGTTATTGTCATAGGATGCATTCTGTTGGCCTCCTCTGCCAAATCCATAGCCTCTACCACGGCTGCCACAGCCATGCTGATTCGAATAAAAAACTACATCCTTATTTTTAGAACTGCTTGACCCTGTAGCCAAGCCAAGTTTAACCTCCTCATGTATAAGCAATGCAACCAGCTCATTAAATCAGGCATTTCAACCCTCACAAACTTAGAAGTGTCAAAAGACTTATACTCAAGCCCCAAGCCATTCAAAGTCACAGCAACCATGTCTTCATCTTCAACTTGTGAACCAACAGATGCCAACTGATCTGCAATGGTCTTAACCTCCATGACATAATCTTGTATAGATCTACTCTTTCTCTCCATGTTGTTGAACTTTTTCTTCAACTGTATCTTCCTTGAACTTGTGGTTGTGCCATAGTACTTGACCAAAATGTCCAAAGCATTCTTAGGAGAGCTGCAGTTCACATTCTCTACATTACCATGGCATCTGAGATACATAAAGAGAGCCAGTGCAAGACTCTACTAGCTCTTTGTTACTGTCAGCTTTTCCCCCACTATCTGGGTTATGTTGTCAATCCTCTCTGCATTAGCCATATTGTACCAAACAATATTTAGTCTCACTGCCTGACTTCCTACAAGCCAACAAGTTTGATTGACCAAGTTCAATCCTCAACTGTTTATGACAGTTTTTTGCAATTAATTGCAGTAAAAAACCAAGGTATTTCAGCCCAATGACAGCTCAAAATAGTCCACAAACAAGTGGTCTAACCCGTAGGTATAAAGGTCAATACATATGCTATGTAGTTGCTTCAGCTTAAACTCCTGCAACCTCACTGCCAAGGTAAATACATACAGTCTGAAAACTGTAAACTGTGAGTAACCAGTAGCAATTTCAAGGCCAAAATAAATGTGTATACATGTCATACATGTTCCAAACGCTCCCAATTATCTGCTAGTACATGTGGCAGTCCAAACATAAGCATATAGTTACAAAACAGTGCATAACCAGCAAGTATGGTTGTCAAATAACTTGTTCATAGATTGCAGTCAGCAAATACTCAGTGAAGTCAAGCCTTTTTTTAGCTCCAAAATAGCTCAAAAACATGCCATACATCCACTTTAAAGTATCAAGGTCATGGCATGACCATATGGGCACCCATAAACAAGATGTCTTCAATAGCCAGTGGCATACATTGCATTTACAGTTTGTACCCAACTAAGACAATATAAATGCATTCAATTTTAGCTTCAGATTTTGGTTTTGAATCATGCTCAATGCCTGATTCAATGCTCCAAGCATTCCCAGATATATTCCCAATAGCATACAGTTGTTAGAGATCAAGATTTTCATAGCATGCTTCAGTAGAAGATGATGCTTGCTGCCCGCATTCAATGATAGTTTTCAGCCTGTCACAATGGCTTCTAGATCAAAATATTTCAGTCTTAAAAACCAACTCCAACACATGAGAACATGTACATACGGACTCCAAGCAAATGTCTAAGTCTTGTTGATGCTTTTGGGCATGACTAGGAGCTTCTGTAGCTCAATGATGATCAATTGCAAGCTATCCTTTCACTTTCCCAACAGTTTAGGACTATTTTACGAATTTGTATGCTCTGATTCCAGCTCATAATAGAGATCCTACCCAAGCAATAGCTTCTTGTAGTGTTCAAGTACCTTCTAAAGTGTGCAAACATGCTTTATAGCACTTTGTAGATGATCAGTGGCTCGATTTTCAGCCAACACAGGTAGCCTTCTGTCCTGACGCAAACACGCTGGCAGCCTGGGGAGTTCACTGCAGCAAGCTTCTTTACCAACAATGTTCAATTCCTTCTCCAAGATGTTCAATAGAGCCTTTGAGAGACTCCAACCAAGCCAGGAACAACTCTTAAGCAAAATCAAGACCAAATGAAAACAATGCATACCCTGTGTGAGCAATGGTGAGAAATGACAGGCAGCCCTCTTCTATTTTCAACCTTGGTAGGTTAGTCTTCAGGTCTTATTCCCGCATGCACTCCATAGAGCCCAGTCATGGGTGCTCTGATACCATGTTACGATTCAGAGACAGAGACAAGAGTGAAGAGCTGATTTCTCTCTACTTCATCCATTATCACATTGACCACACACATAACATAAGTGTATACAATAGTACTAAGGTCCATAGGACCATTCACACTGGGTCTAAGACCATCGATTTATTTAATGTCCCACACTTGTGCTGATACAGCTAGACACAGCAAATGTCGGCCATACATAACGACATGAGAATAATGGGAGCTTGATATTCTAACAGGACCTTTAGGTATTGTTAAGTTAGAATCCAATTCATGCCGTTTTAGGGGACCAAAATGGGACTATGTCCTATGGGCAAAGAGGTCGAGCAGCACATCCCTCTCATTTTCCATTCTCTTTGAACCAAGTGCGGCATGGATCTACTTGGTTTGGATATCTTTGCGTGAAGTAGGATGTCCAGGACCTTGACGCTAGAATGCTGTCAGGAGACCTTGATTGCTAGAGACCTAGATTTCAGGTTGATCCTAGTGGGTTTGTCGGCCGCGAATGTTCCATTACAAGGCGCACTCAGGAAACCCTAAGCGACAAACCTTGGAATATTCCATGGGATTGTTGGGCATCGAGGCTTATATTGGTTTCTTGATGGGCCACTAAAACGTTATTGGATAGGTGGGCACGTTACACCATTTGACTAGAATAATGGCATATCCTTTGATTTGGGTGGAGATGAGTCTAACAAGCTATTAGATACTACCCCTTCAACCTATTCAAGTTCAATGGACACTTGGACATGTTCAAGAAGCTTAAGCATGTTAAGTATTCTTGGAAGCATCCATGGTAAGGTGATGTATATGTTGGTGGACAATGATAGTACCCATAACTTCATTAATAAACATGGCAACGAATAGATTGCTATACTTTCTCACAGATTTATAGCAACCTATTAAGATGCAAATGGCTATTGGAGCTAAAGACATTGGCATTCAAATGTGCTCTTAATTCCCTCTATGCTTAGCTAAAAATTATGTGATACTAAAGGAATTAATTGCATTGAAAATGGGCCCTATCAATGTGATTTTAGGTTGTTGTGATTGGTTGAGGCTATTTGGGAAGATTACCATGGATTTCTCTCAATTGCCCATGGATTTTGTCAGTGAAGGACAACTTATACACCTAGACAGAGTTCATAATAAAGTAGGTTTTTAGATTGTGACAACATGCAAAGTGAAGTGAAGTATTTGGGCCATATTGTGGTGAATAAGGAATAGAAGTGTAGTGTAAAGAAATGGCCCACACCTACCTAGATAATGCTTCTCTTTATGATTTTCTTGGTGCATCATATTTCCATTAGATTTTCATAAGGTATTATCTGACTATTGCAGCACATTTGATAGTAGATAGGCTAAAGAAAGAAGCTTTATTTTGGGATGTTATAGTAGTAGCTAATAAATGTTAGCTTCGTGTGATCAAGAATTGGCATCACTATCTTTATGGTAGTAGGTTTAGAGTGAAGAGTGATAATTGAGTCCTCAAATACTTCCTCTCGCAATCTAATGTCACTCATAAGAAATAAAGATGGGTGGCTACTTTGCAAACCTATGACTTTGACATCACTCAAGCTAGGGGCAAACACAATGTTGTGGATGATTCTCCTTCAAGAATGTGGGCATACAAGGTATTATCTATAATTAAGCTTCATAGTGATCGGATTGAGGAGCTCCAAGGGGCATATTTACTACGTCAAGAATTCAACCTTATATGTAAAGAACTGAATTAGGGGCATATAAAAAGGGTAAAGGGCATATGTACAATTATTATTATTATTAAATAATACAACTCTATCTTTTTACCTTCTAAGCTTATTTCCTATCCTTTCATGGCTACTAGCCATTTCTCTCCTTTGTTCCTATCTTCCTCTCTCCTCATCTAGACTTTCTCTCTCATGTGCACTCTTTTTCTCTCTTTCAATGTAGTCTTACCTCTCTTCTTTCTCTCTCCTCTCAAATCCCTTCAAGATAAGTGGTATTAGATCCCTACGCTTTTGATCCACTTTAGCCATTTTCTCTATCCATTTCTAAAAATTCCTTTCAGAAAACTCTATTTCACATAAGTATTGCATGTACAAGACATGGACTGTGATTAGTAGTAACTTGCAAGACACCTACAGTTGGAAGAAGACAAGCATGGAGATTTTTGAAGCAATAAGGGACATATATAGCTATGATGGCCAAAATAGCAACTTCACCAAAATACAAGAAAATTTTAGAGGTAATTGGTAAAATGAGGTTTCATGAAATCTGTAGCCAAAGATCTCCATTCTACTTCTTGATCTTCATTCCCCTACCACAATGGATTGTTGAGAAAGGTTCCTAGCTTCAAGAGCTTCAAGAAGAGTACATAATTACAAACCCTTATGCCAGTCAGCACAACATACCATCATAAACCATCTGTATGATGAACATTCAAGAGAAGGGATGCTTCTTATTATCCATGCTACTTGTGGCAAGGCTCTTATGGCAAGGACAGAGCATTTGATCACCATTATGAGCTACATCAAATAGCGTGGACAACAAGTGTGGGAGCCCTTTCAGGTAGTAGTTTGTGTTGAATGTTTGGATTCAAATTTTTCATAGGGCAACAACAACTCTCTCTTGAAAGTTCAAGGGAATCAAGGTACAAGTAGGGCATACAACATTATTGATCTATGAGCAACCAGTAGGGCATTCATCCCTCTTTGAATTTCTTCCTTAAAGATCTCTATAAATGCATCCTGCATTATGTTCTAAGCTACATGAAGTTGTCCTTGCATAGGATGGCATAATATGTTTGTATGTGTGGCATTAGAAGGTAAATCAAATTGTGAGCTCTCATTCCAAATTTTAGAATCCTACTCAGTTGTCTTGATTGAATATTGAGTATCTCTTTGGTGTAAATCGTTCAAATTCTTGGGAACATTCTCTTTATTAGAAGGATCTTCCACATACTTCAATGGAAACCTATCTACACTTTGTGATGCTAGCAAGCTGGCTTGGTGAGCTTTCCCATTGCCATTTCCCTTGCCAAAGAGTGATGGACTTATGGAATTGATAGAACTCCATATCTCTATATTAGTGGAATGTTCTTTTTTAGAGGAGGTTGGCCCCAACAACTTTTGAGAGTCCTAAGTGGAATGGAGGCATAATGGCTACTAGCAGCTTCTGATTTAAGGATTTAAAGGTAGATAAGGAGTCTCCCCATTTTAAGAAGCAACACAATGAGAAAACAACCATCTCAAACTCATGCTTGACATTGAGTGAATCTTGGAGAAGCAATGATGCTAGCATCTCATATGGATCACCTTGCACCAGATTACATCATCATCTGGGCAATTGATGAGGTCTAATAGGGCCTAACTTGTATGAAGTGAGTAGGGAGATGACAGTTCACAAAGGAAAGGGCTATTAAATTGCCAATGTATGCCACTAGTAAGAAAATTTCTCAATCTATTCCTCAATTGATCAAGTACATGGAATTAAAATCAATCCTTTACTACTAATCTAGATTCATTCTATACCCTTGCTTGTTTGAGCCTGCAAACACACCATCAATTGACACACTTCGTATATGGTGGGTTTGTGTGAAGGCAAAAATTGGGCATTTGATGGAGACTTGGAGCTAGACTGGATTTTCTAGCATACTTGCTTCATCTAAGGGGATTGGAGTCTCTAGCATGCGGGATTCATGATCAAAGGAGTTCTACAATTCAAAACTATTCACTTATATGCATTTGAGAAAGAGGCCAATTTTTTTGAAACTACATGCTTGAAGCTTGTATTTGTCTTTGGATACCATCTAGAAAGGACCAACCCTAAGAATCTAATAACAAGGTTTTGCAATAAGTCCTTGATCTTAGAGAGGCAGACAATGCCCAGAGGCACTCTAGATGCTACACAGGGGTGGAAAGCAATGAAGGACTTTGTAAACAATGTTGATTCATATGGTGTGACTTTGGTGTGACATTTGGATGAGAGATTAGGAGGTGGATTATGGATGGTTGAGTTTTTTCACATCACATTGGTTACATCACTAGAAGAAACCATTGAGAAAGCAGGCCAGCAAATACTCTTGTTGAGAATGATGAAACATTGAGATATTGATAATCCATTGGATAGTTCATATCCCTGTATGAAGGATTAATTATTGTTCTAAAATACTGAGATACTGAGATTGCATTGGATAGCTCACATCCTTGTATGAAGGCTTAGTTATTGTGATAAGATTTCTAGAATGCAATCCATCGATTGGAGAGTTTATAGCAATAGACTTGAACGACACAAAGAGAAGATGTAGGTTGATCCTTCAATAGATGAGGAGACACCAATCTACAAAACCAAAGATGATCCTAGAAAAAATGCAAGAGTTTTATTAAAACTATGCTAAACAAGACATTCAAGAGCTCAATAGTTTGTGAGCATAAAGACAAAGCTCCATTGATAAAAGATATGTGATATTAGCAGTTGTGACTTCAAATGAAAAGTCAACATGGTCAAGAGGAGAAGAAATTTCAGTTGATTCAATGGGTACAGACCAAGTCTATAGTCTCATAAAGCTCAATGAGTTTTTGAAGAGAATTCAAAAATATCTACATTCAGCCAAGCAATGCAAGTGACATTCCTATAACTCATATTTGTGCTCAATGTCAAAGTATAGGTGATTAGCAAATAACTAGAAATAGAATTAAATTTTCTCCAATAGTAACAACACATTTAGGATTTTGGTGGATTGGCTTGTCAATTTTGTCACATCTTAAGCATTCTTAGTGTCAATGTAACCTTTGAAGAAAAGGTAATAGTGATGCCATATTTGCAGAAGTGGAAGTGCCAATATATCTTCAATATGTGACTTGTCAACATAAGCTAGCCCTCCATCTTGAAGGCTGCAAGACAAGAAGCATCTTTACAAAACTTGACAAGCAAGCAATGTCAATTCCTCTATGTACACTAGCAAAACCTCTCTCTAAGAATATCCTAACAATAATCTTGATAACATATCATGATCTACATTCTCTCTTTCATATGTAATAGGGTGTAGATATGCTAGTATATTTTCAGCTAGAACAACTTGTGTTTGGAAAGATTTGACATTCTAGAACTTAATCTATAGCATGTATATAAGTGGCATCATTGCTCTGAGTGGCTTGATCTAAACAACACAATCATTCCATATATCTTCAAGGATTGAGGCACAATAGCAGGCCATTTATAATTATTGATTAACTGACAAGTGTTATGGTTCATAGCCCTAGCTTCTCTTCCCAATCTTGGCTTCAAACACAGGCTAACATTGATAAATTAGTAGCTTTAGTTGATTGGTTTATTGCTTTTACGAGGGTAGAGATAGAGAATAGAGAAAGACTTCCAAGAAACATGGATTGTTATGACAATGGGTAATATTAGTAGCATTAGCAATATAATGGGTATTATTAGCCTCGTGGACATTATGAATAGCATTGTGACCACTGTTATCGATGTTGTGAGCAAAGCCAGGAGCATGCATTTGATGATTATGATTATGGTCAACATGCATATGCTAGTAATACATACTATGAGGAGTAGCATGCATCTAATGAATATGCAAATTCTCATGGGTAGTGTAGAGGCACGAGCACAAACTCAACCACCAAGACCCATGGACCACTTATTCTTTCAAGTGTTTCAAGCCGAGCACTAATGGGGCTACCTCTCACATAGCCGATGCACTATCTCTCTCTAAGAGTGTAGTGAACTTACCTCCATGCCAATCGAGCTGCCTTCTCTCCTGAGGACTTCGGTAGCTCCATGATCCAAGTGCAAGCTTCAATTGAGCTCAATCCTCAAGCTCCACGATCCAAGCGTCATTGCTGCGAGAAAGAGAAGAGAAGAGAAGAAGAGAGGAGAAGATGTAGAGCTTCTCCACCATGGTCCCTCACCCTCACACACACTCCGTCACACTCTCACACTTCCTTTCTCAAGCACAAGCTGAAGCAAGCAAGAAGAAGAAGAAGAAGAGAGCTACTTTTGGCCACACACAAGAATGAGCTCCTCGTTCACTTTTCAACTTAAAATACAAAACCCTAATCCTATTTCCCTTTGGGCAGTCATCCCCTTTTTGGTCAAGGCCCATTCCTCCAACCCTTCTCCTCCTCTTTCCTATTGGCATGGCCTCAACCCGTGCCTCTAACCATTTACAATTTGCACGGGTGAGAGCTCATCGCTCTTTTACAAAATAAATCATGATGCACTTTGGGCTCTTTTACAAAAATATTGACTTGTGTTTTTCTTATGTGCCTCTCTCCTTGATTTAAGACTTTTTTGCACTTCTTGTGTTTTTAGATTTTTCTTAGCGCGCCTTCATCTTCCGTTTCACTTTTTCCTTGGCCTTGTCTTCTACTTTAGACTTTCCCAAATTTCCACCTTGTTTGTTTGAGAATTAACATTATCCCCCTCCTAGATGAGTGTCAATCCCATGGCACTCTCCGTCATAGGTGTAGCAAGCGCTTTGGCATGCACCGAAGACGTGGGTGGAAGGGACTGCTATGGTGTGCCTTGGATGAGTTTTGGTGGTGGTGTGGATGAAGGTCATTGGGAGCATGTTGTTGGCCTAATTGGTTGGTGATATGGTTGTTAGAGTTGGTGATAGGGCTACTTTTTGTTGGGAGTTGCACTCATGGCTGGCATAGGTGTTGATGTTCTAGGGATTCTACATATGATGATTCTTTAGCGGGCTTGCATGATGATAAAGGATAAGAGTTCAGAGTTGAGTGTTGATGAAGAGCTGACGGTACTTTCGTTGGATTTTTCAATACCTACGATTGAAAACCTCTCACATGGTCTCTCCTTAGGTGTTAGTGCCAGTCTTCTTATTGTGCACAAGATGTAGTATGATTAGTTTGGGAGACAAGTCAACTCTAAGCAAGCCAAGAGTATTGTCTTGCACTTGAGGACCCTAATTGTGTATAGATTGTGGTGCAAATATTATGTGAGTGCACATGCATACTTAGATATTACGTGGTTAGAAGACTGTTGGGCTAGTTCCTCGTAGCAATGTGTGGATGAGGTGAGGGTTCAATGTGGTGGAAAAATTTGTCGATGTTGAGGAGAAGTACAATGGAAGGCTTCTTGAGACATCATTTGTGATTTTGACAACATGATGTAGTATAATTGAGCTCATTTACACCTTAGCTTTTAGTAGCTGGTGGCTACTTGTATTGTTTGAAGAGTACAGTGTACTTTCCATGGTCTTTCATGCCTTGCTTACCACTGTTGATTGCGATGGCACTAAGATAAAGTGCAAAAAAGAAATGTGCAAATGGTTTAGGGTGACAGGTCGAGATGAGCTCCCTAGGTATGTCCTGCCCTTGATGTGCCCTGAACAATTGTGGGGGATGTATAAAGGGCTAGGAGACTAGGGACGATGGAGCTAGTTGACCAAGGTCACTAGACGTACCTGATTTGAAGACCCCTAGATGCTATGATGTGATTGTGGGTGCCCCTTTTTTTTCCTTTCTTTTTGTTTTTTCCTTTTTTTTTGGATAAAATGAATACAATCAATGCAATATATTGAGGCTATCATCTTTTCATTTGGATTGAGAAATGTCGAGATCCAAAGGCTGTAAAAAATGATTATTACAAAGATGATTGTGTTACTAGCCTCAATGCTAGAGGAAAAAATTGTTGAGATGAAGAGATGCACTTGAGATTTTGCAAACCTCTTGGTAACATGTGAGACATTAGAACAATTGAGGTAGCAACTGGAGTGAGGTATGCATGGATAAGGAGAGATCATCTGGTGAATTGAATCTTGGTTGATGAAGAAATAGTTGTCATTTTTGAGAGCGTGGATCCTATCCAAATGTAGAGTTTCACTAGGAAAGAGAGAGTAGCCAATGATTATGCTTTGGGCCATACTCAAATGCAATGTGTGCTTTCTACAAGGGTGATTTCCTCTTTCAATAGTGGGGCTTCCATCATAGCTCTTTGTTCTTGGTATTTATGTCACTTTCTCCATAATGGTTCTTTGTGGGGTTGATGGTCTTGTGGTGACTTGGACATTGAACGCTTTCGTACAGAGACCTATGTCATCCTACATTCACTTGGCAACTCGTGAGAGTACATGCAAGTCATATGCTTCAGCCATAATGAACAGGTGTAGCTAAAAAAGTCATCACTTATCTAAATCCTATAGTGTTAACTTTGATGCATATCACTGTACTTGATTATCATTGCTTGTGTGTGTGTTGGCTTTACTTCTTTTTTTATAAATAAACACAATCACAAAACACATTATTTATTTATATACATGTTTATGAATACATGTCACTTCATAAGGATAAAAACCAATTGTAGAACTCAAGATTGTACTGGAGTGTGGCATACATATCCAGTAATTGTGGCAACCTACTCAGTAAACAACATATATTTTGCAACATCAAGTAGCATGGTGCCTTATTTGAGTCTACTAGCAATATGTAGCTCCTCAGTGAGAATTTTATTAATTAGAGAGTTCTCTTGGCTAGTTCTAGCTAAGTCCATACCTCGAATGGTAGTCAATACTTGAAAGGAAGTTGACAACATATAGGTCGAGTCTCTTTGAGACGGCCATTGGGCCAAATTTCTCCTCTAAGACTATCATAATCAAGGCTCCAAGTTCGGCCATTGTAGTGCGGTTTTCAAACCAACATTTTTCAAACTGACTTTGACCCTCTAATTGCCGCTTTAGTTGCTCTATCTCTAAGAGATTTTGTTGGCAAAGTGCTTCATTGAATGTCACAGTTAAGCGTAGTTCGTCGGCTTCCTCGTCAAAGATGAGTTGCATGCGTTCATGTAGGAGCTTGTCATAGTTCTCATTAAGATATTCTTGCTCTTCCCAAGATAGTTGATATGACAAATATTCCTCAAGCTACTCCCTAGAGAATGTTCCCATGTCCACAAGGATGTAGGCACATGCGAATAATTTGAGTTTAGCATCCAAATCAGTCAAGCATTCTGTGACACTTCTATGTTTAATGAGGGCTTGCCCTATTGCTTTCTCATGCAAGGTTCTGGGAGTTTCCCTAGGCTTTAGCAAAGCTAGGGGCTTAGGCCTAGATGAGCAAGATTGGTTAATGCTAGGATTAATTATGTTCTTTGGGTTTTTATGTTTCTCCCAAGGCTTTGCTACTATTGTGTCATGGTTCTCCTCGAATGTGACTGGTATAGTTTTGTCAACTTGTTGTGACAGTGTTGTATCCACTCTTGATTGGTCAATGTAAGTTCTAATGTCGATGGATTGAGCATTGCAAGCAACCATTGATAGTAATGGTTGCTTTGATTTATCATAACACATGCATGTGTCTCAAGTTTCACCGCCATTAGGAGAGATGGCAATGGGTTCATTCATGGGTGGACTTGAGGCTTTATTCCTCAACTCTTCAGCACTCTTGGTCTCAATCTTCTTGGTGTCCATAGACACTTGCAACTGCCATTGTTTTCTCCTCTTTTTCTTGGGAAATCGAGGTGTATCATTTAAAGACTCAAGACCTTGAACTAGGTCAGTTGTTGTTGTTAATGTGCTTGGTTGGGCCTCGGCATTCTCTTCTTTTGGTGTGTCCTCATGGGACATAGCCGTGGCTTGCTGAACAACCTCGCTAGGTTGTGAGGGTACAACTGCCTCTCTTTCTGAAGAGTCTAACTCTTCAGCTAATCCCCCTCCATTTATTCCCTCATCCGATTGCATTGGTAGTTGCTCCTAGTCAAGCATTTGCTCTAGACTCCTATGCTTACCCATTGAAACATGCCTCCATTGCTTCTTATCAAAGTAGTTGTTGTGTTTAGAGTCGTTTTTCTCTTGCTCTGGAGGTTTGAGTGACTCTAGTGTAGAACCAAGAGACACTTTAGGGTTCCTGTCATGTAGGCTTAGACAAAAACATATGAAGAAGTTAGGGTTGTATTGATAGGAAGCATAAAGATCTAGGATTGTAGGGTCTTGAGTGAGCTAGAAGACATATGTGCTAGCATTAAGTACCATGATCCCTACTCCTAGCCTACTAGCCATGTGTAGATCTTCTTCTAGAAGCAGTTTATCACAGAAGGGATGTTTTTGGATAGTGGTGGCAAAAAGTTAGACCTCGTGGACCATTGCCAACACTCTTAATGAGGTTGGGACAATGTACATGGGATCATGTATTGATGTCCAAAGGGCCTTCCTTTGCTCAGTGAGTGTTAGTAGTCGATGGCCAATGTTGGCTGCCAAACTTTGGTTGGAGTACCATTTTTGCACAAATTTACCTTGTCATTTCCCTTTTTGTTTGATTGCTTTGAGCTTTTCCTTGTTTGTCTCACATTGAGCAGTATATAGTGAGGGTATCAAGTGCAATTTCCTAGTTGTGGATTTTGGGATATCCTTTCTGACTTCTTCAACGAGACAACTACATAGCAGGAGTAAACATGTTATTGCTTGTCCCAAGTTAGGGTTTGGCTATGAGCTTTGTGTGTTCTAGTGTTTGCCTTCCAATGTCCACAAGGACATACACATATGTGATGGCTGTCAGCTTGTGATCAAGCTTCATCATGCACTTCATCTTTGGTTTATTGGTCAGATGCGCGATCTCTTTGGCTAAGTCTTCAACAGATTTCTCCTCAAGCCTAGGCTTTAGGTGCTTCGAAAGTGCTAGAGGTGTCAAGAATGTTGGTTGCGACATCTCTTCCGCACATGAATTACTAAGGACACATTCCACAAGGGACGTCATCACGGCCTAAGGCTGTGACTGCTGCGATTCCTGATTGGAAGTAGTAGCAGCTAATTCAATGGACTGGCTAATATTGGTAGACTATGGTGTCAATTCCTTAAGGAGATCAAAAGTGGGTGTGTCTTTTGTTTCCCTTTGCGCATTCACTTGTGCAGATCAAGCATCAATGAGCTAGTCATGGTGGATTGCATAGGCATATCCTTAGGCTGAGAATTAGGGGTGGTGTCATGTCCCGCATCTTGGACATTTGGAAGCTCAGATGGAGATAGAGATTGGGATTGAACAGCTGCACTTGACGACTATTGTTGTGCTTCCTTTGTCCGTTTAGGGAAAGAGGGTCTAGGAGATTTGGGACTCCTAGGTGGACTTGGCACTGAGATTGAAAGATTTTCTCGTGGTGGCTATTAGACGATTCTCCCATTTGCTTTGTTGAGCAATCAGTCTTTCATGAGCAACATTGCACCTGTTGAGATGACAAGCTAAACACATGCGGACATTGATGATGGACCGCCTGGTTAGATGGGTCCACATGTCTACACCTAGCACGTCGGTGGTCATTATGCATCTCACATGGCCACTGACTCATTACTTATTATATTCAGGTCGTTACACCTATTTACAGCTGGCATAGTTATAGTGCCAGTCGACTAGTGTAGTCGGTTATGCATTGTTTGACTTAGTAGGCCACTTTCTTTTTATGTTGTATCTTATCTATACTTTGTGTACATTGTAAAGAGTGTGGAAGAAGAAGAAGAAGAAATCAGCAAGAAAACGTTTTTGGCCTCCATTTCTCTTCTTCTCTCTTGAGTGAGCTTCTTCTTGTGCATTCTGTGTGTGTTCGGCGCAACATCTTGAGCAACCCCCTCCACCACGCGATTCTTGACATGGTATCAGAGCCGCACCACTGAGAGAGGCTGATTTCGAAGGTTGAAGCAAAGGAGAAGAAGCAAGGTTCGAGCAAGCAAGCCACGGGTAAGAAGCTCTCCCATCCTTCCACTCTTTCTCTTGGATAGTGCCTGTGGAGGCACCGGAAGCAGGGCAGAGCAAAAATCTCAAATTGCAGTGAGATTTGGTGGAGCGCTGTATATTCCGCAGATAGGCTCTTTAGGGCTTTCCCGCAGTTATTTTGGGCATTTGAGGCCGTTTCAGGGCCCGTTTTAGAGCCGCAAGGTTGCGGACAGCAGTTTCAAGGTACGTTGTGACTTCGGCTATATCGACCGAAAGTGGGTGCGCAGGTTACAGATTTCAGATCTGTAAGATCAAAGGTGTTTACCAGTGAGTAAACACAAGGTTTATCTGCAAACTGGTTACAGATTGCATGTATTGTTGAGCAGACAGTGAAAAAGGATATCTGGTGTATTGCTGTGCACTATAGGTCAAGGGTTGCAAAAGATTTGCTTGCTGTTTGGTATTATTCTTGTGATAATGGCAGAGAATAGTGGAAGCCCCATCATTGAGAAGCTCGACAAGAACAACTACCCTTCATGGAAGTTCCGTGTCACGAACTTTCTTATTGGAAAAGGCCTCTACGAGTTCGTTTCAGGTGAAGAAAAGGAGTCGGAGGTGAGTGATCCTCCAACTGCAGAAGAGACAAAAGCACGAAAGGAATGGAATGCAAAAGACAAGAAGGTCATGTATTGGTTGTCTGCAGTAATTGACAATAATATGTTGGGACATATTAGAAATGCAGAGAATGCATATGCAGCTTGGACCATACTTGAAAGTATGTTTTCTGTAAATACAAAGGCACGAAAAATTCAACTCAAGCAAGAGTTGAATACATTGAAGAAAGGGAAGATATCTATCAATGAGTATGCATTGAAGGTAAGGAGCATTGCAGATGCCTTGGCAGCAATTGATGCAATGTCCGATGATGATGATTTGGTGTCGTCTACCTTGGGTGGACTTAATAATGAAAAGGCTTGGAAGTCTTTTGTAACTTCCGTATATATTAGAAAGCCATTTCCAGATTTCGATGAGTTGGTCTCCCTTATGATCACTGAAGAGATCAACATGCAAAGTGAGACATCTGAAAAAAGCGGTGAACAGGTCCAAGCTTTCTACTCCAGTTTAGGAAGGGGACGTGGCAGGTTCTCTTCAAGAGGCCGTGGTACAGGACGTGGTAGTGACAACCAGCAAAATAGATTGAATCAGCAATTTGGCGATATGCACGTTTCAGGAGGTCGTGGTAACTTTAGAGGCAGGGGGAGCTTTAGAGGAAGAGGTGGATGGCAGAACAGAGGTTCTAACAACTCTGGTATTGTGTGCCACTATTGTGGCAAAATAGGTCATATTGCAGCCCAATGTTATGCTAAGAGAGATGATATCCGCAGTGGTAAGTTGCAGCAAGGAAACTATGCATCGTCTTCACGACAGAATGAAGACAAAAATGAACGTATGTTTGTTATGCAGCATATGCTGAATGCTGTTACAGGAAAGGGAGCACATGATGATGTTTGGTATGTTGATTCAGGTGCATCCAATCATATGACCAGCCATGCAGAATGGTTTGGAGAGATGCAGAATTTGCAGAATGCAGGTTATGTGCAGACGGGTGATGACTCATGCCACCCTATTTCACACATTGGAAAAGTTTCCTTGTCCTTGTATGATGGTAAGACAAAGAGTCTTTCAGATGTATTACATGTGCCATCTATTACAAAGAACTTGTTGTTAGTCGGTCAAATGGTAGAGCAAGGGCTGCAAGTCAGATTTAATGCAAAGGGCTGCTTTGTAGAAGATTTCAATGACAAGTGCAGGTTGGTAGCAAAGGGAAGTAGAGTTGGGCGTATGTTTACTCTAGACGCTGGAATTCCTACTATGAATGCTGCTATGTATGCCAAAGGAAAAGGTGTTGTTGCAGACATTGAAATTTGGCACAAACACATTGGACATGCAAATGTACAAAGGCTAAAATTAATGCAGTCCAAAGGGTTGGTTACAGGTTTGCCTACATTTAGAGTTGCAGAATTTCAGAAGGTATGTGAAGCATGTCAGTTTGGTAAGCAGGCAAGACAACCTTTTTCACATGATAGAGATGTAAGCAGAAATATCCTTGATGTTGTGCATACAGACATTTGGGGGCCTACACAAAATGTATCTCTTGGAGGCAATTCATACTTTGTCACATTCATTGATGATTGTTCTAGAAAGCTGTGGGTATATTTTATGAAGGAAAAGAGTGAAGCATTTGAGCACTTTAGAACTTTCAAGGCTGCAGTTGAAAGAGAAATAGGCTTGAAAGTAAAGTGCTTGAGGTCAGATGGAGGGGGAGAGTACCTCTCAAATGAGTTCAGTGATTTTCTGAGGTCTCATGGGATAAAGAGACAGTTCACATGCAGGTATACCCCACAGTAAAATGGGGTTGCAGAAAGGAAAAACATGCATATTGCAGAAGTTGCACGCGCCTTGATGGCTGAAAAGAATATGCCTAAGCATTTTTTGTCTGAGGCTATTCATACTGCTGTTTATATTATGAACATAACTCCCATAGCTACAGTTCATGGTATGACCCCCGAAGAATGTTTTACAGATAAGAAGCCTGATGTTTCACACTTGAAAGTGTTTGGTTGCATTGCGTATGTTCATGTGCCAGATGAGTTACGGAGAAAACTGGATCCAAAGGCTGAAAAGTGTATCTTTATTGGATACTCTTTAGAGCAGAAAGGGTATCGCTGTTACAACCCTGTCACATGTAAGTTCAGAGTGAGCAGGGATGTCATCTTTGATGAAATGAGCAGTTGGTATGCATCTAGTGGTGATGCATTGGATGTTGATGATGATCATGATACTCATGTGCAGGCTGAAAAGTAAGAATCACAGACTCTTAGTGGACCAGAGACATCATCTAGTAGTCCTTGGTCTGGGAGACTAAGGAGTACCTCTACATCTTCAGGTGCATCTAGTAGCACTACAGGTAAAGACAAAGGAAAGAATAAAGTGTCAGAAGGCATTGATGCAGTTCTTGATGGAGACTCTAGTGGCTCAGAGAGCTTAGATGATGAGCTTGGCATTCCTTCAGTGAGGACTCCAGGTGTGCAGAGAGCACGCGTTAATGCAAAGACTCCATTGAGTAATCCAGTGGTACGCAAGTCTAGCAGGGTGAGATACCCTGTTAAAAGATTTGGTTTTGAAGGTTATGCAGCTCACCATTATGCTTATATGGTGAAACTAGTTGAGGATGTTGAGCCCACATGTTTTGAGGAGGCTATTGGTCATGCTCATTGGGATGCAGCAATGGATGAGGAGATGGCTGCATTAGAGGCCAATAAGACTTGGGATCTAGTATCATTGCCGAAGGGAAAGAAAGCTATTGGATGTAAGTGGGTTTATAAGATTAAGCACAATGTAGATGGTTCTATTAACAGGTACAAAGCTAGACTGGTTGCAAAAGTCTATGCCCAGACATATGGCAAAGATTATGATGAAACCTTCGGTCCAGTTGCTAGGATGGCAACTGTCAGATGTGTGATTGCTTTGGCAGCAGCCAAAGGTTGGAGGTTGCAGCAAATGGATGTAAAGAATGCCTTCTTGCATGGTGATTTGCAGGAAGAAGTGTATATGGATCAGCCAGTAGGTTATGAAGATTTAGATCATCCCACGTATGTGTGCAGGTTGAAGAAGGCACTCTATGGGCTCAAGCAAGCACCTAGAGCATGGTCTGACAAGATCAGAGAGTATCTTGTTAATATTGGCTTTTATGTTTCTGATGCTGATCACTCACTTTATGTGAGAAAGGGAGAAGCAGGTTTGGTCATCATAGTCATCTATGTGGATGACTTGATTATTACAGGTGATAGTGATAGTGGGATTGCTGAAGTCAAGGGCTGTTTGAAGATGAAGTTTGAGATAAAGGATTTAGGTGAGCTAAGGTACTTCCTTGGCATTGAGGTGATCAGAAGTGATGATGGTATATGGCTGTCCCAAAGACAGTATGGCTTGGATATGTTGTCCAAGTATGGTATGACTGCATGCAAACCACTTTCAGTCCCGTTGGAGCAGAATGTAAAGTTGAGTGCTGATGTTGGGGATGAGATAGAAGACCCTACTATGTTCAGGAGGATAGTGGAGAGTTTGATCTACATGACCATTACAAGGCCAGACTTGAGCTACGCTGTTGGTCTTGTGAGTCAGTTTATGCAAGTACCTAGAAAGCCACATTTGGATGCAGTCAGACGCATATTGAGATATGTGAAGTCCACATTACATTACGGACTTTTCTATGAGGCAGGTACAGATGTACAGGTGTTTGGATACACAGATGCAGATTGGGCTGGTAGTATGTCTGATAGAAGATCTACCAACGGATACATGTTCTCTCTTGGTAGTGCAGCAGTTGCATGGAGCAGCAAAAAGCAATCTACAGTTGCTTTGTCGAGTACAGAGGCTAAGTATAGAGGTGCTGCTGTTACAGCATGTGAGGTAGTATGGCTACAAAAGCTATTGGCTGATTTGGATGTGCAAGTGGAAGGTCCAGTTGTCATTTATTGTGACAACATGAGCAGTATACAGTTGGCTAGGAACCCTGTGTTCCATGCCAGGACAAAACATATTGAGGTACACTACCACTTTGTGAGAGAGAATGTACTAGCAGGTGAGATTGACTTGGTGTATGTCAGCACACACAGGATCAGATAGCTAACATCTTCACAAAGGCATTGGGTACAGAGAAGCTTCAAAAGTTTCGAAGCTTACTTGGAGTTGCAGAGATGCAGTTGAGCTTGAGGGGCAGTGTTGAGATGACAAGCTCAACACATGCGGACATTGATGATGGACCGCCTGGTTAGATGGGTCTACATGTCTACACCTAGCACGTCGGTGGTCATTATGCATCTCACATGGCCACTGACTCATTACTTATTATATTCAGGTCGTTACACCTATTTATAGCTGGCATAGTTATAGCGCCAGTCGACTAGTGTAGTCGGTTATGCATTGTTTGACTTAGTAAGCCACTTTCTTTTTATGTTGTATCTTATCTATACTTTGTGTACATTGCAAAGAGTGTGGAAGAAGAAGAAGAAATCAGCAAGAAAACGTTTTTGGCCTCCATCTCTCTTCTTCTCTCTTGAGTGAGCTTCTCCTTGTGCATTCTGTGTGTGTTCGGCGCAACATCTTGAGCAACCCCCTCCACCACGCGATTCTTGACAGCACCTGTGGTTCTCATTATCCTCTTGAGAACTCAAAGGCTCCTTGGGCACTAGTGATCTTTGTGCACACTCGACGATTGCCTTTAACATCCGCTTGTTAAGCACGCTAGGCTGAGGATCTACCTTTCAAATAGACATGTTTGGTTTCTTAATTTCAATCATGAGGGGCTTAGTCACTCCAACGCTTTTGACTCGAGACTTGGATTTTTGTCTTGTGGCCACTGATCGATTCGTTAGAAGCTCCAAGTATTTTCCAAGCTCTCTCTCTCTCTCTCTCTCTCTCTCTCTCTCTCTCTACTGCAGAACCTGAAAATGAGGTATCCCTTCGCTTCCTAGGGTCTTAAACCCTCGTTGGGCTCAACCTTACTCTTCCTGATCACTCCATGTGCAATTCTAACACCTCTAAGCACTCTTTTTTTTCATTTTTTTCTCTCTTTGTGCCTTGTTTGGTCTTGTTTCACAAGCAAAAACCCCAATGCTTATTTTTCTTTTTTTCTTTGTTTTTTCCTACCCTAATGCATCCAAATCACAAAGCACACCTACACTACTCCAACCTTCTTTTCCAAATAAAAAAAACCAAAAACTTACTTGCTAAGGAGATTGCATACCTCTTCAAACTCCTTTACTTCCTATCTATCTACCTCAAGCACCGGTTCGGGAAAAACCCTACTTCAATGCTTGATTTGGAACGTGCAAGCACTCAAGGCTTGAATTCGTTGCCAAGACCCACCGTTTTGTTATTCTTTCAAGCATCTCAAGCTGAGCACTAATGGCTACCTCTCACATAGCCGATGCACTATCTCTCTCTACGAGTATAGTGAGCTCACCTCCATGCTCGATCGAGTTGTCTCCTCTCCCGAGCACTTCGGTAGCTCCACAATCCAAGTGCAAGCTTCAAGTGAGCTCGATTCTCAAGCTCCATGTTCCAAGTTCCATTTTCGCGAGCAAGACAAGACAAGACAAGAAGAGAGGAGAAGATGAAGAGCTTCTCCACCACGGTCCCTCACCCTCACACACTCACTCCCTCACACTCTCATAGTCCCTCTCTCAAGCAGAAGCTCAAGCAAGCAAGAAAAAGAAGAAGAAGAGAGCTACTTTTGGCTACACACAAGAATGGGCTCCTAATTCACTTTTCAACTTTATATACAAAACCCTAACACTGTTTTCCTTTGGGCAGCCATCCCCTTTTTAGTCTGCCCATTCCTCCAACCCTTCTCCTCCTCTTCCCTATTGGCATGGCCTCAACCCGTGCCTCTAACCATTTACAATTTGCATGGGTGAGAGTCCTCGATGCTCTTTTACAAAATAAATCATCGTGTGCCTTACACTCTTTTACAAAAGTATTGACTTGTACTTTTTGTTGTGCACCTCTCTCCTTGATTTAGGATTTTTTTACACTTCTTGTGTTTCTAGATTTTTCTTGGCACACCTTCGTCTTCCATTTCACTTTTTTCTTGGCCTTGTTTTTTGCTTTAGATTTTTTAGATTTTCCACCTTGTTCGTCTGAGAGTTAACAGGTAGCATGATTATCAGTAGCAATATGTACATAGACAACAACCTACCAATGATTATGAGTAGTACAAAAATATATATAAATAACACACTAATGCTTATGGACATCATCCTCTTGCACCAATTTCTTATGGATAGCAAAGACATGACTATGAGCAATAGTCATTTTATTCTCAACCACCTGATCATCATGAATACTATGAATAGAAGTATGACGGATCTACTCAATAGTGATGATATGGGCAAAATATTGTCTAAAGCTATTAGAGCTAGATGGTTAAAAAGTGACCAATGTGCTCCAATCACAAAGTTAAATTCAAAGCAAAGAATGCAAAAATATTATTGGTAATTGAATATTCAGATGAAGAGGAAAAAGATGGTCATGTTGAGGAAAACCTTGATGCAGGTCAAGAGGAAGATAACAGGTCTAGAGTAGAAACCTATGAAGCTCCTAAAGATTGTGTAGGGAAGTTACTTGAAGACCAATGTGAAGAAGATTATGCAAATCATGACCAACATGAGAAACATCATGACCATGGGTTTCTATTTGACTCGGTTGCTTATGCTTTTGTGGATCCACAAGTGTATGTATATGATTCCATGGATAATGATACATATGGATTGGTGGCCAAGATTCTAATACATGGATGGAATGTCACTTTCTCTTTTGATCTAGAAGGTTTTGACTCTCTACATGGACCAAGATTACTTTAGGAATGATGCCCTTAACTTCAAGTAATTTGTGGCAAGGTCATGACAACTAGTGGGCTCTGTTTTACTATAGAATAGTTCTTTACTTTGGGCCAAATATAATGCTCAATTTATAAAACAAATGCATGAATCACATGGCCTGAAAGTGCTTAAAGAGAGGTTTGTCACCATAACTTGTTCACTTTGGATCAGTCAATTCCAAAGTTATTGCATATTTAGTACAACAAGGTTTGCAATGGGATAGCACTATGCCCACATCTAGAAGAAGCTCTTAATTGCAAAATTTTGACCCAAGATTTCATTTTTATGTTTCCAAATGGACGTAAATACTTTATACTTACTTCTTAGCTGTAGGAGTACTTCTTTAGTGAATCCTTGAAGATTAGGCCTTTTTTAGTCCATGCAAAATATTTTGCCATTTCCACCACTTAGAAAATTGTAATAAGCCCCATCCTTATTTTTGAGCAAAACTTTGCCTAAGTGGGGATGGAATGAAAGAGTTGAATTAGAGGCATATAAAAAGGGTAAAGGACATATGTACATCCATCATTTCTTTAACAATAATATGGCTCTATTCTTTAACCTTCTAAACTTCTTACCTATCCTTTCATGGCTACCAACCATATCTCTTCTTTCCTCTCTTTCTCTCTCTATTTCCAATATTTCTCTCTCCTTATCTAGACTTTCTCTCTCCTATGTACTCTTCTCTCTCTCTCTCTCTCTCTCTCTCTCTCTCTCTCTCTCTCTCTCTCTCTCTCTCTCTCTCTCTCTCTCTCAAGTCCCTTCATGACAATATCTTCCATAAATTATAGCAAAGATCAATGGAGAAAAACTCCCAATTTTAGCTTCAAAATAGTCTCATATGGTCTCATTGCAATATCATAATTCATATACTTCTTACTTCAAGTAAAGAATTATGGAGGAGATACATTCTACACCTAGAATTGGTCATTTATGTGTCTTTAAAACCTATGATAATTCTCTGAGGGTTCTCAATGGAAGGGTATATGAAAGGATATCAAATAATTTTTTTTTAAATGTGTGCCATGACAATAAAATAAGGCGTCTCAAGTAGCCAACCAATTTATGAGCATTTGTTTAAGTCGCATGGGCTACCTCAAGTCATAGTTCATGATTGGGATACCAAGTTTATGAGCAATTTGTGGTAAGTGGTTTTGATCTCAATGGGAATAAAACTAGCTCCATCTATAGCGTAACATCCCGAAACTGGTGGCTAAAAGGAGCATGTAAACAAATGACTTAAGACCTACTAAGACACTTTTCTCATGATGTGCAATATGCAAGGGATTCATAGGTTCATTTGATTAATAAAGTGCAAGGGCTATATTTGAACCAACAGTCTTCATACCATAAGCCTAGAGAGTTTGCCAATTACTCTACCTCAGAAATTTTCCTGCACAATTCATTTTGACATATGATACACTTGATTCACAATAGTCTATAGAAAGTTATTATAGATTTACTACAATAGCATTTGTAGCAGTAGAGACATGTTGACTACTATTTGTAAGAGTCTACTCATGAAGATTTGGGGGCCAAGTTTCTAACTTTATGATCCCCAAATGATGTACATATAATATGCTTGGTCGTAAGCTTTGATTCCAATCTAGCTCTTTAAGATTTTGCAAGATTCTCATATTCTTGTAATGCTAAAGCATAGTAGTACTATGTCATCTCCACTATTCAAGTCATTTGTAATAAGTCCCTTTCTTTTTTTTGGAGGGAAAAAAACTTTGGTTGGGATGGAATCTAAAGAACTAGAAAGGCATTAGAATTTTGGGAAAATTTTAAGGGGTAGGTACCAACTACACTAGCTTGGTATAGAAGATGTAAAGAGACTCATTTTTTAAAATATTGAGTGGTAATGAAAAGTCTCTTTCATCTTCATCTTCTTACACAACTTTCATGGTTTTTCTAACCTTCTCTCTCTTCTTTCATGGTTGTTCTCACCTTCTCTTTGTTCTTTCTCTCTCATATTTCTCTCTCTTTTGATTTATCTCTCTCGCTTCTCTTTCCTCTTTAGTTACTTTCTTAACATTCGAGGTGAAATCTTTAGGTTGGAGATGGTGTAGTGAGTTATACTTTAGTATGAGAACGGGGACTAAGGCATGTGATCTAGGGCCATCTTAGTGATTCCCTCTGTATCAAGGGATCCAAGGCAACTTTAGGGAGCCTCTATGGTATGGTCATATCCTATTTTAAGTATATGAGATCATGGAAAGCTATTTAAAGATACCCTAGAGGCATTAGGCTTATGTAGGAATTGATCCACATCCCTTGTATAATGTGATATTTCCTAGAGTTTAGTTAGTTATGTATAATATCTTCAAAATTTTTAATACATTCAAAATTTTAAAAGTATATAAAATACTTTCTTTCCATCTAATATAATTTACAATAATCAATTTTTTCTTTGCAAGGCCAATGTAGGAATCCCCCTCCAAAATATTTTTTTAAAATGTATTTTTTTCTCAAGTGGTATCATAGGGGGCAATTACCCAAGCTCGCTTTCTACAGTGGTGTAAGCCCCCTTTATGGATGATGAAGGTAGACAAGATGGGGATATGCAAATGGTAGCCACACCATTTCCCAAGGCTATGTGGGGCTATACCTCCTTAAATCATTAGGGTACCCCTATCTCCCAACTTCCATGTCATTTTCCTTCTTCCTTTTGAAGCCATCCCATTCCCACCATCAGTGCCCCCATGCACCCATCCCCATCCCCACGTCACTTACGATGCCTTCCCAAATTGATGATCACTGTATTAGCACACGTGTGCACATGTGTGTTTCTATACGTGTGTTTAATATGGTAAATATAAGCATAACATTATTTAACATACATGCATATAAATGTTGTACTTTAATTATTTTGCTAATACTTAATATTTTTAAATAATAACATAAAATACATAAAAATTATCATATATAATATTATGATGTTATTTTATATTAATATATTAAAATATGCATATAACATAGATATATAATATTGCTATTAACTATATAGTTATCTAATATTATATGTATAAGTGTATTCCTCATATACACATGCACATGTTCATGTGCCTGTACATGGACACACACACAATCTTAACTGAAATAATCTTAGACATTTATAAATAACTAATTGATATATTAATTATTAATTACTAATATCCATTTTATTTCATCATTTTATTTTTATACATATTAATTTATACACGTACTAATGTATATTAAAGCATTAGAAAGCATAATAAATATATTAATATTATTATCATTAATTGTAATGTTTCCATTACTTAGTTTATTTTAATAAACAATATGCGTATACATTTTGAAAACTTACAATTTTGTATGAATGTAATGTCCCCATTACTTAGTTTATTTTGATAAACAATGTGCATATACATTGCAAAAATTGATTTATGTTGAAAATAAAATTGCACATTTTTAAAACTAGCTCTAAATATGAAGACAGTTGTTATTATTAATGAGGTATTATATGCCAGTTTATGGAAGGAAGGCTTGGAAAACCCTCCCAAGACTAGCTTATTAAAACTATGTTTGTAGTATAGAACAACAAAAATAACTAGCCTAGTGGATAGTCACTTGGTAGTTAAGTGCACTTGGGTGATGACACTATTGAGATAGGTAACCTCCCCCAGGAAGATTTTCCAACAAGCTAGTGAGAGCTTCTCACGTGCAGCCAATGGTACCAATGAAGCCTTCATAGCCAGTTGCCAAGTATGCCAAGCCCAAGATGCCAAGGTCTATGCCTTGGTCACCGCCTTAGTCGTCGTCTTAGTCGTGAGCCTTGAAGTGACACCGAACGCCGCGACATGCAATGCTCGCCCATATATTTGTCAATTTTTATCTTCACGGAGTCCCTCTCTCTGATGTCATAAAAAATGCTAAAAGAAGACATTCTCTCTTTATCATCGATGACATCATCGAAAAAGATAAAAAGCAAGTGTCCTCTATTTCCCCCCCCCCCCCCCCCCAATTACTATATAAATAAGGGGTAGAGTATCATGTCAAAAAGGACACACACACACATATACACACAATGACCCGTGTAGAAGTCTCTTTGTTGTTGTTGACGCAACGAAGCTTTGCTACAATTAGACGACTCTCTCTCTCTCTCTCTCTCTCTCTCTCTCTCTCTTTCCACACTTACATGGAAGGGCTCCTCGAGTCCATCAAGCTTCTTCCATGGCTCCTAAGAGACATCTAGATGTTGAGCGAGGTCACACTCTGCTGCAGTCAGACAACTCTCTCTCTCTCTCTCTCTCTCTCTCTCTCTCTCTCTACACCAGTGTGGAAGCACTGCCCGAGTCCAACAAGCTTCTTCCATGGCTCCCAAGAGATATCAAGATGATGAGCGAGGTTACGCTCAAAAAGCTCCCCAACATGAGGAAGTAGTCACTGCTAAAGCGTAAGCGGAAGCTAACCCCGAATCCATTCAACCCGAAGGACTAGTTATTCCACAACAAACTGAGATTGCGGCTATAAATCGTAATCACGATGGATGGCCAAACGGAATTAATCAAGTTAGTACATAAGAAAATGATCATGATTAGTTAGAATTTACTTAAACTTGTAAAATCATGCTAGTATTAACAAATGCTTTTTAGGAAAAAAATATGGAAATTGATGAAGGGGATAGATTTTATGCATTGCATACATTGACAACTGTGTTAAAAATGCTTTTATGGTTATGACTGCTTTTGGATTTGTGAATGATGAATTATGGATCTTATGATTCCGTGCTTGCATAGACAGATGAGTTGTGGATTGTAGTGGTTCGGGACATTGGGGTCCCCAACCCAATGCTCCCTAACACTCTGTGGAGTGTGGAAAAACTCACATGTGGGTGGGGGTCCTATGCTCTTGAGGGAGGTAGGTGTTTAATTGCCGCCTTAGTTGTGAGCCTTGGAGATAGGACCTTCCAATCCCTCGAATGGGAGTCCTACGCTCTTGAGGGATGTAGGTATTTTTTATTTTTGATCACTCGAAACCCTGAGAGGGCGAAAGGGCTGAGTGGTAAGTGCCCCTGTTATGTAGGATGGCTCCTAAAACTCAAGGAAGCTTAGAGGGGCTTTGAGCTAGTAAATTCCATATTGACTGCGGACGGAGTGCGATCACATACAGCCCAATTCCAAGAGATTTGAAGGTCTATCCTAGGTTATGGACGATGTCTTTTTGTGGAAAGACAGAGTGTACCACTCATCGGAGTGATGGTTCTAGATGTTACTATGAAATAAAGTATTTGATTTACGAATTGTTTGTTATGTGCTAAAGATTGAGTTTAACGAACCCAATTTAACGGAGTAATAAAAGGAAGCTGATTTTATATGTCCAAACAACGTGGTAGTATGCTTTGCTAATTAGAAAACTAAGCAACCATCGAGAAAAGTAGGAGGCTTCGATCCTAAGACCGAACACCTATGGTTGGGTGGACTCAATAAGTCAGGTAACTTTCCAACATTAGATAGAGTTGATTAAATCATGACCCTTCCAATATTGGTAGGATTAGTTACTAGGTTTGACACCGTTTTAGGGAGCCGGAGCTGAGATTTTACCTTCTAGGTAGGGGGATCGAGTTACACTCTCCCCCGTCTCTCACTCTCTTTGAACCAAATGAGTGTTAACCTCACTCCTGCCTTTGATTGATTACAAAGTGGTCTTTCTTAGGTGGCCATTATATTGTTGTTAGGGGTGACTTGTCCATGCTTCCCTTGTGAAGTAGAACTGAGATTCCCATGTTCAACTAAGTCCAAGGTTTTCCATGGGGAGATGAGATGGTGATATGCATGGATATGAATTTTAGTCGACTACTAAGAGGACTCCTCCGAGTTAGCTGGAGGAGGCACCTCACATTAATATAAAGAGTACATGAGGGATAATTATATATAATAATAATTAGTTAAAATATTCAATATAGTAATCAATATTATAGACTATTATGATTATACATGATATATGTATACATTAACCCATCTATTAATTATTCGATACAAATATATTAAATATATTTTATTAGAAACTAATTAAATTATTAATAGTTAATTATTAATACATAATCAATTATTAAATTAATGGACAACTATATCATTTATTATTATTATTATTAAATATAATTATACATTAATTATAATGAATATGAACAATAAATAAATGATAATTATACATAATATTATGTAATATAAATATATGTATTAATTATTTTTTAATTATTCTTTCATAATAATGTTTAATTATAATAGTAACAACATTATATTTTTAGAGAGAGAGAGAGAGAGAGAGAGAGAGAGAGCCTCATCCCTGCTCATTGAGGAGAGAGGGAAAAAGCGAAAAAGAAAAAGAGATTATGAGAGGTTGCCATATGGTACCCTCCAAAACCTTCTAATAATATGTTTAAAAGATTATGTTTGTACCACATGTTGAAAATCAAATTAGGAAGAGCTATCTCATACCGATGTGTGCAAGTATTGTGGAATTTTCTCAAAAACCCTTTAGCAAGGGTGTTGCATCGAGGTTGAGAAGCACCCAGATTACACTCAATGTATTAGGAGAGATGTGAAACTTTTTTTTCCTTATTGGATCCTCGCATATGCATGGGATAAGAGAGGGTTCTACTAACCCTACTTGCCTCAACCCGAATGAGCATGACCATGGTGTAGTACACTACACCATGATGCAACCCAACAAGGCAAAAAGTAATCAAGAAACAAAATAACACAAAGAAACACGCATGTTGCATTAGGCTTTGAAATTACCAATGATGGTAACCACATCGATGACCTACAGAGATAGCATCATGGCATCATCAATCTTGAATATCTTTCTCCTCGACATTGTCAAGTGCTCTTGATCTTTCTCCTCCTTTCAAAAAATTTCTAAATACTCATAGATCAAGGTTCATCCAATGCCATTTAGGCAAAAATCATATAGCTATCAACCACAATAATCACCTTACAAACATAGTGCCTTTTAAAAGCTTGAATTTGTTACAATGTTTAATAACTCCACGATTCAAGGACATGATTGGCAATGATAATCTCCATCATAGTAGTGGCATTCACTTTGATGGAGCTCAAAACCCATAACAAACCTTCACCCTATGCTTCTCAGTCCTTCCAAGCTAATTAAGACATAACTTCGTTCCATACGTTTACCAACCCTAAAGCTACTTGAAACCAATTGGTGTTGATTCTATTGGGATAGAAAAAAATGAGATACTGCCACTTATATTGTGGCCATGTCTTGCCAAAAATGTTAGTAGTGGTAATCCAATAAGATAGCAATATTAATCAAGGTTGTCCTTTAGTCATCCTCTTTAGAACACACACACACACACACACACACACACACACACACAAACAAAACAAAATATATATATTCTCTATTCTTTGAGCTGTGGGTTTTATTGGTCCAATAAAATCTATACCCATTACTGAAAAGGTTTCACAACATATAGTGATTCTACACCAGGTGATCCTACATTGCAAGCATTCCTATACATAGAAATGAGCATCTTTCAAGACAATTGGCCACCATAATCCAACCTACAATATTTTCCTTCATTAATTTCTTTTGAAAAATGACCACCTGGAAGACCAGCATGAGCTTCATGTAGTGTTGGTTTTTAATACTCAAGCACACATCTCCTCAATATATTATCCACTCCTTATCAATACAATGTATTTAGAATAACCTAATAAGACCTACTCTTGACAGCCAATCTTCTCCTTTGATCAGCTATCAAGTGTACATTACATAACTCTTTCCACTAAGAAATGAAGTAATCGATCATAATAGGAGTCTATATACACAACCCTATACCTCAAATAATTTAGCATCAAGTAGCTAATCTGATATACCAGACTCAATACATCATTCTACAACTTGCTCAAGAAATTTGCAATAGCATGCTCTTTGCCAAGAGTATGAACCACCTTATAGTCAAACTCTTGCAACAATAGTAGCAACGCTGATGTTTGTTAATCAGGAATAGTAAAGCTTAATGATTAATATGAAAGATAACTTGATTGCCCTATAGATAATGCTTGAACTTCTGCAAGGAATACACCATTCCCAATGCTTCTCTCTCCATTTATTTTCATCAATGCTAAGTCTCTTCCTAGCATAATATATAGGTCTAACCCACCTAGGTGCTTTCTTCTATATTAGTATTGCTTTTGTAGCCACATCAAAGGCATCAACAAATACATGGAAGGTCAAATCCCTTGTAGGAGGCTATAAAATAGGAGCCACAACCACCATATTTTTCAACACCATAAAAGCCTTTTCCTAATCCTCTTGCCAAAAAATTTGCATTTCTTTCTTAGTAAGTGTAGTGAGAGGAGAGCAAATATGAGATAAATATCTTAAGTACCTACTATGCCATTTGACCTCAACCTACAAATCTCATCACTTCCTAAATGTTTGTTGGTGCCTTAGCTTTTTGAATAGCAAATTTTTCCTAGCCATTTGCTTGAGGGTAGTAAGCCGGTGAGGATTTCCAATGTACGATTAGAAAGGTTGACAGGAGGTGAGCAATCACTTCATTGATGAAATGCATGCCTTGATCACTAACTAGTTCAATGGAGCAGTTGAATTGTGAGATCACCTGGTCCCAAAGGAACTTAGTTGTAGTTCTAACATTGTTCTTTCTAGTGGCTCAAACTCCTGTCCACTTTGTGAGGTAGTCCGTGTTGGCAACTATGATGTACTTGGCTTATGAGTATTATGCTACGGGATTAATAGACACAATGAAGTCAACTTTCCATTTTTCGAAAGATTGTCTTGCAATAATTGGGATCAACTCCATCTTGTCCTTGCGAATATGTACCTTGGTCCATTGGCATTTATCACAGTGCTTTACAAATCCCATTGCATCTCGAAAAAGTGTAGGTCACTATAGTTGAGAGTGGGCTATTGTGTCTCAAGTGTCCTCAAGAAATTATTCTGTGTGCTTCTACAAGTACATCATGCATTTCATGCTCGTACATGCATCTAGGAAGCAAGCTATTATACCCTAACCTATAGAGCTTTCCTGATATCAATTGATAGGGCTGCATCTTAAGGATGAGTTTGTCAAGATTGTGGGAGAGAAGAAAGGAGTCTCACTTGTAGCTTTCTCACTTGCACAATGGGGGAATACACATAAAGGTGGAGGCTGAAAACAATTTTCCTCTTCTTAGTTGTATAAGCCAAAAAGAGCACACGTACAGAGAAATAGAAGAATCCTATATATGGGTCTCAAACCAAGCTCAACTAACTAAGGTGGCATACTAACAGAGCCATGAACTAGAGTAGATAAGGATAGATGTCATCTAGCTATTATTCATGGGCAGTGTACTAACCACATCTGCAGCTAACAAGTTGGTGACATAAATGCACAACAGTCACCCTGGCATATCACGAGTGGAGCTCGATATCTCAACACTCTCCCTCGAGCTCAATCCCAATTCCTGCACACCAAGCAGGTCTCTGAACTTGTGCAGCTTCTCTGCACCCAATGCCTTCGTGAATATATCAGCTACCTAATCCTCTGTGCTGACATAAACTAGATCAATAAGACCTAGTAAAACCCTCTCCCGCACATAGTGATAATGCACCTCAATGTGCTTTGTTATAGTATGATAGACTGGGTTATTTGCCAAGTGTATACTACTCATGTTGTCACAATAAATGACAATTGGCCCATCTGTAGACTGATGCATATCATAAAGTAGCTTATGCAACCAAGCTACCTCGCATGCAGCCATTGCTACACCCCTGTACTCAACCTCTATGCTCGACAAGGCAAGTGTAGGCTATTTCTTGTTGCTCCAAGTGGCTGCAGCACTCCCAAAAGAGAACACATATCCACTAGTAGATCGTCTATCAGAAATACTACCAGCCCAATAAGCATCAGTGTATCCATGCAACTGTATCTGAACCCTAGTCTCATTAAATAGTCCATACTGCAATGTGGGCTTCATATACCTGAGTATACGTCTAGTCGCATCCAAATGCGATTTCCTTGGAGCCTGCATAAACTGACTTACCAATCCAACATCATAGCTCAAATCTAGCCTGGTAATAGTCATATAAATCAAACTTCCTACTATGCGTCTGTATATAGTAGGGTCTTCTAGAAGCTCACCTGCATCTGCGCTCAGCTTCACATTCTTCTCCAAAGGAACTGAAATAGGCTTACAGCCTGTCATCCCATATTTGGACAGCATGTCCAATCCATACCGCCTGTGCAAGAGCCGTATCCCACTTGGTGATCTAATCACCTCAATGCCCAAGAAATAACGCAGCTCTCCCAAATCTAGGTGCTTGCTTTAAGCCATACAAGGCGTTCTTCAACCTGCAAACAAACTCATGATGAATAGCATGCACATAACATGGTGGCTGCTCCATATAGACCTCTTCTTGCAAATCACCATGCAAGAAAGAATGCATTCTTTACATCCATCTGATGTAAAGACCATTCCTTTGATATAGCCATAGCAATGACTCCTCTTACGGTTGTCATCCTTGCAACCGGACTGAATGTTTCTTCATAATCAATGCCATATATTTGTGCATACCCCTTGACTACTAATCTTGCATTGTATCTGTTCACAGAACCATCTCCATTGTGCTTTACCTTATAAATCCACTTATAACCAATTGCATTCTTACCTTTAGGCAAATGTACCAATTTCCATGTAGCATTTGCTTCCAAGGCATCCACTTCTTCATCCATGGCTTTCTCCCATTTTTCTTTTCCCATGGCTTGCTTAAAAGAAGTGGGTTCTTGTTCCTGTATTACTTTGACCATATAGGCATAGTGAATGGTTGTAAATCCATCATATTTAGCTTATCCACAGAATACCTAGCTCTGGTAGACCTGCGTAAAGTAGGTTCACTCCCAAGTGCTCTCAAAACATCCCTGGTCTTCCTTACTCTAGATGTAACAATAAAAGAAATACCCAACTCATCAATGCTCTGTTCTGAGCCACTGGATTCACCATCCATATAAAAGTGACCTGCATTCATATCAAACATGGGCTGATCTACCTTCTCTTTTCCTTTTCGTAAAACCTACATACCACTATCCACATTGCTTTTAGAAGATTCTCCTGATCTCAGTCTACCTGTCCATGGCGAAGAATGTGAACCACTGCTAGAGGACACTCCAAGTCCACTAATATCTTATGACTACTGCTGTGATGTCTGTGCAGCATTATCATTTTGTGCATCTACATTATCAATCACATTTACTAGTTTATACCAGCTACTCATCTCATAAAAAATAACATCTTTGCTCACTGTAAACTTACGAGTAGAAGAGTAACCAATAAAGATGCATTTCTCAGCTTTTGGATCCAACTTGGATCTCAACTCATCTAGCACATGAACATGGGCAATGCAACAAAAAATTTTCAAATGAAAAATATCTGGTTTTCTACCAGTATACCTCTCCTCTAGAGTAATGCCATATATTGCTGCAGTGGGAGTCCTGTTCATTATGTAGACTAATGTAGCAACTGCCTCAGCCCAGTAAAAATCTAACAGGTCTTTTTCATTGAGCATGACACGAGATACCTCTTCAATATGCCTGTTTTTTCTTTCAACAATTCCATTTTTCTGTGGGATATGACTACATGAATATTGCTGCTTTATGCCATGCTCTTGCAAGAACCTTGCAAACGCATTTGAGAGGTACTCCCCCCCTCCATCTGACCTTAGGCATTTTATTTGCATGCATGTTTCTTTTTCAACAATAGCTTTAAGAGTTTTGAAATGGCTAAAAACTTCACTTTTCTTTTTCATAAAATACACCCAAACTTTTCTGCTATAGTTATCAATAAAAGTGACAAAATAATGGCAGTCTTCAATAGATGTAGCTTTAGTAGTCCACACATCAGAGTTGATTAATTCCAATGGCTTCTTACTATCTTGAACATATCTAGGAAATGGTTTCATTGCCTGTTTTCCAAATTGATAAGCTTCACATACCTTATGCATTTTTGTAACCTTGAATTTAGGCAATCCTACAACAATATTTTGGGCTTGTATTGATTTAAGTCACTGTACATTAACATTATCAATACGTTTATGCCAGATATCAATATCTGCAACTATACCGATCCCATGTGCAAACATTGCTGCACTCAATTCAGGCATGTCTGTATCCAACGTAAACATTATGCCCTTCTTCTTTCCTTTTGCTATCAAGCGATCTTTATTTTTTATATCCTCAACAAAGCATCCATGAGGATTAAATCTAACCTGCAAGTCCTACTCAACCATTTGACCAACAGAAACTAGGTTCTTGGTGATATTCGGAACATGAAATACATTCGACAGGTATTTCTTTTTCCCATCCTGCATAAACAAATGAATTTTTCTAATCTGCACAATAGGATGTGCAGTATCATCACCAGTCTCCACAAATCTTGGTTTTTCCATTTTTCTTGCATCCTACATTCATTCTGCATGACTTGTCATGTGGTTTGATGCACCTAAGTCAATATACCATACATTGTTACTTTCTTCTACACTTGTCACAGAATTGATCATGTGCTGCACCATAAACAAATGCTCATTTCTGTCATCACCCTGTCTACTAGAAGATGCATAATTCCCTTGTTGCAATTTTTCATTCATGATGTCATTCTGCTTTTTATAGCAGTCTTTAGCCATATGACCCATTTTACCATAGTAGTAGCATTTAACATTGTTATTTGCATTTTGGCCTTTTTGCCATCTACCACGACCTCTTTGGCTCCCCCTATCTGTAAACGCCCCGAACAACGTAGTATGCTTAACAATTATGATATTCACTTGTTTTTGAGATTTAATATAAAAGAGAATGAACACTTAAAGCTGAAAATGAAAATTACTCACAAAATTATAGCCATGAAAATGTAAAAGTAATGGAGATAAGATTGAGGGTTGAAGATGAGCAACCCTCCCCGAAGGAATGTATTTCTGCTCAACCCAAGTCCCTTAGGGAAGAGCTCAGTTACAATCAACCTGAGAGTGAGAAAAAGTAATTCTCACTCTCACAAGATCATGCAAAGATGTACAAACACACATGCATTATCTATTATGTAATGATAAGAACTGATTTCTTTACAGTATGAGAGAAGAAAAAGGGAAAATCAGCCTTTCTCCATCGTTGATCAGCAGTACATGGATAGGGCTTGCTTCTTGTTGCTAAAATGGAAGATAGAGCTCGAGAAGGAGGTGCTGTAATGAATTTACAGGCTTGCTGTCCTGTAAACATCAGTGATAGAAGAGGGAATATGGAGGAATTTGATAATGGAGAAATGGGGGATGATGATGGGGATGGATGGGGCCAGTTTCTGGCTATCTGTGGGTGCCGTACATGAGTTTACAGTAAAGAAAAATGATGTTAATGAAGAAAAACGAGCTCTTATTTATAGGAGAGGGGAGAGCTAGTACAAAAGGGGAAAGTGGAGTAGCACAAGACAAGTGTCCAGTCACATGTCATGAGATGTGACAAGTGGTGGAACACTTGGAAACTTGTGTGACAAGTGTCTTGACACTTGTCTCTTCTCTATAGCCTTCCTTTTTGGGTTGAATACTGTCAAGAATAGAAACAACCAAATTTAGTAAACACAGTCAGAGTACAGAACTTACTATTTTTAGAATGACATCCCTATTTTTTAGTACTAGCATTTTTAAGCTAATTCGAGGCTCCTAAAATTTAGAGACCTCCTAAAATTTAGGGATCTCCTAAAATTTAGGGACCCCCCCCCCCAATATGGATATCATATGAAAGCTCTTTCCGTATACATCGCAAAAATGACATCCGAATCTTCATGTGACTTTTCTATGCAAAGAAATGTGCATTTCAAGCTTTCAGCCCACACATGCACATTATACAAGCATTTCATGATCATGCCATCTTGTTGATTGTAACTGTCTATTCTGGTGGATCTAGCCTACACTTCAAGGCATCAATCCTTTCTGTGTGCGAGTCTAACCCTGATATGCGTGAGTTCTAGTCACAGGCGCCCAATCGGGCCATATAGGTGGAAGTGTGAACTATCTTTTCTCTAACCCACCGCGTGGGTCCACCATAACCTGTGACCACTCATCAATGGTCAGCTCCAATGCACTTTTCTTTATATCTAATTAGTGCAAAGGAAATAAATTTAATAAATCATTATATAGACAAATTAATGAAAAATGATACAAATTCTGTTTTTATAGAGTTGTGACACTGTCTCTAGAGTTACCACGTCCTCCTCCATAGGACTGGTTTTCTTGAGTTTGCTGTATATTCTGATTTCTACCACGGCCTTCAGATTGGCCTCCTCTACCTCTGCCTCTATCTCTTCCAGCATTTAAGTAGAAGACAATTTCTTTTGAAGTTCCTCCTGAAGAAGATGCACCACCATTTCTCTGCTCCTCAAAAATTAGAAGAGCAATCAACTCCTCAAAATCAGAAAATCTTTCACGGATGGAAATGGATGTTCGGAACTATGCATAATCCTTTCCTAGACCATTCAAGGTCACAGAAACTAAATCATCATCTTCCACTGGCGACCCAATGGAAGCAACTGCATCTGCAATCTTCTTCACCTTTATATGGTAATCATTGATGCTCATACTTTCTTTTTGCACATTGTGCAACTCTTGCTTGAGCTACATTTTTCTGGCTTACGTATTTGTGCTATATATTTTTGACAAAGTATCCCATGCGTTCTTTGGCGTACTTGTATCCTGAATATATATAATCATAGATTTTGAAATACTAATAGACAGCCAGTACATAATTTTTCTGGCTCTCTCATACCATTCTTTAAATGCCTGCATTTGCTGTTGATTGGGAATATCAGGAAGAACTGGTTCTTCTTAATTTCCTACAACGAATTCTCAATATCATTTTCCCATAAGGAAATTCGTCATTCTAAACTTCCATACTTGGAAGTTATTCTTGTCAAGCTTTTCAGTGACAATCTGTGAAAGAAAATCAGACGCCATTACAGAACACTGTAAAAAATTTTGTCATTGCAAAAAACACTGCTTCAGTCTCACAAGGGTAAATCTGTAGAACTGACGAAAGTGGTATTTGATCACACAGTCACTTCCTAGTGACAATTTTGCATCAATAGGCAACGAGGATGATTTTGTAACTCCCAATGTCTGTGCACAGGCATACGATGTAATTTCTATGGTAACTTTTTACCGACTTGTAAAATAGTGGTCGCAGAACAAAAAATATGGCATTTTCCTGAGTACGTGTGGAAAACTTCCGCCTCCAAAACAGGCCGCGATATGGCCTCAAATATAAAAAACAGGGCAACCGAGGATTAAAACCCTCACCCGCAGCATATACTGCCCTCTTGCTACACAGTGAAGGGCGTCTCAATCTGAGACAATGCACTCTTACACTTTCCGACTGTGCTACCTGCAGAGACTTGCTCCCAAACTCGAAAAATGAAAGCAACACTGGTCCTCTTACTAGAACACCGCGGACTTGGTTTACTTTCTTGAGCTTCTTACCACGAACCAAGCTCTGATACCATGTCAAGATTGTGGGAGAGAAGGAAGAATCTCACTTGTAGCTTTCTCACTTGCACAATGGGAGAATACACACAAAGATAGAGGCTGAAAACAGTTTTCCTCTTCTTAGTTGTGTAAGCAAAAAAGAACACAGGTACAGAGAAATAGAAGAACCCTATATATGGGTCTCAAACCAAACTCAACTAACTAAGGTGGTATACTAATTGAGCCACGAACTAGAGTAGATAAAGATAGCTATCATCTAACTATTATTCATGGGCGGTGTATCAACCGCATCTGCACAACTAACAAGTCGGTGACATAAATGCACAACGGTCACCCTGGCATATCACGAGTGAAGCTCGATATCTCAACAAAGTTGCCCAAGTCGGGCCTTTTTGAAGAGTCTTTCAGATAGTCCTTATTCAAGCACTTGAAATGTGTCATCTGCCTAGTATGACATCAAGTCAGCTCTAAACAACTCTTTCTCACCAAACTGGTTAAGAGAGATGCACATCTGGCAAATCGTCGATGATACCATGTCAATCGGCTTCTCCTGTGGGTATGTGGGACATGTGGTCAATCATGCAATGTTATTTCCCCTTGCGTACAATCACAGAGCAATAAAATTCTAACAGTAGAAGTAACCATCGGGCAATGCTTCTTGTAGCACAAGGTTTATCAATGAGATAGAGCAAAGCTTGATGGTCAACAAAGAAAGTAAAAGGCATAGCCAACAGATAATACCAAAACTTCTACACAGCAAACACCATGGCTAAACTTTCTCTCTCAATCGTGAAATAATTTATTTCAATGTCCATGAGTTGTCTACTAGCAAAACTTACTAAATAGTTTAGATTATATTCACCACGCTAGCACAACACCACTCCCATGGCAAAAGGAACTCGTAGTATTGACACGGTTGTCAAATACCTTTTCAATTCTTCATATGCATGTTGACATTCCTCGGTCCATTTGAATAATATCAGTAGTTTGTAGAGTGATCTAGTAATTAACGCATAGTTCAACACAAATTGCCTATAGTATCATGTATACCCTAGGAAGCAATAAACTCCCTTGTAGTTGGTTGATGGTGGAATGTCAACAATCACCTTGACTTTCGAGAAGTCAAAAGCAATGCCATTCTTGGACACCATGTAACCTAGGATGCATCCATGCTTCACCTAGAACTAGTACTTAAGGGGGTTCAATGAGAGACGATATAGTCTACATTGTTCAAAGACTATGTAGAGTTTTTCTAGGTGTTCTTTCCAACTCAAGTGAACACATGGGTCATCAACAAACACTTCTAACTCCCTCTAAAACATATCCTTGAAGATGGTACACATGAGCCATTGAAATGTGATTGGTGCATTAGTCAGCCCAAAGGACATGACTATATAGGCAAAGACACCCCATTCGGTAGTAAATGCGGTCTTATGCCTGTCACATTAAGATGCACTTGCACTTGATTGTAACCTGAGAAGCGATCCAAGAAACTGTAGGCTTCCTTATTGCCAACTACTCTTTTGAGCATATGCTCAATGTACGGCAGTGGATAGTTGTCTCTTTTCATAGCAACATTGGCTTTCTTATAGTTAACACATACACTGATTTTTATTTTCTTTTTTAGAACGACTACAATGGAAAAAACCCAGTCTGTGTGCTCAATTTCGTAGATGAATCTTGCTCTTAAGAGTTTTTCTATCCCCTGCTTGACCGCATGAGCATGATTGGGATTCATCAGATACAGTCGCTGCTTGATTGACATTGTATCAGGTGTCATGGGAATGTTATGAGTCACTATACTCCAATCCACTCCTTTCTACTCATCGAGCGACCAAGTGAAGATATCTATGTACTCTTGTAGAATACCAATGAGTCTTCCTTCTTCCTGCTCACTCAAGTAATCGGCTATAAAGACCGTCAAGTCGTCTCCTCTTTCTCAACCAAATTGACCTCTTCTCCCTTTGTGTGCTTTGCACTAGGGAATCAAGGTATCTGAGGGTCATTGTTTGAGCTTACTTCCGACTCAGAATTGAACTCTCCTTCGCTTAGAAGAGGGAGTGTCTCCTAGTGGTTGTAGCTCTGGACAGTGACTCCATTCTCAATAGGGGTATGGCACATGGCTAAACTAACCATGCTTCCTCATAACCTATCACCCCTACATGGTCTACCCAAGTGCAATCACACTCAGTTATGAAAACTCCTCTTTCGACTCTAGATGTGTGGGTACTCTCTACAACTTTGAGCCTACTCTAATCTACTCAATCACTTGACCATCCGTGTCGTTTTCTATGGTATCAGTCTCCTCTTCACCATCCTTGTTCGTAGAGTAGCAGTCTTTATACTCATCATCTGAATTGCCCTCATCTGACTACTTGTCATCTCTTAAGCCTCGATTCTCCGTTTCTTTATCATTGGTGGACTAAGGCCCAATTGTACATCAGGTTTACATCATGCACCTTGGTCCACCTCCACTTGGGTTTGCTCAATGGATCCTTGAGGGGTTTGAGATTATTGGCTGGGTTGACAGCTTGCTCATCCACCAAAAGTGCTCTACGATCTCATGAAGCTCTTGCTTATTGTTCGAAGGATATGGAATGCGATAGGGATGGGCCATTCACTAGGGCTTATGGCCATCATACATAGTAGTACCCAAGGTTTGTCCTTGGGTGTCCTTGGGCTCACCGATTTATTTAGTAGCTTTTTCGCATTCCTCATTGTCCAAGAATGGTAGATCGTTTCATATCCAATACATTAATTAAAATGTGAAAATATATAATGTGACATAGTGAACCTCATATTATAATATTAATGAATGTTATTGATATTCTATTAAAACGTCACTTTATTAAAAAATTAGTAATATATTTTTTGCATCATGTATATATGTGCATGTTCACATCACAAAAGCAATGGGGATAGTCAACATGAGTGACCATTATTGGATTTTTGTGTCCATATATGTTTATGAGCTTGAGAGGTTGGTTATGGAGAATGATACCTTAAAGTGCTTATGTCCATGTGTGAGAGAATCTGTGTGGAGAGAAAAAGAGAGCAAGATGGACACAAGCTAGATACAAAAGAGCATGATATTCATATTAATAGTGTGTTAAGAGTGATTGTTGCAATGGAGGATAAAAGCTCTTTTATGGGCTGATACAAGATTATTTTGCTTATATCAATGGTAGACTTCATAGTTGCATGTATACACCTATATAAATGTGCGATTTGTGTGGCCTCATAAGCTCACGTTTGTCTCTTTGGTTTTTCCCCTCATCTCTCTCTCTCTCTCTCTCTCTCTCTCTCTCTCTCGCTCCATGTGAATGTATGTACATACAATTACGCACGCATGCACGTGTGTGTGTGTGTGTGTGTGCACATGTAATAAGTGTGTTTCCATTTGTGTCATCTCATAAGTGTATCATTCCCCGTAAAAATATGCACAATTGGTATGAAGGTTTCCTCGTAAAAATATGCTAGACTAAAATTTCAAGCACTAATTTTCCTCTCAACCCAAGCATATGAAATCAACCTTTGTATAATTACTACTCTTGATTTTGTTTCTAATTCTTTATACACCTTTGTTCTAATAACACTTTTATCATAATTTATAACACTTTCTATGTTTGCTAGGCCACAATCGACTCATCGACATGCTAACATGGTGTCTACCATTTTCCATAGTATTAATACATTTACTCTTCCTTGGACTCCTAAAGCTTACATAGTCTCACTTCCTTTGACATGCTAAGTCATGCATGCTTCTATTGCCTCCTGAATCCTAATAACACACATGATCTCACATGACATGTATTGCATACTTAACTAAGAACCTTTCTATGCATTGCGTACTTCATTAAGAAGCTTTACATGACATTATATTACCATCTTACCATTCATATTATCCACAGGCAATTTCAAGAAATCACCATGCTGAGTTAGATCTTGTATGCTCAGGACAAGGGAAGAGCAAGTGCTGCATTGATGCCTCCATATATACAGGAGCCACTCCTGTAAGCTAATGCAAGAACTTCCCAAACCATTCAAGGATTTTATGATGTGCCTCCTCAGCTCTTTCAACAGCTTTCTCATCATTGATGTCATAACGGATAGTCCAGCCATGGGCAACACCTGGATATATATGCACAAAACTTTCCACCTGCAAATCCAAAATGCAAATGAGGTAACTTGTAGCCAGAATCTTGCACGAGTTCATCTTTGATCAAAGCTTCTGCAATACCTCCTTTGTTCTCAAAACTTCTTCGAATTGTTTGGTAAGGTCTGGAGGTGTTATTTTATCAAATTCTGCTGCAAGAATTGCCAAGGGAATTCTAATAGCTGCAAGGACAGTAACCCAAACATCAATGAAATATTGAACAAGAAATAACTAGCATTTAGGTCAGGGTTAGACAGAATCAGGAGGCCATGCTTTTTCATACACTACTAATAACACATAATGTGGGTCTAACTTAGACCAAGATGATCCCACATCAGCCCACAAACAGGGTCAACTACTAGGGTGAAGGGCCAACCACATTATGCAAACAACATGAACTGGGGAGATTTTGTGTTTTTTCTCTAAGAGGAATTTGGCCATAAAGTTGGATTGAGGGAGGTAAAACAATCCAATATTGGAGTTCTTCTACGATTTATAGTTTCAATTTTGAACACATGATCAGTAGCACTACAGTTTAGCAGATCAATGAATTGCTCATCACCACAGATTTCCACCACACTTGGCCTTTCTAGAGACCCCGGGTGGTATTGCCTTTCTGGACAAGCCAATCCTTATCACAAATAAGCAAATGATATATTTGATTCGCAGAAGCACGACCCAAAAGGAGTCTACCAATCCTGCCAAGGGGCCTCTTGGTCCAAAGAGGGGAGAGGCTGCATGGCCCGTAAATAGGTGGAGATGGCATTCCACAAATTGTAGTAGCCTCGGGGGACATGAAAGTAGCGTCGAGCCAATCTGAAGGGCATAACCCTACTAACAAGTAGAAGAGCATCAGCACCAAATGATTGAAGGATTTTTCCAAGTCCAACTAAATGAGCACCATATCTTACTTCGTGTATTGAGCATAATCTATTCCCATTTGGACATTCAAAATTTTATGCAGGATATTGCGTCCTTTGATAAATCCATACTGGGCAAGTCGAATAATATCCAGAAGATATTTATGAAGTCTGTTAACTAGGACTTTGGTAAAAATCTTATACATAGACCCCATCAAGAAGATTGGTCACCAATGCTGCTTAGCGGATGGCACTCTAGGAATCAATTTAATCAAACCCTCCTTCCAAGAGGTCGACATGTGTCTGGTTGTTCAAATTCGCTCGTATAAAGCTATCAAAGGTGCAGCCAAGTGAGTGGCATATGTCTCCAAAAACTCATTGGTGATACCATCCCACCCCAGGCTCTTGTCTTTAGGCAAGTACAAGAGGACATCCATGACCTCATCTTGTGTAATGTCCATATCCAAAATGTTGGCAACCTCTAATGTAACTTGATCTTTAACTAGATCACAAAATAATGAATGAGCCGCACCGATTGCATGAGAAACAGAGGATTACAAACCAAGCAAGTCCATGAAATAGGTTCTGCACATTTGGCATTCGCACAATTCCTCGGATCTATGATCATTTTACTATTGGAATTGCTCACACGGACCACATTCTCTCTAGCAAAGGAGGCATGAAGGCCGCAATATAACTTATGCGACTGACAATTATTATCTTGCAAACCCTTTGATAGTGTAGCAAGTTTGGCCTACTAGTATGATCTCTTTTGAAAAGTATTAACAAGTTGTGCCAACCTTGTGGGAATGGAAAGAAAAAGGAGATCACGTGGTGAATCCATCAAAATAGAATGTGTCAGAGCCAGAGTTGCTTGGCAGCTTGCAACCTTCGCCTGCATAGGGTGGCTTGATGTATTCCATATATGCCCTATGACTGTTTGCACATTGCATATCAACTGATCAAGGAAACCTGCCTCCTAGGATGGAAGATTCAATAGAAATTAATGTGGCAACTATTGCATATAGTCATCAAATATCTCATGACAAAGGAAGGAGTTGACACACAACGAGAGCTTACTCAAAAGGGCTCGAAAAGGACCCACTAGATGCATATGCATCTCAAATACTATGGAGAAGTGATCAGAGAGAACATAGCCTTGCAATACCCTGATTTCCAAAACCTTCGGTAAAAAGGAATCATCATGCATATTGTAGAGCCGATCCAAGCAGCTCCAAGTTTCTAGGCATTGTGCCGAATGAAAAGTGTAGCCATGGTCTAGGGGAGATAGCCAAGACCAAAGATCTTGTTTCAAAGCTACCGAAGTGAAGGCATTCTAGTCTTGGCATGCTAGGCCATCCATGAGTCCATGTCTTGAAGTTGAATGCGATGGGTCCACTCACACATTAAAATCTCCCACGATGAATCCAAGCCTTTCAACAGAGAGACATGCTGTCAACTCTCGCCATGAGTTGCTACGACCATGCACATCATTGGGAGCATAGAGACCCACCAGCCATAACATTTCCCCTTCATGCATGATTTCCACAACTATAAATCTACCAAATACATCCCTCTCGATCACTACCAATTGAAATTTCTCTTTGACAATTAGCAAAACACCAGAATTGGCTCCCTCGTACACAAAACATCCAAGGCATTAGAGTGTTAAGGCTTGCCACATAGCATGTTGCTTGCCACATGAACAAATGCCTCAAACATATCATGTGGTGATTTTCATGATGAGATAGGGGATCAAGGATAGGGTTGCAGCCGCCTCTCTACAGCTTTATTTGCCAAAAGAGCTAGAACATCCTCATCTAGAAAACCTGCCTGCAAAGAGCAAGCATTTGTCCCATTACCATGTGCTTTTGAGGTTGTGGGCTTATCCACATCAACTATGCTATTGTGCATGTATCTATGGTCCCATGGAGTAATGACCTTACTAGCTTTAAACACTTAGGGGGCACATGTAATGAGTCTTTTCGGGCCTTAGGAATAGATGTTGCCTTGAAGCTTGAAGGTGCACCGCCTCCACCTTGGGACAAAGACCTGTCCTTACGGCGCACATAAGTACATAGGGCATCCCGTGTGTCCTTTGCCCTGATTTCCCTCTGCAAGCTGAGCATCTATATGCATAGCAGTACCATCCTATTGAACAACGGGAACCTCATTTGCTTGTGTTGTCCCCTCTTTAGCTTCAAAACATTCTACTATAAAGTGACCCAATTTTGAAGCAATGTCCTACAAAGGCTCCCCATTTGAGACCGAAATGTAGTGTGTGCAAACCAAGGGAATTGACCCGTAGCTAGGTGAAGTGCTTGCGAGGTGTGTTTCAAAGCATGCACATTCCATTTCTATTGATTGCTCACACAACCTCTCTCTCTCTCTCTCTCTCTCTCTCTCTCCGTGTGTGTGTGTGTGTGAAGAAGTTTGAATTAATGAATTGAAATATTTATGAAGGGCCTTTGGGCCAACCAAGCAAACTCCAAGACAAGTACCAAAAAAACACATGGAGCCAAAAGGCTACAAAAAACCAAGGGCTACAATAACAAAAGAAGGGGATCATGAAGCAAGTGCAACTGAGGTGGTGCAGATGGTATCCAACAAAAACCATGGAACTAACTTGCTACTATTAAACATTTTTTAACATGGCCCAGTCCGCACATGACCACGAATATCTAAGGCTGAAACAAAAATAAATCCATTGTGTCTCCACCAAAGCCAAAGACCAATCCACAAAAAATGAAAAACGTGAGCATGCTTTGGCTGTAAAGTGGCCATGGACCCAAACCCAAGAATGAATGATCGTACATTGACATGTCACTGAAGTCCATACTCTGGAAGCGAAACCCCAAACCTATCTTGCAACTTAGCAAGAAATAAAAATATAAGCAAGAGTTTGCTCACATGTAGTATAGAAGATACATCTACCACAAAAGATCTTATGAGAGTGTAGCATATGCGTTGTGGGTAGAACCCAAATCAAAACCATCCATATAAAAACCTTCCCCTAGTATAAAAACTTAGACCTCCACCATTGAAGCAACCAATTACACCACTTTACTATCCTTAGAAGTCCAAAATTTATTCACTTCCTCAATCATCCATCTCTTATCCTCAACCATCTTGAAATAAACATGATTAATTGATTGTGTTAGAAAAGCATATTCATGGTATAGCTTAGGGCAATCGTCTCCTTGTCGAGCATGGTGTGTATATCATGCTTCTCTAGTGTGATGTTTGGAATGAGTTTCACCTTCTCTATGTTAATCTTATCAATATTTACCTATGTTTTGCTTGACATATAGCAAAAAAATCTTTCATCTTTAAATTTGGTATTCAAGAGTCAAAGACTATAAGCTATTAGAAAAATATAAATATAATCCCCTATGCTGGCTCGAGATGAATGGTGTTTCTCCCAAGCAATTGGAGGTTGCAATGACTAAAAGTCCAACCTCTCTAACTCAGCAATGGTAAGCTTATTCCTTTTCTTTGTATGGAAAAGGACCCAAGTATTCTAGTTTCTCTCACAAGGGCATAGCTATAGTCTTGTGAGAACACTCATATAGCAATTTGTTTCTATAAATCATCATGCAAATAGAAACACAAACGCAGCCATAAGAATCAAACTATGCAATGATAATAAATTACATAGATGACATTATATATAATAAAGGATTCTTGGGGTTGCAAGATACCAATGTGGGCACATGATTTTCATACTTTATCCACCATGAGACTAGCTGAAGTTGAGCCTCTCTTAACTTTGCAATCTCTCTACCACAATGCAAGCTCTCATTATGGAATGTTAGGATATCATCATTAATCCTTTGAAGTATGGACACATCAACACTTGTCACCTTTGTGATATACTCCATGAATCCCTCCTCTAGCTCTACACTCACATCTGCTCATTATCTCGCCAAAGAGGATACAAGACATAGGCCATTGCATGAATTGTTCTATAAAAGCAATTCGATCACCTCTCCCACACAACTATAATTTGAGCAATCCTAAAGATGTCAACATTGAACAAACATGTGAAATATCAATTCAAGAATGGTTATTCACATCATGTATGTAATATTGATTTGCAAAATAAAGAGTTACTTGTTTAAGGGCATTCCTCATTAAAGGAGACCCATGGTGCTACCCTCCATCTCAATGATATGTTGCACTGTGTATGTTGAGCTAGAGTGCTGACTGAATGCGAGATTGGAATGAGCAATGACAGAGCTGAGAGTTGAGAGAATCAGAGTTAGAGTGTACGAGTATGTTGCACTATATACATAATAAAAATGTATTTATATGTTAGGGTACAAGTAAAGGGTATGTTCACACCCCGTAAGTTTATACACACGTGGTAAATGGGAGTTTACACCCAAAGGGGCTTTACACCCAACAACCTCCCACTTAAAGGGCCGAAGTGGTGCCTTTAAACTATCCAACTCCCACTACTCGAATGCAATGCTTGTACTGAGCCTTTGCAAGGCTTTTAGTGAGAACATCTACAGGGTTATCTTGATTTTTGACCTTAGTCAATGTGACAAGGCCATCATCCAAGACTTGTCGAATAAAATGCTACTGAACATCTATGTGTTTGGTACGTGCATGAAACATGGAATTTTTAGCCGAACATACTACACTAGCTATCACAACCAAGCACTGGAGTACGTGAAGAGAGACCAAAATTCTTGACCAAACAGCCAAGCCAAATAGCTTCTTTAGAAGCTTCTCTGGCTGAAATATATTCAGCCTCACTGCTACAATTTTCTGCAACCTCGAACACTATGAAATAGCTCCACTAGCCAAAGGAATGACAGACCCACTAGTAGACTTTCTAGTGTCAAGATCTCTTGCTATGTCTGAATCACAAAATCCCTACAGTTGTAATGTACCCTTTCCATAGCATATACAGTTGACTTATGTACCTTTTTAAGTATCTAAAGATACATTCTACCGCTTCCCAATGTGGTTTGCCAGGATTAGACATGAATCTACTAACAACTTCCACTGCATGAGCAATGTCTGGATGAGTTGCAACCATGCATAGAGACAGGGAACGCCCGTTCCAGTACATAGGAATGGATTAATGCATTCTGGGAGGTACGAGCCTAGGAAACACTAGCAAAACATTCCTTGTCCCGTTCCCTGGCTGTTCCCTCCCGTTCCAGGGTCATTCCCTGTTTGGAACGGCAGTTCCAGCAACAAATTTTTATTTATTTTTAAACGGATCATCCACCTCTATCGCCCACTACTCCCACCTGTTGCCCGTAGTCTACTTCCGCGCCTGCTCCCGTCCACCTCTCGCCCGCCTGTGCCGCTTCTCCCCGCTTGTGCCACTTCTCCCGCTTATCGCCCGCCTACTCCCACATCTCCTTGCCTCTCTCCCATTGCTCTGCCTGTTGCCTGCTTGCTCCCGCTTCACTCGTCTGCTCCACCTGCCACATCTACCTTGCCTAGGCCCTGCCTGCTCCCGCTTGCCTCTCTCGCCTTTCCCATCTACCTCGCATGCGGCCCACCTCTCTTGCCTGCTTGGCCTAACTCCCGTTCCGCAATTAGGTGAGGTCCGAGGAATCTTGATTCTCGACACTCGTGTTGAAATTTTGGCTGAAATTTCTGCAATTTCATTGAACTTTCAACTTTGGTTGAAATTTCTGTAATTTCATTGAACTTTGACACATGGATGTTGAAATTTTGGCTGCAAATTTCTGTAATTTCATTGAAGTTTACTAATTATTTATCACTTCTATATAGATGGCAGTATTGACATCTATGGGATCTTCATCATCCTCAGTAGGTACTTCATCAACAACTGGACGAAGTCGAAGCACTACTTGGTCATGGTGGGATGAGGTAGATACAGGGGTGCCATTGAGAGGTGGAGGGGCTTGCCCTTGGAAATGAAAACTTTGCTCTTATGCTTGCACTAGTGGGGCTGATAAAGTGAGAGCCCATCTTCTACATGAGGAGGAGAAAGAGGTGCGTTTTTGAACCAATGTATCAATTGAGAAAAGGTAGGAGTTACTTGACCGCATAGCCACTTCTATGGGAAATTCACATGCCAGGAGGACGCCAAATATAGCAGTGGATCCAATGCCATGGACTCCAAGGCCAGCAGGGCATGGTGCTTCATGCAGAAGACCACCATGATTAGTGGTTGTTAAGAAGAGTGCTAGGGTTTGCACTGAGGACACACAGAGTGTACGACCACGAAAGAAACACAAAGACACAGACACAGACACAAAGGGTAAAACTCAAACCCTAAACGCAAACTTCAAAACTCAAACGCAAACATGAATGTAAGAGTGTACAGTGTGCTCAAGGGTAGAGCAATGTCGAAGTGTAACGTCCACCAAAGACGGATCCCAAGTCTGTGACCACCAGTCGGAGTGGAGTGTTGAATAGTGAATGGCAGCAGGCTGGTCACCAAAACGGAGCAGTCTGGAGGCTCAAAACTAGTAAACGCAGCAGTGTACCACCGATCAGGGGCTGAAAACTGTGCACAGTCTGTTGTAAACAGCAGGCTGAAACAGTGTTTGAGAGTGTTAGGGCCTGCAATGCTGAAAATGCAGGCTGGCTGACCCTGGAGGGATGATGGACAGCAGGCTGAACAGCAATCTGGGACAATTTGGAGCAATCACCAGCAACTGAGAGCTGTCGCCTACAGCCAAGGTTGTCACATCCGATGGCGTCCGATAAGTACACTCCTGTTATATTAATAAGGTAAATTACAGGAAACAGGCACGAGGGATTACTGTCCGGGGGCCTTGGGCGCCCGAACGGGGTTTAGGGGAGCCTAGAATTAAAGAGAGTCCAGGAATAGTAGGACTCACCAACAAGTGACGGCTGGCAATCGGATTACGATGAAAGTTACTAGCAATAACTAGGCAAGGTTGGGAAGAAAAAAAAGATCTCGTGCCCTTTGAGTGTCAGACTGTATTCCTCTAGAATTTTGCTTCATCCTTCATTGGCTTAACATTGGTATCAGAGCCGCCATCGCATCTTGCTAGAGTCGTCAGATCCTGATCTTGCTAGTTATTCACGAAGTCTTTTCCAGACGTTTTCGAGGGTCAGGTGATTAAGCGCAAAGGCCAGGCGATTTGACGGGCACGTCATCCGTCAGTCGTTTAAAGTTGCCGGAGGAAGTTGTAAGCCATGGTCGTGTGACGTCACGAAAAGTGTGACACGCAGCAGGGAGACGAAAAGCGTGAGGCGACTGCTGTGAGTCGTAACGTAAAGCATGAGATGGTATTTCAAATCCTACACGTCACACGGCTGTCTTCGAAGAGCAATTTTACAGCAAATTCGTCTCCACCCGACTAAAGCCAGGAGCTAAATTCGTTACCAGCTGATTGAAGTCAGTCGGACCCATTTTATACATAGAAGATATACTAGTGGTTCACGTGATTGTTCCGTTTCTGCCAAAGAACTTCATTTCCAGCGTGACCGGTTTAGTCCGGGAAGACAAAAATTGTTCCTTACTCTTCGGGCTTATTAATAAAACCAACAACAGTTGCCCTGTCATTATAACCATGGAAGTACTTTACTTTGTATGCAAATTTCTTATCTTTGCTTTCCAATTCCAGTGTATTAATGGCAGAAAAAGGGAAAGAGGGAGTAATGGAAGGTTCTAGTTCAGGGGACCACCCTATGGTAGATCCCCATGAAACGGAGATGCAAGAAGAACAGTGGGAAGAATTCTTTGCTACACGAGAACAATTTGATGATCTTACTCCTCGTGTGCAGGCTCAGGGGGTTCAAATGGAATTTTTAACTCAAACACTCACTGAAATAAAATCTCAATTAACTTTATTATTAGAAAGGGATAAAAATAAGATAGAAACCTCGGATATCCCATCTTCATCGAAAGATTTAGATGTGACTATGCGAGATCCTAAGGAACTCCACCACAAGTTGAGGGATGATCCAGTTCTAAAAGATATGAAACCCCCTTAGTTTCACGGGGAGGAAAAAGATAGAAATAAAGATACAATCTTTAATTTTCTCCAAAAATGGGAAGATTTACATAAACTTACAAATACTCCACCACATCTCCAAGCACTGGAGACTAGTTTAACTTTGGGGCCCAAAGCGTATAAATGGTGGCGAACTTTAAAGGAGACAAATAAAATACCTGAAACTTGGGCTCAATTTGAATCCGTCTTTTTGAAAGAATTCCTTCCTAAAAATGAAATGGAAAGAAATTGGGAAGATTGGGATTATGTCAGACAAAAGGGAAGACCCCTGCTGACATATTTGGAGGAATATCGTGAGATAATACTCAAATTGGAAGGAATAGATGAATTTCAAAAGACAAGAGGATTCATTAGGGGACTAGATAAAGCCTATAAAAAGGAAGTAAAAATGAGTTTACCTAAGACACTGGAAGAGGCAATTAAATTTGCATTAATCAATGAAGATAGTATACATCCAAGTACACTCACTAGTCTCACTGATACGAAGCCCAAGTCTAAGGAATTGGAAACCTCAAAATTTGTGGGTAAATTTAAAAGGAAAATGCCATTTTTAAAGGGTAAAAAACAACCTTTTGAAAAGAAACAATATGTAAGGCCAAAGTTAAGTCCATACGACTTTGATAAGGCCAAAAAAAAAAAGTTGTGTTTCAATTGCCTATCCCCTAACCATGCTGCTTGGAATTGCCCTCAAAGGAAAAAGGGGGAAGACAAAGGAAAATATAAGGACAAGGGCAAGGGAAAAGAAAAACAAATCCATGTAGTGTAGATCTTAGAATTCAAGGAGCATGAAAGGTATAAACCTTTAGAGGTCTTGCACATGGATGTACAACACAAGTGTTGTATGTCAACTTCTATGTGGCAGCCTACCTTTGGCCCACATGATTTAGTTAGTGTATGGATTGATAGCTGGAAAGAGGGTTAGAGTCATGATTGATGACTCTGCTACACATAATTTTATAAATTAAGCACTTGTCAAAAAATTAAAACTTCCCCAACAAAAGAGTGGGCATCAATATGTTGTTCGTATGATGCAAGGTCATTATAATAAAATATGGGATACAATGGTATCCAATTTGGAAATTGAGATTCAAGGATATAAAGATAAACTTGATTTCCAAATTATGAACATGGAAAGAGCCGATATTGCTCTAGGGAGGGAGTGGCTATGGGGATTGGAACCATCCTTAAAATATAGTTATCATCATAATACACTGGAATTTGAAAGGGATGGTAAGACTTTTGTCATTCAAGGTGAACATGAAGTATTTGATAATCATTTGTTGTGTTCCACTGAGGTTCAGAAGCTGATAAAGAAGGAAGCTTGTGAGGTATATATGTTATGGTCTCTTCCTGTACAAAATACTTTTACTTTCTGTAATATTAAACAACAATTTTCTTATGTTTGTGAGTTGAATGTAAATAATGAATTAAGTAGTTTGTTAGATGACTTTAAAGATGTGTTTCCTTCTGATTTACCAAGTGGCCTTCCACCAGATAGGGGTGATATAAATCACCCAATTGACACAAATAAGAATACTCACCCTATTTCTAAACCACCTTATAAGTTAAGTGAAATACAACACCAAGAAGTTAAAAGACAAATTAAGGATTACCTTGATAAAGGGTTTATACAACCCAGTAATTCACCTTGGGCTTCGCTAATTTTATTAGTAAAGAAAAAAGATGGTTCTATGCGACTTTGTGTTGATTATAGAGCACTTAATAAAATAACGGTGAAGAATAAATTTCCTATGCCTAGAATGGAAGATCTTTTTGATCAATTACAAGGGGCAAAATTCTTCACAAAGATAGATTTAAGATCAGGCTATCACCAAGTAAGAATTAAGGCACAAGATGTTCCTAAGACAGCATTTCGTACTAGATACGGGCATTATGATTTTTTGGTGATGCCTTTTGGCCTCACTAATGCACCAGCTACCTTTATGAAGCTGATGAATAGTGTCTTACGGCCCTATCTAGGACATTTTGTAGTAGTCTTCTTGGATGATATCTTGATCTTTAGTAAATCAAAAGAAGAACATTTAGAACACTTACAATTGGTATTCCAACTGTTAAGAACACATTCCCTTCATGTGAAGAAAACTAAATGTGAATTTTTCGCAAAAGAGGTTAAATATTTGGGACATATTATCTCGAAAGAGGGAATCAAGATGGATCCAGAAAAAGTGAGGGCAATTATTGAATGGCCATCTCCAAGGAACCTGGAAGATTTGCAGATCTTCCTAGATTTATCTCGATTTTATCGTAGATTCATTCGAGATTATGCCAAAATAGCTGTTCCAATGACAGACCAACTTAAAGGGAAAGGAAAGAGCTTTAATTGGGGAACAGACCAAAATGAAAGTTTTCAAAAACTTAAGGTAGCTATTACTACAGCTCCAGTATTATTAATTGTCGATCCCAATAAACCATTTGTGGTTGAAGCCGATGCCAGTGATAAGGCAATAGGCGCAGTCTTATTACAAGAAGGTCGACCAGTTGCTTTTGAAAGCAAGAAATTAGACCGTGCAAAACAGAATTATTCTGTTTATGAGAGGGAGCTGTATGCAATAATACATGCAATGAAGAAATGGAGACAGTATTTGTACGGTGCCAAACTTTTGATTTTATCGGATCATGAAAGCATTAAGTGGCTTAATGATCAACCAGATTTACACGGGCGTAAAGCCAGATGGGCCGAACTCCTCCAAGAGTTCGACTATGAGATAAGATATAGAAAAGGAAAGTATAATATAGTAGCTGATGCACTCAGTAGAATGCCCATCATAAATAAATTGAGTTTTACTCAGTTCACTTCTGACTTTGCTTGAATCTTAAAAAGGGAAATGCCAGGTTGATCCGGCATATTCCAATATATGGGAAGCAATAAGAAAAGGGGATCCAAATGAAAGTGCTTCTACTGAGGAAGGAATATCTGAAGATGTTCAACAAGGAAATGGAGCATCAGGGGTTGCTCAAACCGGATTCAAGTGGAAGAATTTTACCATTGATAATGGTTATTTACTCTACAAGGGTAGGGTATGTGTCTTGAAAGATACAGAAATTAGGCGCCAGATACTCATTGAGTGTCATGATACCCCTAGCGCGGGACATCCAGGAGTTAATACGACTTATAGTCTTATTAAAAGGCAGTTCTATTGGCCTGGAATGAATAAGGACGTCCTTGACTATGTGGTCAAATGTAATAAATGCCAGGTTAATAAAGCTGAAAGATTGAAAATGGGAGGACTTCTCCATCCACTAGAGATTCCTTCAGGAAAATTGGAGAGTATCTCCATGGATTTTATTGTTGCATTACCCAGAACACAGAGGGGGCACAACTCTGTGTGGGTGATTGTGGATAGGTTAACCAAAATGGCTAGGTTCATTCCAACTTCAACTGATGTTAAAACACCAGAATTGGCTAGATTGTTCGTAGAGAACATATACCGATTGTATGGCCTTCCTGCAAATATAGTTTCTGATCGGGATAGAAAATTTGATAGTCAATTTTGGCGTGCAGTATTTAGGAAATTGGATACTAAACTTAGCATGAGTACGGCGGATCACCCGCAAACTGATGGGCAAACTCAAAGGGTTAACCAAATCCTTGAAGATATGCTTAGGGCATATGTAAGTAAAAGGCAAACTAATTGGGAAGAGTATCTACCGATAGCAGAGTTTGCATATAATAGTGCCAACCACTCTTCCACTGGATATAGTCCATTTATGTTAATGTATGGATTTCAGCCCAGAGCTCCTTATGCAGTCCTACTGCATAAGGAAAAGGTTCAGGCAGCCAAGGATTTTTTGAAGGATATGAATAATATGTTAAAATTTGCTCAAGAAAATATTAAAAAAGCTTAAAATCAAGCTAGAGCATATGCAGATCCTCACCGAAGAGACATCTCCTTTGAAGAAGGAGAATTGGTCTATCTTAAGGTGCCTGAACAAATCAAAACCATGAAAACACGACAATGTCCAAAGCTTTCACCCAGGTATTGTGGTCCTTTCACAATACTTAAAAAGGTGGAAGAACTGGCTTACAAGCTCCAACTACCTGCTGCTAGTAAAATACATCCAGTTTTTCATGTAAGTAAGTTAAGGAAGAAGCTGGGTGATTTGGATAATCTAATCTTAAATGATAATATTGAGGAGCTATTAAATGACCAATCTAATCCACATGAACCAGAAAGAATATTAAATGTTCGTAACAGACAAACAAGGAATACTATTTATCAAGAATGTTTGGTTAAGTAGAAAGATTGCTCAGAAGAAAGCTCAACATGGGAGCGAGTAAGTACCCTAAGAAAAAGGTTTCCCAATTTACAGTTAGACCTTCCAAGTATCGTTTTCGAGGACGAAACCGATTCTTAAGGGGAAGAAAATGTTATATTAATAAGGTAAATTATGGGAAACAAGCACGAGGGATGACCGTCCGGGGGCCTTGGGCGCCCGAACGGGGTTTAGGGAAGCCTAGATTTAAAGAGAGTCTAAGAATAGTAGGACTCACCAACAAGTGACGGCTGGCAATCGGATTACGATGAAAGTTGCTAGCAAGAACTAGGCAAGGCTGGGAGGAAGGATCTCGTGCCCTTTGAGTATCGGACTGTATTCCTCTAGAATTTTGCTTCATCTTTCAATGGCTTAACAAGTCCGATGGTAGTACGGTACTAATCGGACTAATAAATCTTGGACCTACGTTCGATGAAATAAAAAATACATATAAGTCTATGCTTAATGTTTGGGCTTACAAGTTAAAACATAAACTTGGAGATTCAAGCCAAAAGTGCACAAGAGAGTTGAAACAAGACTCGAGAGTGTACTATGTAAAATGAATAATGAAACCAACAACTTTATTATGAGCCAGATATGCAATCTCATACAAAAAGTGTACAAAATTGGATCGAGATAAAAGCCATCATCCATGGCTCAATCAGAATTAAGATACATGATTACTCTAGGTGCTCATATCACTCTCCGCATCGAAGGTGGAAGCATCCTCATCACCGCTTGAGGAGCCATCACCCTCCTCAACAAAATCACCCTCACTAATGGCATTGCCCTCGTCATCATACTCGGGCTCTCTAAGCTCTAGGTGAGAGACAGTGATAGGCATGTCCTCCTGGGCCGAACTAGGAGTACTTCTCGAGCCATTCCCATACCTCATGTAGAATCTAAGGGCCCGACAAGCATCACGGACAGCCGATGTCGATGTCGAAGCCAAAGTTCCATTGCTACCGGCGCGAGTGTGAATAACAACATGAACACGCCGTGCACGAGAGCGAGAGACCCGCCGGTCTATCTCCTCGAGCTCCAAGTAAAGCTCCCTAAAGATTTGCTCCTCCTCCAAGTCTCTCTCGCGAGTCACACTTTTAAGTGTACTAGCAAAGAGCTTGAGTGAATCCACGTTTATCTATACATTTAAAAAATGAAGAACTTAGATTAAACAAGTGAAAATTCTTAAAATATATTTTATAATCTATGAATAAAGTTATGAACTAAAAAGTATAAAAATTAGATATATAATACATGTCTTGCCATAGACATCTCATGCATATTGCGTAGCATACCTAAATTGGAGCGACAATAAATTAGTCGCTCCAATTGTCGTGTGCTAAGCTTGTTACGAATTTTGGTGTGCACGAGGGAATAGACGGACCAATTCCTCTCACATGCACCTGACGAACAATCCTAAACCATGTGAAGAAAAAGTAAGTTTAAACTTTAAGTTTGCAAGTTCTAAGTTGTAAAACATGTGCAAGAATGCATAAGGCCACTCTTTAGAGGTGAGGCAATTGATAGCCAAATGACTCCCATCAAAAAAGGGGCTTCACCAACGATTCCCACTTTCAACAAATGGTAGATGCGAAAGTGATGCCCCTTTGATCGCTATAATTAATGAGCTCCTGGAGAAAGGCACCATGGTGCTCTTCCGCCAAAGCCTTTGGAAGAAAGGCATCACGATCGGCAAGAACATTGGCATCCATAAAGAGAGAGGGTTTTTTTAAGGCAAGATGTAAGAGTGCCGCAAACCCATGTATGGGTCGCTTCATCCACTCCAATCTTTTCTTTGTCAAAAAGAGAATGTCATCTCTTTTAGGGGTGGTATCCAAGATATCACTACAGTAGGTGTAAGATGATATAGATTTAGAGGGAGATTGAGAGGTGAAATTTGAAAAGAAAGTGTGAGACAGTATGAAATATAGATTCTAAAACTAAAAAGAAGCATGAATCATTAAAAATAAATAAAAATAAAAACAATACCATGAAGAAGAGGCCTCCCCATCCAAGATGGTCGATGATTGTATCTCCTCCATCGCATCCACCATAAGATGATAGAGGAGGCTAATAGTAGTCCTCTCCATGTCTGTCATGCGAAGCACCTTGTAGATGGGAGTAACGGCAATGATAATGCCCCTCATATCCATCCAAAATTCCTCCTTTAAGCAAAGCCTTTGAATGGCCTTTGCTTCCACTTGGCTTGATGTGGACTCCCCTTCAAGCCATTCCTTAAACTCATTTGACACAATTGTTTTTTGTAGCTTGTTGCGAACGTCATAGAGACACTTGAGGAGAAGCCACATGGCCGCAAACCGAGTCTTCGAGGGCTTCTTCAGCTCCAAGTCCGAGTATGAGCGATATATCGCAAGAACTCGGACCTTGGAGTTGACAAAGCCAACGATTATACAAGCATCGTTGACAATCCTCGCCACCTACTTCAACTTATCTATATCTTCCATAAGAAGATCTAGACAATGTGTAGCGCATGGTGTCCATACTATGAACGGAAACTCGGCCTCAACTTTCTGCCCCATAGATGCACAATTCGAGGCGTTGTCCATGACAACTTGCACCACATTTTGTGGCCCAACCTACAAGATTATACACAATGAAATTAGAATAAATTTGGGAGGTTAAAAGAAGAGATTACAAAATAATGGATTTAGAAGCATTACCTCAATGATGGTTTGCCGTATATGTCGATACATGAACGAGCCCGCGGTTCTCCTTCCCCTTGTGCCTGTATCCACCGCTCGTAGGAAGCATGTGCCAAGTGGGCAAGAGACGAGGATGTTGATGATCCCCCTTTTTTTTGCATCACTCCATCCATCGGATAGGATAGAGCATCTATACTTCGCCCAACTAGCACGCACAGGCTCAAGGGACTTATCAATCCTCTCTCTCCTCATCGAGTTTCTTGGTACGCATGTCATTGTACGTGATACCGTACCATCCCTCGCATGGACCAACGGCGGCAATGGCTTTCACCATCCGCTTCCATCGATCCACTTTGAGAATATGGAAAGAGAGATTGCACTCAATTATGGTGCGTGCAATCTCTATTTCCGCTTGCCTTTGCCTCTCCTTGAGAAAGGAGAGAGGACCGGAAACTTGCCCCATTGCTTGAACAAGAGTAGCTTGTCTCTTGGGCATAGATGCACCATTTGAATGGCTTTTTCTAGATGGGATAGAAGAGGCCCCTCCAACGGAGGAAACTGAGACAGTTGGAGAGGTATCGTCTTCCGCATCTGAGACCTCATGATCGGGAGAGATCACCTCCTCACTTGCCCTTGAAAGGCCTTTGCGTCGCTCCAATGGCAAGTATTTCCGACGACAATCTTCATAGACATCATCGGGAATACCGGAACATGGTGTGGCTTCTCCTCCTAATTTGCAAAGGTAGATGAGAAAACGAGTGACAGATGAGATTTGGAGCTTTGGGCAATATTTGCATTGCCACTTGCAAGTGTTGGATTTCTCCTTCACTCGTTCGAAGTAGGCACAATGCAAGCGAAAAGCCTCATGGAGAGGGGATACCATTGATGATATATAGAGAGAGCCTTGAGGGTCACAGGTGGAGGGTGTAAAAGAAAGGAGCGGAAAGAGTAGAGAGCTTGAAGTAGAGAGCTTGAGGGAGTAGAGAGAGGCTATAGCTTGATGAAGGAGGAGATTGAAACTTGGAAGGGTTGAGAGGTTAAGGGAGGACTCAAGGAGAGAGCTTGACAGAGTAGGAAGGATGGAGAGCTTGAAAGGAGTAGGAGGGGTGGAGAACTTCAAAGGATGAATGAGATGGTGGGGGAGGGGAGATTTTATAGAAAGAAAGAGTGCTTTGGAGTTTAGGATTGGCCCGGGGGGGGAGAAAGAGAGAGAAAGAAAGAAAGAAAGAAAGTTATATTAACGTCTACAACAGGCCAAGTTGGCCTATGAGACCAAAATGTTGCATACAAAATGTCTGGGAGATTTCAAAAGTCCCAGTGAAGCTAACATTTATGGTATGTTGAACTAAATTGAGTAGGTACAAAATGATATCTAGACTAGATACAATCTAGAGGTACTTCCAGTGCGGTGTGGAACTGCTCGTGGAGCATGGGTCAGTCTAACATGGAGAGACTAAAGCGGCGGGGCAGGGTCCTCCGATGGCAGCGTAGTATCCCTCGTATCTTCGACATGTGTCTTTTGCGGGGACAGGGGCTGGCGGGGCGTGGGCGCCGGGCTTTGCCTCTTACTATGGCTATTTCTAAGGTGGTCCCCCAAGGTCGGGAGGCCGGTTGGGCTGGTGGGAGCTCGGTGGTGGGGAGGTGCGTTGGTTGGTGGCTCCTTGTCTTTGCTCCATGGTTAGTAGGAGGTGGTCTCTGTGGCGTCGTATTTCCAGTAAAAAGAGCCCCAAGCATCTCTGGTCCTTAAATTCCATCACCTTGGAGAGTGGTCCGAATCCTTCGCTGAATAGGCAGTGAAAGCGTCCCCGGATTTCGTAGTACATTGGGCATCTACAGATATAGTGTTCCTCTGTCTCTAGCTCGAGATGGCAGAGCTGACAGATTCGGTCTTCTGGGGGGAGGGGGTTGGCCTCATATCTGCCAATTTCGACCCGTAGTTGGTGTGAGGACGTGCGGATCTGTCCAATGGTACTTCTGACCCCGTGAGACAGGTGTGTGTCCATGTAGCTTGGGCGGGTGATGAAGCCATCCGGGGAGATGTGCAGGAAGTGCTCTCGGTAGAAAGCCTTCTTGGTTCCTAGTTCCAACATGGGGGTCACCCATGTCCTAGCTGTGTCTGTCTGGATGATATCCATTCTGATGATGCGATTCACCTCCTCTCGGCTGAGCTCCAGGTGTTGGCAGTCTACGCTGTATTGTAGTGGGGGAAGGTAGTCCATGTGCAGGCCATGGAGCCGTAGCCAGGTCTCTGTTCGGGCATACCAGCACTCAGTGTCCCCTTGTGTTGCTAGCTGTTTGGATGACTCCAGGGCGAGTTTGGGGTACCGGTGCCGGGGCAGGTCCCATATTCGGTGCAAGAAGGTCACGGTCTGGAAGAGGGCCTCAGCCACGAGGGGCAGTGCCCCCAGCTCTGCGCGGATGATCTCGTGTGGTACGAAGGGCTTGCTTCGGATCATCCGTGAGATCATAAGTATTAAGGGTCTCTCCATCTACTCCTATCGCTCATAGGTGGCCTACTCCTTAAGCAGTGGCTGATCCTGTGGGGCCCTCCGCGTGTGGTAGAGACTAGACCCCCATATGGGAGCCCTGTACAGGAGGGCTGGTGTGACCAAGGTGTCACAAAGCCAGAGCTTTGTCCGGGGTTCCTGGAACTATATACAGGCATATTGGTTCTCCATTGACCCAAGGGCTGCATAGCCTCGGGTTAGTCTATCTTCTGCTACTTTTCTCAGGGTAAATCTCGGTCCAGAGAATGTAATCCCCAGATAGACGTATCTTTGGACCACGTCTACGGTCTCTCCGCCATATGTGAAGAGGGGTACCGACCATCGGAGCCATTGGGCTGACGTGTTGAACACCATGACCTTGGTTTTCCCCAGGTTCACAGTTAGGTCTTTGTCTTGGCAGAAGGCCTGTAGTGTGTCCAGTTGGCGCTGTAGCCCTTCGGGTGTGCTAGAGATGAGGACTATGTCGTCCGCATATAATAAGATGGGTATCAGTGTCCCTCCCAGGCTCGATCCCTCCTCGCCCAATCTATCTATGTACTCTGAGATCTCATCAATGTAGAGGCCAAATAGGATGGGTGAGAGTGGGTACCCCTGCTTGACTCCGATGGTGCTGGTTATCTCCTTTGACACCCTCCTGGTGCCCCAACTCGGCCCGTTACCGATTCGTATAGTGCCAGTATCCCCCATCACATTTCGGTTGGGACCTCCAATTCCTATAGTCCCTGCGTGAGCCTCGCTCGTGGGACTGTGTTAGGCCTTGCGGAAGTCTACGAAGCAGTAGTACACCCGTCTTCCATGTGCTCTGCCCTCCTCTATGATGGCTCTCAGTGTGAGGATATGGTCAAGGGTGCAGAACCCCCTCCTAAACCCTGCTTGTCCTGCCGCCCGATGTTGGTGTTGCTCTGGCCACTTGCTCAACTCGTGGTCCAGTATGGATCCATAGAGCTTGGCTAGTACATGGCCAACCATGACTGTTCGGTAGTTCGTGGGAACCATGGGGTCTCCGGCCTTCAGGATAGGTATTATGGTGTTGGTTGACCAGCTGGCAGGGAAGCCTTCGCATAGGGCTCTGTTGAACATGTGTGCTAGGAGAGGTGCCAGTATGTCTCTGGCATGGGTCAAATGCTCTGCTACCAAGCCTTCGTGGTCTTGGGCACGGCCATTTTGGAGTCTTATCAATGGCGTCCCGAACCTGCCCCGTGCTGAAGAATGTGGATGATCCTGGTCTGCTCCCTGGGGGCCGGGGTAGCTGGGGCTGCTTGGGTACTTGGTATAGTGAGGTTGCATATGCGTGCCAAGGGTCCGGGGAGGTGATGGGCGTCTGGGCTCGGGGTTCCTGAAACGCCTTCCATGCCTCTTTGTTGTCCTGTCCTAAGAATAGCTGGTAGAATTCGTGTTCCACTTTGGAGAGGTAGGCTCGTTTCTTCCATCGCACTAGGTGACGAAAGATCAAGCGTGCCTGTTTATGCGTGTGTACTCCCCGTGCTTCGTCCTGTTGAAGACGGAGCCGGGTTTCCCTACACTCTGCTTCGTACCAGCTATTCTGTGGGACATTCTTGTTCGGAGGGGTGGAGTGGGGGGATGTGTGGGGGAAGTATTCAGCAGCCGAGGTGTGTAGTGTGCCTGCCAACTGTGCTGTGACCTCCTCCAGGGGTGCGTGGGGGTCCATTTCCTGCAAGCTCCAGTAGAGATGGTTGGAGTATGCACTCGCAGTTAGCCTAGTAAAGTGGTACCTGGGGAATCTTGGGGGGTTGCTTGCTGGGGGGGGTTAGGTCATACCTGCAGGTTATGTCAAATTGCACATAGGCATGGTCGGCAACCACTGCGAGTGGACAAGGTGATATTTTAAAGGACTGGATGTCGGGGATAAGTGATAGAGGGCCAAGGATATAGTCCACTGTGCTTGCTCCCAGTTTCTGTGTGGGTGCTCCATGTGCCCCCCGTCCGATGCAATTGGCCGCGTACTTGTGTGGGAAGCATGTGAGGGCATCCGACCCGGGCCATCTGTCGAGACCGTTGAGGATGGCTAGTCCGTGTGCCCTCCCTAACGCCAATAGTAGGTGTTCACCATATTCGGTGCATTCAGTTGTGTCCTGTGATGCCCGGTTGAGTCCTATCTCCTCTGGTGCGATCTCTTTGTACATGTGGTCTTCGCTCTCAAAAAAGGGGGTCTGCCTCTCTACTATGCGTGCCTTGAAATCTCCGGCCAACATGACATCCCCCAACCTGGAGTAGTGCATGATATCCTCGTACAATGGTAGGTATGGTGACTCGCCCTTCGGTGATGCGTATAGGGAGTGTGTTGGTGGGAAATAGCACACCGCCATGTATATGTCTCGGGGGCGATCTGTGTGTATCCAGATCCACATGAACCGGGCTTCCTCATCTTTCCGCATGACTTGCATCATGGGCTGTAACTCCTCCCTGTACAACATAGCCACCCCTCCGAACCCTCGGGTCCCTCCTGTTCGGGCTCTAGGGCGGTATGCCGTCTCCCATCTATATCCCCTCACTTCTGGTAAGTAGGTGTCTGGGCTTTGGTGGGTTTCTGTGTAGAGGACGATGTCCTTGCCGGTGAAGGTCTCCTGGAATAATCCTGCATCTGTTTTCATAGCTCCGTTACAGTCCCACACTGCAAACCTCAGGTGGGTCTCATAGGCCGCGCCCCGTCATTGGCATTTATCTGTGATGATGACACGACCATCTCTACATACTACCCATTTTCCCGCGTTGAGAGCCTCCAGGATCTGTGGCATGCATTCTTTACGGTGTGCCACCTATGCGGGTGTGAGGTCATCCTCCAAGTAGACTTTTTCCCATTTGAGTTGTCCTTTTAGAGAGAAAGGCTCGTCTGGATTCTAAGTTGGCAAATTTGAGGATAAGAGGCCTTCCCTTGGTGAGGTCTTTCCCTACGTGCCATGCATTCTCCACTATTTGAGGGTCCTCTACTCCCAGCTTTTCACATATCTCCTTGGCGTCTGCCAGGGGGCTATCCCCTTCCTTCCATCCAACCACCCGGATGTGGAGCGCTCTAAGCTTTCTCCTTTTCTCCTCCTCTAGTGCTGCATTCACAAACTCCTCCTTTGTTGGTGACTTCTTGGCTACCTCAATCCATTTGGAGTTCTCGACCACTTCGGCTTGTGCTTGTTTCACTATATTCGCCCATGTGTTGAGCTCCTTTGTTACTTGTGTCTTCAGCTCATTGATCTCGGTTTGCACCTTGGTAGGCGTTGTTTCGGTGATTTCTCCTTCCTCCTTCTTGAGTACGTCTAGTTGGTTTCTATATTCATCGAGCTCGTGCCTCAGTTCTTCGATCACCCTGTTTCTCTCCTGGAGGGACGTTTCAATGTCCACCTTCCAGGAGGTGAAGTGTGATGTGATCTCGGCGTAGATTTCGTTCTTCCATTCTTGCACTTTCGTGCTTATTTCCTCCTTGATTTGGTGTGCAGTTTCCGCGCACATTGCTGCCATGATTTCCTTGATGTTGCTGATGTCTTGGTCATGCGCCTTGCATACATCTCAGAGGGCCTCCATGCCTTTCCTTGTGTGGTAGTCTGTCACCTTGTCAATGTTGCTCCAAATCTCTGAGTATTTCTCATTTTTCTCCCCTCTTGTGCGGTTGCCTGGTGACGAGAATGTCTTGCTCGAGCCCATCCCTTCCTCACGGTTCCTGGGCTTGCTCAGGGGATGTGTGCATCTGGCCTCATTGTGGTGGCGGATGCATGATGAGCGGTGGTGGGAGGTGGCAGAAAAGTTAGGTATTGACAAGGCTAGTGGCGGTGGTGTGATATGGGTGCCGAGTCCGGGGCGTGAGGAAGGCCTGTAGCAGGGCGGGGGAGAGGGGGGTGGCTGCTACGAAGAGAGGAGAGATTGCGACTGCTCTTGCGAAAGAGCAGGGAGGGTGATGGTAGGGACGGGCTGGCGTGCATGGTCCGGCGACTCGGACGGTATGGTCCAGTTGTCGACTCGGACGAGGAGCGTGGTCACATGGAGAGGGGGCATCCGATTGTGGGGGGACTCGAATGAGCGATGTTCGGGGCAGTGTCCGATTCGAACGAGGGTGGGGACTCGGACGAGGGACGTCTGATTGTGGGGACTCGAACAAGGGGGTTTAGTCCACGTGGCAGTGTCCGAGTCGAATGAGAGGGCGTCCGATTGTGAGTGGACTTGGACGGGAAGTGTTGGGGATTCGGACGAGAGGTTTGGGGACTCGGACGAGCGGTTGGTCCAAGTGGGCGTCGATGGCGTGATGGCGGAAGCAAGTGAGTAGGGCGATGGCGGAGAGAGAGAGAGAGAGAGAGACCAGTTGCCACTATTTTCCACAGACGAGGCAAGTGACGAACAAACCGGGCAGTGACGGACGGGGTAAGTGACGGACAAACAGGGCAAGTGACGGACGGACGGGGTAGTGACGAGACAAGAGAACGAACGGACGAGGCAGTGATGGCAGATAGGCAGTGACAAGAGAGAGAGAGAGAGAGAGAGAGAGAGAGAGAGAGAATCTTTAATCTTTTCTATTGAGTCTTTATGAGAAAGAAAGAAAGAAAAGAAAGCTAAGAAAGAAAAGAAAGAAAAGAAAGGAAAAGGGTAAGAAAGAAAAGAAACGTAAGAAAGAAAAAAGAAAAGAAAGGTAAGAATGAAAAGAAAAACGGACTTGGGCCCTAGCCACTTGAAACCGGTCAAAAAAGTGACCGTTTACAACTTTACTGGCCTCAAGGCCCAAGCGTAACGGTCACTGGTGACGGGGCGCAGTTGGACAGGCCGCAAGGAACGGACGGTGGACCGGATGGGTAACGGCGGGGCCCAGTCGGACGGGAGACAGAGGACGGCTCGAAAGAAACGACCAAACACGTCCGAACAGGACCGAACGCAGAGGACGGGTCGGACGGGTTGACCTGTTCGTCGGACGTGGACAATCTTGCCTACAGCAATGGACAGGCTGAAGATGATGTGGCTGTAGTCAATGATGGCTGGATAGCAGATGGAGATGGGTTGCAGGCTGGAAACTCGGCGCCAACAACAGCAGAGGGTGTTGGGCTGATGTAACCTGCAAACAAGGATAATGACTGAATGGGGGCAGCCTATCTATTTATAGATGTGGAAGGGCGGCCCAAAATTAGGGTTTCCACTAAACTTTCTTGAACCACTCCCCGTTTTAGGGTTTCCACTACCGCTCCCCGTTTTAGGGTTTCCACTAAACTCTCTCAAACCACTCCCCGTTTTAGAGTTTTACTCTAAAAGAGCATTTTTAGTGTGTTTTGGGGCTGTTTAAGAGGCTAATCAGCACTAGTAATGCATATTTTAGCTCAATACCCCCTCTCATGCCCAAAACTAAGCCGAAAGGTTAGGCCAGCCATGGTGATGTTTATGTACCCCAAGGCGTTCCACCCCAAAGCAGCCAAGGCATCGGATAAAGGGTGCACGTCGACTGCCCAGTGGCCTACCAAGACTACAAAGGCGATAGTTATCTTACCAAGGGAATCCAAGTAGTCACCCCAGAGAGGGCAGGGCATCGAACAAAGGGTGCACGTCGGCTGCCTAGTGGCCTACCGAGTCCTACAAAGGCAGATGGAACCATATTAAACTTTGTGTGTTTTTTTTTTTAAAAATAAGTGTGGTAAATTTTATGGGATGCGGCCGATTGAGTAATAGTGACCCAGAAGACAGAAGTAGGGAGGATATACCCAATACATCACAAAACAGTACAAGCTAACCCATCCACTCAGGGTGTCGATGACGAGGAAAAATAGGTGATGAGGTATCCATGTGATGAAGAAGGATGTTGGTGTAGTAACAATAGCCGCCGGTAAAAACAGCTTAGGATCTGCTCAAGTAGTGCTCTGCACAATGAGATGCAAAGTATGCTACATGCTGAAGAATGCTCATGCAATAGGTGCCACTTGAACAGTGTCCCTCATGGAAAAATTGTTCACTTGCCCAAGCGCCCTAGTACAAAGATGATGAAATCATACAATGCAAAGGGTAATATACAATAGGGGGGAGAAGCAAATGTCGAAGACAAAGTGCTGAAGCTTGTAGAATACCAAGAAGGATAGGAACCCTCTCTTAACCTGGATATAGATATCCAAGAAAGAAAAAGCCTTATGTCGGTCTTCGTGTGGTGCCGAGAACCATAAGGAATGAAGAGAAGGAGGAAGCATCCCAGCTAGAAGAGCTAGGTAGAAGGCACCGCCATTATAGCATCAAGAGAGATGCTGCACGATCCGCCTCGGGAGAGGAAGCCTCCATGCTGGTAGAAAAGCAAAACTCTAAGGATGATAAAACCATGAAGGAACGGCGCACATCCCAAGTCTGCAACCCAAGTAGGACTAGGCAAACCTGCATGTTAGCCCTACACTGAAAACAAAACCTGCAAAGGAGATCAAAGTCTGCAATCACAGAGGTCAGTAGTGAGATGCTCCAAAAACGAAACAAACTAAAATGAAAAGCTAACTGAAGGAACAAGTGCAAGGATGCAAATGTGTATGTGTGTGTGAGTAAATGCAGCGGAAGACTTAAAATGTAAAGACAAATCCTATGGGCCCGACTGTAAGAGTGCGAAAAATGAATGGTAGACTGACCTAGGGTATCCGAAAGAACCTAGAGACATGCTAGTCTAAGAAGGTGGCCACCATCGCGTACGTCCAGTAGTAGGGCTCTGCCAAGGGAACGCCTGACGAGGTGGGAAGGAAGGTGAGATAGATGCATGAAGTGCAACGGGATCGGAACCTGCAGACCAATCAACCAGTCTCTCAGGGGTAGTGAAAGAGATGGACTGCTCAGGCTATACTCGAGCCACATGTCCAGCACCAACAACAACGGGTGCTAAAGGAGCAGATGAAGCAAGAGCGGAAGGCGTAGCCCCACTGGACTGTGGAGTCGCAGCAGTCTGCTAAGGCTTTTTAGGTAGAAGACCTTGGGTCTTGGAGCGACACTCCTCGTCCACATGGCCTGCTCTCTGCCAATGTGTGCAAAACCGGTTTTTCTTAGGGAGTTGCTACCAGATAGGTCTTGATTCTTTGGTTCCATCAGAGGAAGAGCAGTCACCCTTTGATTGGCTTGCCTTCGTATCTAGCGAGTTCTTGCCACTGGTGGTTTTTCCTCCTAAAGAAGAAGCAACCAACCCCCTCTGCTCTGAATAAGGCTGTGATAAGAATTTCTTGTGGACTTGATCATGCAGCCTTGCGTAACGCAAGAACTGGCACTCAAACTTGTAGAAGTTTGGCAATTGAGGTTGGGAGATGATGTGTTGAATGAAATTGAAGTATTTTGCAGGCAACTTATTCATGAAGAATGTAACCTGATCGTCATCTAACTTTGGAGAGCCAATAGTGGCGAACTCGACAAGTAATCGCCTATAGTCATCCAGCTTGACTTTCAGGTCATCCCCTTCCTTAAGAGAAAACTCTTGAAGCTCAAAGTCGAGATTGATGTGCCGAGTACGATCACGAGCCGCATAGCGGTCGAGAAGGTGACTCCAACGCTCTGACGCGAGCGGGAAGTGCTGCAACTGAGAGTGAAACTTAGGAAGCAATCCCTGCATTAGCTCAACATTGGCTATAGCATTGCGGAATCTCCATTGACGGATATAGTCAGGGTGAGCTAGTTGAGGGTCCGGCATAGGCTCTAGACCAATGACGAGGTCCCAAAGACCCTGAGACTCAAGCACTTGTTGCATGAAATTCGACCAAGTAGTGAAATTTGACCCGTTAAAACGTGTCTTATCCGTCAAGGCATTCTTGGCTGTTGCAACAGGAATGGTAGTGCTCGGAGATGGATAGTGTGAAAAAGTGTAGTGGGGGTAGAATGGGGGAGTGGAATACACTTGGGAATGGGCCCCAGAGTGCCCACCAGGCATGCAGGTAGTGTGCAAGGTGGATCCATAGGTAGGGATGGGCTGACTAGCCATAGGCATGGTAGCCACATGAGGAACCCAAGGAGGTGGAATGGGAACACGGGGAGTAGAAGATGGGAATCCCTGTGTAGGTGTAACCCAAGGAGAGTGTGAAGACGCACCATAAGCTGAGGATGGAAACCCCTACATATGAGTGATCATGGGAGATGTGAAGCTGGGGATAGTGAGGGGGATGCCCATCACAGTCGACCCAGGAGTGATAGGTGTGCTCATTTGCTGAAAGGTTAGAGGCACTGTGTTAAAGGGTGGCATTCCCCCTAACAAAGTACCATGGTGCAAAGAGGTAGAGAATGGGGTGGAGAAGGAAAATGTGCTAGGAACGAAGATGGTAGATCCAACCCCTAGGGTGTGTAATGTAGATGTAGAGTATAATCCAAGATTTTGGAAAGATGATGAGAGATGATCAAGGTGTGATATAGAAGAGGGTGGGATGGGAGGAAAGTGAGAAGTGTGTGTAATATGCTCAAATGAAACAGAAGCTGTAGATGTACCTGAATTTCGTCTACTTTGTGAGCCCCCTCTATTGAAGTTCAGATACGCAAAGCCAAGCCATCCGGATCCTGTATCTCAAAAGAAGAAATAGGCGAGGATTTTGATTCATGTAACACAAAAGAATTGTACAAACCTAACAATGGACCTGGCGGAGATGATGAAGATGGATTGCCAGACGTTCCGAATGCTGTATGTCCTCCACGATCGGAGAGGTGGCCAACCTCACCAACCGGTCCGAATGTGGTAGTAAAACTAGTAGGAGGGGTGTAAACATCACCGTACCTATTGCGACAGTACTCCTCAAAGTCCTCATCTGTCATGTTAGTGAAATCTGGTGAAGATGGAGTGTCGTCCTCCTCACCGAATCCATAATGCCATCTCAAGGTCTCCAATGATGAAGAAGCATGATAAGACATCATAGAAACTGGAGAAGAAGGTGTCTGGGACATTGTGATTCGGTTACGAGTCGTATTGTGTGCCTTGCACAAAGACTAGCTCTCAGCAATATCTGCAGGATACTCTTTACAAGAGCACCAGCTCTGATACCATGTTAAGAAGAGTACTAGGGTTTGCACTGAGGACACAGTGAGTGTACGACCACGACAAAAACACAAAGGCACAGACACAGACACAGACACAGAGGGCAAAACTCAAACTCTAAACGCAAAACTCAAAACTCAAACCCCAAACGCAAAACTCAAAACTCAAACACAAACAGAAGAAGGGAGAGAGAGAACACAACTCTGAAGTGAATGTAAGAGTGTACAGTGTGCTCAAGGGCATAGCAATGTCGGAGTGTGACGTCCACCGAAGACGGATCCCAAGTCTCTGACCACCAGTCAGAGTGTAAGAGTGTTGAATAGTGAATGGCAGCAGGCTGGTCACCAAAACGTGGCAGTCTAGAGGCTGGAAACTGGTAAACGCAGCAGTGTATTACCGATCGGGGGCTGGAAACTGTGCACAATCTGCTGCAAAAAGCAGGCTGAAATGGTGTCTGAGAGTGTCAGGGCCTGCAATGCTGAAAACGCAGGCTGGCTGACCCTGGAGATGATGGACAGCAGGTTGAACAGCAGTTTGGGACAGTTTGGAGCAGTCGCCAACAGCTGAGAGCTGTCGCCTACAGCAATGGACAGGCTGAAGATGATGTGGCTGCAGTCGATGATGGCTGGACAGCAAATGGAGGCGGGCTGCACGCTGGAAACTGGGCGCCAACAGCAGCAGAGGGTGTGTGGGCTGGTGTAACCTGCAAACAAGGATGATGGCTGAATGGGGGCAGCCTGTCTATTTATAGATGTGGAAGGGCACCCCAAAAATTAGGGTTTCCACTAAACTTTCTCAAACCACTCCCCGTTTTAGGGTTTCCACTAAACTCTCTTGAACCACTCCCTGTTTTAGGGTTTTACTCTAAAAGAGCATTTTTAGTGTGTTTTGGGGCTGTTTAAGAGGCTAATCAGCAAGTAATGCATATTTTAACTCAACATGGCTGCGCAGCCTTCTCGTGGGCCATCAATGGCAGCAGGTTGTGGTGTTAAACAGAGTTCATTGCACACTTCATGGGAACCAAAGAAAAAAGAGAAAACAGATACCGCAATGGCACGCTTTTTTTACCATGGCCATATTGCATTCAAATCAGTCAGGTCACCTTATTTTTTAAATATGGTGACAAAGATTGCAGAGTATGGACCCACATATAAGCCCCCTTCATCAGAAACTATCAGGACTACATTGCTTCAAAAGGAGAAAGCAGCCATAGAGATTGCAACAACAAATATCCACAATCAATGGGCAAGAAATGGAGTGACATTGATAGCAGATGGATGGAGTGACACACGCCATAGGTCCATACATAGTGTTGTCGCATATTCTCGTGGGGATGTATACTTCATTGGTAGTCATGATGCTTCAGAGACTGGAAAGAGTGCAAATGTATTGGCATCCGAATGGTACGAGGTAGTGCAGGCTGTTGGGGCAGAAAATATGGTGCAATTTGTGGCAGATAGTGAACCTACAAACAAGGCAGCAGGAAACATTTTAATGGCAATGTATCCACATATCAGCTTTAGTCCATGTATGGCGCATTGCTTGAATAACTTATTGAAGGATATTGGGAACTTGCCATGGATTGCATCTCTTGTTGCGAAAGGCAACAAGATTATCACATTTATATTTATATGTAATCATCAATACTTGCATGCTGAGTTTCGCAAGAGAAGTGACAGAGAGCTTCTTAAATACTCGGGATGAGGTGAATCGCACCAACCAAATGGTTGATCCTATCATGCACATGTTGAGGCTTGTATATAGCATGGATCCATGCATTGGGAAGATCTATGAAGATATGGATCGCATGATTGAGAGGTTGGAGAGTTTGGAACAAAATGCAGATAGGTATGAGCAGATCAAGGAGTTATGCATCAGTAGATAGAATGAGTATGACTCTCCTATGCATGCTACAACATATATGCTTGATCCTGAGTTTCAAGGAAAGATGCAAGAAAGAGACCTTGAGGTGGTAAAGGCTTGGAACACATTGCTTGCAAGGCTTTATCCTAGCCATAAAATGCAACGCATGATTAAAAATCAGCTCTCTGTATATCGGCAAACAATAGGGATATTTGGTACAAAGGATACACTAGAGGACAGGACAAATATTGAGGCTGCTTTATGGTGGGAGAACTATGGGGCAGAAGCTCCAGAGTTGCAGAGTTTGGCTATTCGTATTCTTAGCCAAACAATTAGCTCTTCTTGTTTAGAGCAACTATGGAGCTTATTCAATCACATTCGCTCAAAGAAGAGAAATCGTCTTGGTACAATGAAGACGAATGACCTAGTTTATGTGAGCTCCAATCTTTGCTTGCTAGCTCGTACATCAGTTGCAAAGGCTGATTCTTTTATACGTTGGGAAAAAGATGATGACGATAATGATGATGGTGATGGTGATGGGTAGAATGTTGTTCAGCAAGATGAGCATTCAAGCACAGTGGAGCCATCTTCCATGAATCAGAGCACTTAGTACCTAGCCCTTTGGAACTTTAGAGTATTGACTTGGAAATTGGAGCTCTTGTAACTTGGATCTTTACTATTTAGGCTTTAAAGTTTAGTGCATATTTTGTGTTTTTGCAATGCACACTTGTTGCCAGTTGAACTTATGCAACATTGTTGATTACAATGTTGAATCATGAACGCGACAATCCATTGCTGGTTACAATGTTTTGAATCTTTATTATTGTTGAAACTTGATTATTATGTCTCTAGAGTCTAATTTCATGGATTATGGTTGATATGATCTCTCTCTCTAGATTCTAAGACAAGTGCTTTCTCTCTCTCTCTCTCTCTCTCTCTCTCTCTCTCTCTCTCTCTCTCTCTCTCTCTGTGTGTGTGTGTTCCCTCCGTTCCCATTCCCTCACTTTGAGCATTCCCCCTGTTCTAGGGAGTCCCGTTCCCGTTCTCCGTTCCTGGTAACTATGCAACCATGGCATATATCAAAGAACCATAGGCTGATGCATAAGGTATGCCTTTCATAGCAATAGCAGCTGCATCATCTTTTGGGCAATCAGCTTTGCTAAGCTTTGTATATGGTAGTAAAGGCACACCAAGAGACTTAGGATTAGTCATATTAAATCTGTCAGGTACTTTGCTGATGTACTAGTCTTGTGAGAGAAACAAGTACTTCCCTCTATCTCTTTTAATGCGCATGCCCAAAATGTGTCTAGCTTCTCCCAAATCTTTCATTGAGAAGGCTGAACTCAGCAACCTTTTAAGAGTATGTAAGGTACTCATGCTTTCTTGCAATCAGCATGTCGTCCACATATAAAACCAACACAATAAGGATTCCATCATCAGCCTTCTTAGTGTATAAGTAGTGATCTGCATGGCTGCATTTGAATCCATGGCTAAACATAAAAGTATTAAACTTTTTATACCACTGTCTAGGGGCCTGTTTCAGCCCATATAAGCTATGTTTCAACTTACAAAATAAATGCTCTTTCCCTACAATAGCAAAGCCTCCAGGTTGTTTCATGTAAAGCTCTTCAAGGTCACCATGAAGAAAAGCAGTCTTCACATCCATCTGATCCAACTCTAAATCCAAGGATGTAATGAGAGCAAACAAAACATGGAGCGTAGTCATCTTCACCATTGGTGAAATTGGAAGTCTATGCCTTCCTTCTGTGTATAGCCCTTAGCAACCAAACGTGCCTTGTATTTGGGCGTCCCATGTGTTATTTGCATACAAAAACTTCATCTCTTCCTGCATAGCAAGCTCCCACTGTCTCTTGTTTTCACATGACTGTGCCTCTTTAAATGTCAAAGGCTCACCTTCATCAACCACCCAATGATCTGTATTGATAGGCAATGGCCCTACATCCTCAGGTATATACACACCATCACCTAGTGGCTGGATTTCAGCATTTTCTTGCTGCTATAACTTGTTTTCAGCATGTTTTTGTTGCTGTCCTATTCCATCATATGCATCAATTTTCTGTCCAATATCTTCTAGCTGTAACACGATAGATTGCTGATCATTTTCAGCATCAAAAGGGATAGAATCTTCAGCTAATGGTTGCTGAATGGCTGGCTGTTTATGCTGAAATTTGACCTTCTTCTTGTCAAGGTCACCATGTGTAGCATTTTTCACCAACTTTGCCTCATTAAATACTACGTCTCAGCTACATACTGTCTTCCTATCCTGAGAAAGCTAAACTCTATATCCCATCTCTCCCTCATCTCCATATCCCATGAAGATGCCCTTGATGGATTTCATGTCTAATTTAGTCCTCTGATTTACGAGAATATGAACAAAAGCATCACAACCAAAGACACGCAAATGGTCATATGAAGGGATTTGCCAGATCAAACCTCTTAAAGAATTCCATTTTCCAATGAACGATTGGGAGAGCGATTGCACACATGAATTGCAGTTTTAAGAGCTTCTCCCCAAAACTGCTACGAGAGATTAGTTGTGGACAACATGCATCTGACTCTCTCACAAAGTGTGTGATTATATCTTTCAGCCACGCCATTTGATGCAAGATTGTAAGGGGCTGTCAACTTCCTCTTAATGCCATGCATCTCACAAAACCTTTTGAACTCATTAGAAGCCTACTTGCCTCCATTATCTATTCTTATAGCTTTTAACTTAAGCCCTTTGTGTGCGGTAACAAAAGCATGAAACTTTTTAAAACATCCAATTCTCCTTTTTGCTCTTTAATACATACACTAATGACTTTCTACTAAATTATCAGTAAAAGTGACAAAGTACCATGCACCCCCATGTGAATTAACATGCATAGTGCACACATCTGAATGTACTAAGTCAAGAGCATCAGAATTCTTAACAACACTCAAGTAATAAGGAGACTTCACATGTTTTCCATATATGCAATCATTACAAAAGTCCAGACCAGAGCCTTTTACATTAAACCTCCCTAAAGAAGAGAGAACCTATAGGCCTTTCTAGCTCATATAGCCAAGTCTTTTGTGCCAAAGTTCCATCTGTGAATGAACTTCAGCCACCACAGCCAAAAACTTGCCACGTAATGCTTCACAATGCAAATAATACAAAGTCCCCTTTTTGCTGCCTTTAACAATCAGCAAAGAGCCCTTGTGGACCTTCCAAGATCCACCACCAAAGGTAGTAAAATACCCTCTTGCATCAAGCTATCCAACTGATAGTAGACTTTTCTTTATGCCAGGTATATATCTGACATCATGCAAAATCAGCTCTTGGCCATTTTCAAGGGCCGAGTGAATGGTACCTACACCCTCTATTTCACATGCATAATTGTTGCCCAAGTAAACCTTGCCTAAGCAACCTGAAGTATATTCAAAAAACGACTCCAAAGAGGAAGTGTCATGAAAAGAGGCACCATTGTCCACTATCCATGATCGAGATAACCCATCATGAGCTGAAAGTAAGGCATCAATCATCTCCTTTTTTAGTGATGTGCATATCACTTGTTGCTTCCATTAACATCTACATTATTACATGAGGCTGTAACAAGTATCTCTCCAATATCAGAGAGCTCTTCAATGACCACACTAGATGCAACATTTGCCTTTGCTACTTCTTTTGAGGGAGAGCTGTCATCATCCTTCTTTTTCTTTCCTTACCACTTCTTTCTTACTTGCTCTTTCTTGTAGTAACGACAATCGGGCTTTTTATGCCCTTTACGTCCACATTGATAGCAAGTGACATCCTGCTATTTGTCATTGCTTTTACTCTTGCTTTTGCCTTTATTTATTGCATTACTCCTCTTTTCTGACCTGCCTCTAAGATGATAAGCTGAACCACTAGACTTTCTTCTAATCTCCTCATTGAGAATAGAGCCCTAACACCATCTAAGGTTAAAGCAGGCTTGTTACTCAATGAAACAACCAAAGACTTCCAGCTATCAGGCAAAGTCATCAATAAGAAAATGGCCTTCAATTTATGATTGAAGGGTTGCAAACCAAAGTCCTAAAACTAGCTTAAAATCCTGAAAGCACTCAAATGCTCCGATCATGGCTTAGACTCATCCAACTCCATGTTTACAAGCTTGAGCATGAGATGCACTTGATTTACTAGAGTTGTATTTTCATAAGTGTCCATCAACTTTTTCCATATGGCATAAGCTGTATCAAGACGCCTAATGCCCGTAAGTACATCATCAAATACAGCCATTTTAATGTATGCAATGGCCTTCTTGTTGTATCTAGCCCAATCCTCGTGTGTCATAGCTCCAAGTTTGACTTCCAAAAGAGCATCATCACAATCCTTGAGAAACAAAATGCCTTGAATCCTGTCCTTCCACAAGTCAAAACCAGTGCCATCAAATCACTTGATTTCAAGAAGGGATTTAGTGCCACACGTGCTTGAAGAATTTGCAGTCATTTTTCAACAATGTACCCAAAGAACAATATTACAATTTATAATAGCAAACAATGAGCTGAATATTCAGTTAATATCAGCCCAAATTTTCAGTCAATGAGAGCAAGGTTTAGTCCAACTACATGTACAGCAATAGAATTCATGACTTTCAGCAATAAAACTGAAATTTCAGCATATACTCAAAGCATACATCACTGCCAAGTGACTCCCACTCCAGCAGTATCACCAAAAGTACATTTGCAATAATCCTAGATCTGCAAATGATCACTAAGTCTACTGCAAAATGACTGTTCAGCAATACATCAACTCAATGGGAGCTGCCCAATATATATACTGTATACATATGTGACCAAGAACTTCTGATACACAAAAGAAACCAAGATTCTCTGCAATTTCTTCAATATTTCACAAGTGGGAGATTAATCTCACTGCCTACAACACCAAGATTGCATCAACAATGTTTCCAATGTACATTTCAAACATCATTTTGGCCAAATTTCTCAAATTTCAGTAAAAACCCCAAAATTTTATTGACAAATCTGCACTGATTGCATTAATACATGAACCCGAGACCATAAAATGGACAAAATTAACAAAATTTGCCAAAATCTTGCAAAAGCCCCAAAAATTCTCAAGTCAATTGTGCACCAATGTCGACAAATTTGACTCTGCTAGGCAAAATTTCATTGATATAAGAAAAGCCCTAAAAATTTTGGAATCAATGTTTGTAATTTCTGCAAATCTCTGATCAGATTGTCTTGTTATGTACAACCAACATCATATTTGGGAAAACCCCCAAATTTATGGGCATAAGGATGCACTAGTCTAAAGACCATGCTTGCACACGCGAACCAGGGCTTAAAATAAGCCACTTGATGAGCATACACTAGTACACTCTAACTTGATGAGCAGGCCACTTGATGAGCTAGAGTGGGACCCTAGAAAGTGGCTATGGCCGGCCACTGTGGTCGCTAAGAAGCAACCGAGGTTCTTGGAGTACACAGCTAGGATTGGTAGACACGTACTAATGCAGAGGACATGGATTGGGCGCCGCCTATGGGATAGCTGGAGGCCGAGAAGGGTATCGTACTTCTTATGGCTTTTGGCACATGGAGGCCTGCCTAGTAGTGGGGAGTTGGCTAGCCCAGATGCAAAAGGATGGAGGGTGTAAACGCTGCACACAGCAACTTCTGGAAACTCCAAAGCACTGCCTTTGGTCGTGTGAGGCGGCGCAACTCATGTGGAGAGGAGCATGCCGCATTCTCCACCATCTAGCACCCAGCCTTGGATGTATCTCATGGGGAGCTTTCTGCTGGCAAGCAATCAGCCAAGGCCATCACCTTCTGTATGAGGCCGAGATCCAGGACACGATCTTCATCATTGAGGTCGGGTCATGCACAGTGGTCGGCTTGGAGGCTTTACCCATCCGCCAAGTACTAGAGCCCACAGCAGAACCCTCTGAGGTATGGGAGATTGTAGGAAGTCTTACTGGATGGCACATCTGGAAGGCGCGTTGCCAAGAGGTTTTTGGTAGGAAGATCCTTTCAATACACGCGACTTTGGCAGAGCTCTAGACCTCCATCATCCACTCCCTCCAAGGCCGATGGGACCAGGTGCAAGGCGAGTCTCGAGCTCATCAAGAGTTCTCCATTTTCACTTCATGCACACCTGGGGCCACCAGGATTTGTTATTCATGATGTAGGCAAGTAGCCCCAGATGGCGATATACACCCCCCCCCCCCAATGGCTTCTTATCCCCCATCCCCCCCAAACCACCTTCAAAGACTTGCATACATGATGTATTTATGACTTTGCACCAGCTCCAGCTAGTCTGTCGAGCATGACCACTCCATTGTAATCAGTTTTTTTGAGTAATAAAATTAGTCACATTTTACTTGCAAAAATATATATATATATATTGGCTGGTCGTCGCCCGTCTATCCACATTGACTACCCATGTTGACCTGACATGTGACATCGAATGCCTCTACCTTGGCCCGTCGTCAACCCGTATCTTGTGTCTACACTAGCCCTGTGTTGGTCCCATTTGATGTTGACTCGTCAAATCTGGTCACCTACTAGCGTCCGCTGGCGCACCTGACGCCCACTAGTTGCCTTTCGCCTCAACTCCACCTATGCTAGTCACTTTTATCTCAGCTCAACCTGTGTTGGTCGCTTTTACCTCAGCTCAACCTGTTGCACACTATCCTCATCTACCTCACGTGTCGAGTGTTGTCTCTCGACTAGATCCTGTCCCGCAACCTGTGACACTCTTGGGAAGCGCAAACACTGTAACCATCAGATCTTATACCAGTTTGTTGAGCTAGAGTGTTGATTGAATGCGAGACTAGAATGAGCAATGATAGAGCTGAGAGCTGAGAGAATCGAGTTAGAGTGTACCAGTGTGTTGCACTATACACAAAGAATACAAATGTATCTATATGTTAGGGTACAAGTAAAGGATGTGTTCACACCCGTAAGTTTATACACATGGGATAAATGGGAGTTTACAACCAAAGGGGCTTTACACCCAATAGTGTAGATAGGATTGAGAGAGCTCACCATAGTCTCCACCTCTTTCCACCAAGTATCATTCATGACATCGCGCTAAAAAGCCATTGTGTTTGGATAATCATACGTATCCCACTACATAAACTCATTAGACTATATAGTGCATGCCAACTCCTTATGAACATGCATCAATCTCTCACAAACAATGAAGACATATGTAAATCTAGTGGCAGAGGGTTTTAAGACTCAAGGTGGCTAAATGGGCGAAAGATGACAAGGACCTTGGGCCTCCTCCTCAAAAAATTGACCATACTTGTGGCAGTGCTAAATATGTCCTGAACCCATTAAATTTTGCATATATCCTCAATCAAATGATCAATATAATGAGAAGCACACGGTGTCCATACAATGGCTGAAAACTCCTCTAACATGCTACCCATGGAGACACAATTACTTCCATTATCAATCACAACCTGCATGACACATTCAAGCCCAATATGCAAGATGGCATTCCACAAGTACTGTCATATAAATGCACATGTCACTCTTAAGGCCTAGCAAAGAGGCATCAATAGCCTTCACAAACATAATGTCCTTATAACATGAGACCATAACATTATACTCATTTCTTCTATAGGCATTAGACCATCCATCACATAAGACAATGCACCCGTAGTTCTTTCATAAATCTGTCAATGGCTCTAACTGAACCTCGATACGTGCCTTCACCTTCTTGCGCTCTTTGAGACCATAACATTATACTCATTTCTTCTACAGGCATTAGACCATCCATCACATAAGATAATGCACCCGTAGTTCTTTCATAAATCTATCAATGGCTCTAACTGAACCTTGATACATGTCTTCACCTTCCTGCGCTCTTTGAGACCATAACATTATACTCATTTCTTCTACAGGCATTAGACCATCCATCACATAAGACAATGCACCCGTAGTTCTTTCATAAATCTGTCAATGGCTCTAACTGAACCTCGATATGTGCCTTCACCTTCCTGCGCTCTTGTGTGCATAGTGCCTTTGAGGATGGACCCTCTCATTCACATCTAATGCGGCATATGGCTCTTATAGTTTGCTTCCACTGCTTTGCTTTAGCCACTTGGAAGGGAATGGCACACCTAATGAACAATCTCATTAACTCTTGAGTTGCCTCTAACTATGGTTTACTTTTACATAGCCGCCTGTATGTTAACCCTCTATAATGAACTTATAGAAGCACATGAAACATCAAGCAGAGGCAAAGGAGTCCTTGTTGATGAGCTAAAAATGCATTACCCTGACTTAAACAACCCCAAAACACGATTAATTAATGAAGAAACCATCTTATTTTAAAAAGAAATGTGATCCTAGAGAGTTATTGTGTCCCACATGCAAAACCCTAATTTGGGTGCCCCAAACTTTCTATAAATAGGCATGTAGCCCACCACTCTCCCTCAATCTCGTTTTTACAGGTTTCACGAGCCATATCTCTGCTGCCCACACCCCATGCGCGGAGGATATTACGATTAGAGCTTCCCACAACCATCTGCTACCACCTGGCACCTAATTTCAGCCTCCATCTCCTTCATCCATTACTCGTGATTGCATTTGGAGACTCTTCTATTGCTGGCAACTAGTCTTCACTGACGATCTGTTGTTTATACCTGTCGCCCAGCTGCACACACCCTTCTGGAGGCTGTGTTTATAGTCTGGAGCTATCACCCTAATATTCTCTCTCCTCCCAAGCTGCATTTTCTATCTATGGCTTTCATCTTGACTTTCTCTCTCCTCTATCTGCTTTGTTTGCATCCAACAATTGTCGCCCAATTTTCTCTCATGCACCTGCGTTTTTTGTCTTTCTCTCTCTTGCACTGCCATCTGCATCAGATCCAACCTTCCCTAGTTGCATTTGCTAGTATTTGATCCATGGGGGCTGTCTTGCTGTGTTTTGAGATCCGTTTGGAGTACAACACACTCTCCAGCTCATAACCTCTTCCTTGATCCTAGAGATACCAGGTTCGAGGTTCAAAGTTCACTATATAGTATGTTTGCTGTATGCGCATTGTATATTCAGTGGTCATTCACTTCATTATTCATTGTGTTCATTGTCTCTGAGATACCCTAACCCTAACTGTGTTCTATGTTTATTAGTTTGTGCTTTGTCGTACAATTAGTTTTGTGTTTTCTATGTTTAGAGCATTTCTTCACACTCGTTGCACATGAATCAAAGACCCAAGCTAAATCAAAGACCAAAGCTGAAACAAAGACACTTGTAGCAAGAGTGATGCAACCCTACTTCTCTTTGATGGTCCAACTAAACTTGTGTTACCCTCCTTTTGAGTTGTAGCCAAGTCTTGGACTTATTCTGCATTAACCATCATAAGACCAAGCCATTGCCTCCTTTATAGAGCAAGAGAAAGCTTTATATCTCTTTGCATATTTGCACATGGGACACATGATCAAGATGGTCTTTGACCCTAGTGACACTCCTTGTTTTCACCATGCTGCAATAGATTTATTTCCATGTTTTAGATCCACCTGACCCCTCATACGAGTTTGAAAGAGTAACATGGTGCCAATTAGGATCGGGGGCCATGGTAGTTTGTTGGTTCCAAGTTGCCCAAACATCAAACAAACGACACATTAGCCTATAATAGTGTGCAAATGGCTGAAAATATTTAAAATTTCTTATATCATAGGTTCAAAAAGTGCAAAATTTCAGGTCTAAAATCTGCAAGAAAACACGATGTACGAATTGTTTGTGTCAACTGTCCTAAATTCTCTAATTAGAAAACAGATAAGGATAAGGAGAAAATGAAAGGAAGATGGATCGTAGAAATGAGCTCTAATATCACTTCTAAGAAGAGGACGTAGAGAAGAGAGAAAATAGGTAGAGGAGAGAGAAGACTAAGACGAGAGAGAGAGAGAGAGAGAGAGAAAGAAAGAAAGAAAGAGTATATTAACGTCTCTAAAAGGTCAATGTGGCTTATGAGACTAAAGCAATACATACAATGATGGTGTGTTTCTCATCTGGGACGAGAAAATATGAAAAACATGCCTATAAGATTGAAAAGTGAAATAGTGTCCTACTAAAAAAAAAACATGTCAATGATCTAAAAGTAAAAGTAAAAAAAGTAAACTTTCCATTAATGAGATGTCTGTCCTCTAAAGAGATGTATCTTTGCATGGCTAACGCATCTCGACATCTGTCTTTTGTGGCGCTCAATGATGGCTCTAATTGTTCGTGGTGTGGATATCTAGGTCTTCATTCAGGTGGACATGGGCACCTAAACCAGCTAAGTGCCACTGCTCTATCCAAAAGGACACCTACAGAAGATGAGGTCCAATGATGATGTACTCCTATAGGCTATCTGGTAGTAATACTAGTATGTGCCATACTTGGTCGTGTACCAATGAAAAAGTCAGTGATCACTCTCTGTCTATGTGAGTCGAGCTATAGGGGTCTCCTACTCCGTAGAATAGCTGCTTTGTGCCTCTCAAGCTCCAAAAGGAAGAAACCCAAGCATCTCCAATCCTCAAACTACATGATTCGTCTCAAGGTCCAAAACCCTCTTGAAACAAATAGTGGTATTTGCCTTGTATGTCATAATGTACCGTGCATCGGCACAGAGAAAGAAAGAAAGAAAGAAAAGAGAGAGAGAGAGAGAGAGAGAGAGAGAGAGAGTGTGATGGCGCGTTACGGGACCTGTCGCGACTGTCCTGCATCGTCCTGCGCAAACCCTCGCCTGTACCAGTGCGCCCCGTCGGCTGCCTAAGGGTCGCGTGCCCTTGCCTGGGCTTGCGCCGCAGGGCCCGCTGCCTGTGGCGTGCACACGCTCCGTCGCCCTGGTCGTCTGACCTGTCCGCCCTCCGCTTCCGTCTGCGCCCGCCTCACCCTGCGACTCCCTGCGTCCGTCCGTGCGTTCGTCGAGCCCGCCTGCGCCCGGCTGGCCTTGTGTGCCCCGCCCCATCGCCGCCCCTCTGACGGGTGGGCTTGGCGCCGCCCTGACCCCTCGTCTTGACCCGCCTGCCTGCCCTGTGATTTCGCCGCCGCCCGGCCCTGCGTGCCGTCTGGCCCCCTTCCCCCAGGGCAGCGTGGGCTTGACTGGATCCTGCGTGCAGCTGGGGACCAGCAATCTATCCCTGTGCAGGATCGACCTCACCTAACCTAGCTCGCCCTCTGCCAGGACGAGTGTGAAGTCAGCAGTATGGCTGGCCTAGATCTGGATTTTCTTGACCGGACGGTGGCAGCCCTTGGCCCTGATTCCGATGCAGAGGAGCCGGAAGATATGGTGCCATGCACGGAGGAGTTGCCGCCGAGTTCTGAACTGCCGCCCGCTGGCAAACGCTCCAAGCATACGCCTGATGAGCCAATGAGTCCCCAGGAACGCTCCTATGCGCAAGTGGCCTCTGATCCTGTGGATTCGCAAGAAATTGACTGGGAGCATTTACTGGACTTCGCCAATACTCTGCTCGGTGATTATGTCCAGCATAATACCGAATCTTTTTCTGTTGCGGGAACGGATGATGTGCTGGACGCCACGGTGGACCCCAAATCAGTCTTGCGATCCTTCTCAGTGTTTTATGATCGTGCAGTCATACTTTTCTTCACTGGCAGGATCCCAGTGCTTTCGCATATTCGCCAGTGGTTGCACCATCTATTGCAAGGGGAGTCTATTGAGGAGATCTTCCTTGGACCGCGTGGCTTTTATGAGGTCCTGCTGAAATCGGAATCGCATCGCACGGAGCTCCTGTCCAAGTTGCCCCTATTCTTTGATCGCCGCCTGGTCCATGTTGTGCCATGGCGCCCCATGGCCGACTTCCAGCGTCTGCTTCAGCGCGAATGCCCGGTGTGGGTAGAGGTGGAAAATTGTCCGGCGGTCTATTGGCCCATGTTGAAGGATGCGATGGCACTTGTGGGAACAGTGCTGGTTCCCCCAAGCCTCAGGGCGATGAACCGCAACCGTTTATGCATGCTTTGGGACACGGCCAGGAAAAGGCCCACGTGGCTTCGCCTCAATTGTTCGGGCATGCATCCTTTGTATTTTCGCTTAAAATGGGGCAACTTTGCGGGCCACTGCTTTGCATGTGGTAAATTGGGGCATTTCATGGCCGAATGCCCTGAAAAGCAATCGTCTTCGGAGGAGGCGCAGGTTGTGCTGCCCAAGGACGACATGGTGCTTGATGCCACGCCCCAGGAAGCCCTTCCGTCTCCTCGTGTCATGGATAAAGGCAAGCAACAGGTCCCGAATGTGGATCCCCGTCGCACTGATTGGATTGAGGCACGTCCTAAAAAAGGGAACAAGTTGGATGCAGGCCTGGCGGATCCTGGGCCTAGCGCGCTCCAGGATCCCGTACCCACGTATACGCGCCAGAAAGAAATGGCCACTTCACAGCAGGCTTCGCGTCCTACGGCCCCGTCTGGCCCCCGTAATCAGTCTCCAAGGAGAGTCTATACCGATGGCCCCAAAGGCCCACCTGCCAAGCTGGCATTCGATGCCAAAGGAAATGTTATTACACCCTGGGATCGGCGTTATCCCCGCCCCTCTCCCAAGGCAATGGATTTCCCTTCTACCTCCAAAGCAGGTCGCCAGAATTCTTTTGCAGTGTTGGCTGATTTTCTGGATGAGGGTGTCCTGGATGCTCTCGCGGAAAAGGTAAAATCGAGGCAGCAGGCGCCTCGCTCCTGACTTCCTTCTTTGAGGATTCATGAAGATAGCCACGTGGAATGTGCGAGGCATTTGCTCTCGCCTTAAGCAACACGCCATGTGGACCGTCTTGCATGAGAACCAGTGGGATGTTCTGTGTGCAGTTGAGCACAAAAGTCACGATGAAGCAGGGAAAGTGATGGATTGTCATGGATTCCGTCTGTTTTATGCAGGGACCCATGCTACGCACTATTCGGGCGTGCTGATGATTGTCCATGAGAAATATCAGCCTGTCCTTGTTAAAAATGATGTGCAGGGCCGCTTTCTGGTGATCGAAGTCTTATTTGAAGGAGAGATTTTATGGTTGTTGGGCCTCTATGCTCCGAATGATCCCGCATCCTGTCGGGATCTTTGGTCCACTTTACAGGGCTCCATGTCACTCGGCCGAAGGGGGTTTCTGATGGGAGATTTCAATATGTGTGTTGACTCTTCTCAGTCCACTTCAGTGCATTTGGTAATGGATACGCCGGAAAGCCGGGTGTGGAGTTCCTTTGCTTTGCACGTACTCCAGCAAGATCTTTGGTCGTGGCTACACCCTTCTTCTTCAGGATTTACTTTTCATTCCGCACAATATGCAAGTACCTGGTCCCGACTGGACAGAATGTATATCATGCAGGGGGATGATTTTCTTCCCGAGATGCTGGAAATGAAGGTCTTGCGGCAATATGCGTTGTCGGACCATTTCCCCCTCCAGCTTGAGATGCGAGCACACTCTATTGCTCCTTTTCTGCAATTCCTGGATAGGCTCCCGTTACGTTTCAACTCCGCTTATTTGAAGCATTCAATTTTCCAGGGTTATATGCAGCAGCTGATTGAGAGGTTCTTATTGGACTTCGCCTCTGAGGGCTTGCCTTCATTTGCACGGCTGCTCTCTAATGTGCAGCGGGTTGCTCGCCAGTATGGGATCCATCATGCCTCGCTTTGCCGCCGTCGTCGACATGCAGCAGAAGACCTACTGGCTTTGGTCCGTTCCTTGCTCCTGGATTCCCCTGATGATGATTTTCTGCTGTCTCTGGAGAGGCGATTGGCCCATCTTATTCAAGTGTTTCAGTTGAAATCGTATCAACAGGCCAAGCTGCACAACTTGACAGACACATTGCAAGATAGCGCCTGCCAGTCTCATAAGTTCTTTCGCGCCTTGCATGCGTCTCCGGCTCGCGAAAATATGACCAGACTCCAGGATTCGGAAGGTCGCATGGTCACGGATCCGCAGACCATTGTCACTATGTGCAGAAATTATTTTATGGAACTTCTTGGTTCCTCTTCCTCGCCTTCTAGCCAGGTGACGCATGCCCGCTCGGTCTTCTATCATCTGGTCCGTCAGCAGGTTCCAGTTGATATGCAAGCCGCTTTGGAGACGGATATTTGCGAGGAAGAGGTTATGGACGTTTTGTTGCATCTGCCGAATGATAAAAGCCCTGGTTGGGATGGTCTCACTAATGAATTCTTTCAGACCTCGGCCACGCAGTTGGTGAAGCCATTGGTGGCCATGTTTCAGCAGGTGTGGGAAACGGGGGTCATGCCCTCCTCATGGAAAGAAAGCCTTATCAAACTACTTCCAAAGGTCCCTTCGCCGTCAAAGTTGCAGCACTGGAGACCAATCTCTTTGATGGGCTCCCTGTATAAAATCTACTCCAAAGTGCTGGCGAATCGGCTCCACAAGCACCTTCCAGCTATTGTGCATCCTCTCCAATATGGTTTCATTAAGGGCCGCAACATTCTGCATAATATCCTAAACGTGCAAATGGCTATTGACTATGCGCGCCACTCCGGTCAGGAAGTGGTATTGATCCAATTGGACTTGGAAAAGGCGTTTGATTATGTGGACTGGTCTTTCATTGCAGACCTCATGTCAGCCATGGGCTTTGGTACCCGAATGTCCCGATTAATCTACACCATTAGTGCTGAGGCTTCCTCCAGAGTTATGCTTAATGGTGGAGTTACAAAGCCCTTTGTCCTTGCACGCTCGGTCAGACAGGGCTGTCCTTTGCGCCCTCTCTTCTTTGCCCTGGCAACTCACCCGGTCCTTTCAATGTTATCCTCCATGGCAGCCTCTGCTCAGCTGACCGGGCTGTCTCTTCCGTTGGGTCAGCACTTCGTCAGCCAATCCTTGGCTGATGACACCTTTATGATTTTGCAGGCAGACAGGGACAACATTCGAAGGGCATTAGATGTTTGGACACTCTTTGGTCAGGCCTCTGGGCTTCGCATCAATGCCCTTAAGTCAGCCATTCTCAGTTGTACGAAGCCTGATTTACAGTCCTTAGGCTGGGAAGGCCAGGTGGTTTCCCGTGGCTCCATTGTCAGGCATCTTGGATACCCATTGGGGATGGATGTACGGCCAAAAGACCTGCTGGACTGGATTTCACAAAAACTGGCAGCGAAGTTTATGTATTGGAAGTCGCAAGCGTGGCCATTCCATGTCCGCCTCAAAGTGGCCCAGACAATCATGCTTCCAATGCTAACGTATTTCCTGCCTTTGTTGCCATGGACGCCTACTACTTTGAAGGCCCTCACTCATCCCATCTGTTTCATGCTGTGGAAGAAGGATTCACTGCAGGCCGGCATTTCCTGGATTTCATGGTCACACGCATGTACCCCTAAGCGTATGGGTGGAGGAGCTATTTTGGATGCACACACTCATATGTCAGCTCTCCGGTGGTCCCTTTTTCGTGCCATGTGTGTGGATCAGTACCCATGGACCATCATAGCCCGTTATTTTCTTGAGGACAGCGGGCTTCGCCATGGCAACACACGGCTTCGGGCCTCCTGGTGGCATGTCCTTAATGCTGACTCTCGTGTTTCCAGTCCCTCTTCCTCTTTGTTACTGCACTTGGTCGGCTCGTGGCAAGTGGTGCTCCAAAAGGCCCGTTGGCACCCAGTTGGGGACCGCTTGCAGACTAACTCCTTTCAGCTGGAATTGTTGGCAGTGTCCCGACTCCTTTCATGGGAAGATAAACATCAACTCAGACCAAGATTCAATCGCATGGCCCGTTTAGGCGTGACGTCGGTTGCGGATGCTACCCTTGTCACTCGCAATGTCCTCATATCGTTTCGGACTGCTCGGCGTCTCTTCAAGATCCCGCGTGGATACCGTGATTTATGGGAGCAGCTTTCGTCAGAGCTTCAGAGTCGGCAACCCTTTCCTGCCTTGACTGTGGATCGCCCTTGGCAGGACTGGGACCTTGCAGGCCGCCTGAGTCTGGAAAAGGCCTCTACTAATCAGGTGTATCATCTTCTTGTTCAAGATCACCCATGGCTGGGAGAGAAAGCTAATACTGTTTGGGGCCTGCGGAAATCGCTGTCATGGTGGCAGAAAACGCTGATGGAGGGTTGGCTAAATAAGACACCTTTCAAATGCAAGGTTTTTCTTTGGCGGGTGATGATTGGTGGTCTTCCTCTGGCCTCGGCCCTTGCCAAGCGTCGCATTTCGAATGGCAATTGTTTCTTCTGTACCACACCGGCAGAAACGGCCCGACATCGTTTTCTCTCTTGCCCGCTCGCCAAGAATATCTGGTCACTCTTGTCGCACATTTGGCGCGCGGTAGTGGGGTCCTCGCTATCTCCTTTCGACTGGGTTTTTGTGCGCCCGAAGTATCCCGCGCCGCCACAGTTGCATGAGAAGCTCTTATTTCACTTTTTCAGATATTGGGGATGCTGGCACATTTGGACCACGCGCAATGCTTTTCTCTTTGATTCGGCCTCGAATGTACCCCGACATATTGCCAGGCTTAAAGGGCTCTTACATTGGCAGCTAGATATCATCCGACACTCCGACTTGCTCCCTCGGGAGGATTTGCATCCGTGGCATATGGCAATTGCCTCTGGCTCGTTGCCATGATTCGTGTAACCTTTTCAGTGCATTACTACGGGGCTTCCCCACACGGCCCTCGTGTATCTTGTAATCAGAAAATAGAGAGAGAGAGAGAAAGAGAAAACCTCTTCACATGATGGCTTTGTGTCATCGTGTATCTTGTAATCCAGTAATCTTGTACTTTTTTCGTAATTAATACAATTACCTTTTACGAAAAAAAAAAGAAAGAGAAAGAAAGAAAACAAAGAAAGATATATTGACATCTACATAAGGCCAATATGGCCTATGAGACAAAATCCAAAGTACATCCATGTCTAATGTCATCTCATCAATAAAGAAAAAGATAACATTACAAATAAGTGGGTGGCCTATGAAACAATACTGAAAATAACTATATGATGGGACTATACTAGGGTTGAACCATGTGTAGTGTTGTTCCATTGATAGAAAAGGAAAGGAAAGGAAAGGAGAACCAGATCTGATAGAACCATGTACAAAAGTATGGTGGGGACTATGGGCTGTAGCTGATCTCAAGATTTGCACATGATCTCAGCTATGATGCGGTCCCTAGCTGCTTCACTAATATGCCTGGTGGTGAGTCTTCGGTGTCTCGTGATAATGGCTCTAATCCGACTATGGTGTGGCCTCCTCAGACATGGTCCTGGTAGACAGGGTCGTTGCGCTCGACGAAGGGAAATGGCTCTATCCAATGTGATTCCACGGTGTGGCCTGTAAGGTGTCTAGCGGGGTAGCTCTATCTCTGCTAGGCTGGTAGTATCAGTAGGGTCGGCTCTGTAGAAGAAGTCTGTCACTGCTCTCTGTGTGTGTCCCTCTGGGTGAGCTAGCCTCCTATCTTGCAGTAGTGCAGTTCAGCGCCTGTCGAACTCCAAGAAGAAGAGACCTAGGCATCTCTAGTCCTCGTACTCCATGACGCGACGAAGGGGTCCAAATCCATCACAGAAGAGGCAGTGGTACCATCCTCGTATGTCATAGTATACTGTGCATCTGCATATGTAGTGCTCCTCTGTCTCAGGCTCTCGACCACAAAGCTGGCAAGTCTTATCCTCTCCTAGGGTATTTGTCCATCTACCTATCTCCATCTGAAGCCTATGTGAGGAGGTGCAAATCTGTCCATTAGCAACCCGTATGCTATGGGAGAGATGGGTGTCCATATATGCTGGCCGAATAGTGAAACCATCATCAGAGAGACACAAGAAATGACTCCTGTAGAACTCCATCCTCGATCCTAGAGGGATGGATCCATGTCCTTACCGTCTCAATCCTCAAGATATCAGCTCTGATCACCTGGTTCAACTCTAATCGGCTAAGAGAAAGTGTAGGGCAGTCAAGGCTATAATCCAAAGGTGGAAGACAGACCATGTAGGCTCACCCAAATAGTCATCTGTGAAAACCAACAATTCTTCTCGCCTCCTGCTGCTGCTAGTTGTCTAGATGAGGTTAGTGCCAATCTAGAGTATCTATGGCGTGGAAGTTCCCATAGTCTGTGCCAAAAGATCACTGCCCTGAAGAGTGCCTCCGTAACTATAGGTGCTGCCCCTAGCTCTGCTCTGACAATGGGATGTGGGGTGGAGGGCTTACTCCTAATCATCATGATCAATGGCCTTTCCATGCTATCCCAACCATCATAATAATCCCTCTCTACTCCAATCTCATCAGTGAGTGGGCTAAGACGCCTGTGGTACGAGCTGCAACCCCATACCTCTGCTCCATATAGTAATGTAGGTGTGACTAGGGTGTCAAACAACCAGAGTTTGGTGCGGGGCTCCTGAAACTATATGTGAGCACATTGACTCTCGAGTGCCCCTAGTGCTACGTATCCATGTGCTAGACGTGCCTTTGATGCCCCTCTCAATGAAAAACGTGGGCCAGAGAAGGTGACTCCCAAATAAACATATTTCCTCCCATGCTCTAGTATGTCTCCCCCAAACGTGGTACATAGATCTAGTCACCCATGCTACTGAAGTATTGAAAACCATGGTTTTGGTCTTCCCATGGTTCAATGTGAGGTCTTTATCTCTACAAAAGATGTGCAAAGCATCTAGATGGCACTGCAATCCCTCCGGTGAATCTGAAATGAGAACAATATCATCTGCATACAGTAATATCAGTATCAGCACCCCTGCCAGGCTGGCTCCAACTCCTCCTCGGTCTATGTAGTCAGACACTTCATCTATGTATAGACCAAACAATGTGGGTGAAAGTGAACATCCTTGTTTCACTCCTATGGTACTGTCAATCCTCTCTGATAGCCCCCCAAGTACTCGTACATGACCTATCACTGCCTCATATAATGCATAGACACCCCATCATATACCCTCTGGTATTCCAATGTCTTGCAATCTCTGCATGATGCATGTACGAGGCACTGTATCAAAAGCTTTGCGAAAGTCTACAAAGCAATAATAGATCCTCTTGTCTCGAGTTCGACCCTCCTCAATAATGGCTCTAAGTGTGAGAATATGGTCCAATGTGGTATATCCTTGTCTGAAACCTGCCTGTCCTTGTGCTCTCTTGCCTTGCATTTCAGCCCACTCACTGAGTTCATGTTCCAATATAGATCCATATATCTTGGCCAGAGTATGACCGATCATGATAGTCCTATAGTTGCTAGGAATTAGGGGATCACCAATTTTAAATAGCGGAATTATAGTATTGTCTGACCAATTCATAGGGAAACCTTCACATACTGCTCTATTGAACATATGTGCTAATATGGGTGCTAATATGTCACAAGCATGTGAGAAATGTTCTGCTACTAGTCCATCTTCATCTTGTACCCTCCCATTTTGTAATCTATAAATTGCATCCTTGGCCATTTTCCATGTGAAGAATGACCACTGTGTTGGCCTACAAGCTTGTGGGGGCTGCATAGGTGGCTGTCCTGGCACGTCATACAGCTGTCTCCCATAGTCAAGCCAAGCATCTGGTGATGCAATTTGTATAGGGGGTTGTCTTTCATGAAACATCTTCCATGCGCTTTTGCTATCCCGCCCCAAAATAGCTGATATATCTCTGCTTCTGCTTTTGCTAAGTAGTCTCGTTTCTTCTTCCACACAAGGTGTTTGAAGAATGCCTTTGCTTGGCAATGTGTTTAAGTGCCTAGCTCCACTTCCCTCTATAAGTAAGCTCGAGTAACTCTACACTCATCATCATACCAGCTATTTTGGGGAGCAGTAGATCATGTGGGTCTACATCGGGGCAAGGCGTGTGGGAATGCATACATGGCTGATCCATGTATGGCCTCAGCTAAATCCCTTGTACATTCTTCCAACGATCTACTGAAGTCCAATGTATGTAAACTGGTCTGCAGAGAACCATTGTAGATGTGTCAGGTATCTTCTGTAAAGTAGTATTTGGGATGTTTAGGGAGGCATGGTGTTTCATGTTTCATATGTACACAAGAGAGCATGAGTGTCAAAATAGCATGATCTGCTACTATGCCAACTGGTCTCTTAGATATCTTAAAGTTTTGGATGTCTGGTATCAATGCTGGTGAGCCTATCAAGTAGTCCACATTACTTGCCCCTTCTTTGTGATTCAAACATGTCAAATTGTCATATCTTGGCCATTGTGGCAAACCATTAAAGATGGGATGTCTGGTATCAATGCTGGTGAGCCTATCAAGTAGTCCACATTACTTGCCCCTTCTTTGTGATTCCAACATGTCAAATTGTCATATCTTGGCCATTGTGGCAAACCATTAAAGATGGCTAGTCTATGTGCACTTCCCAAAGTCAATAGGTGTGTCCCATAAGTACTTACTTCTTTATCTTGGGCTCTCCTATGTAGGCCTATTTCATCTATGTTGATCTCTTTGAACACGGCATTATCATGCATATAAAAGTCACTCTGTCTATCTCCAGTGCGTGCATTGAAATCTCCTACTAATAATATGTCCCCAATGCTAGCATATCTCATGATATCCTCATAAAGTACATCAAAGGGAGATCCATCTCGTGTGGCATAGGTAGAATTTGCAGGAGGAAAGTAGCATATTGCGATGAATATATCCTGTGGTCTTCCTGCATGTATCCTAATCCATAAATATCGTGCATCATCATCTCTTTTCATTACTTGCACTATTCCTTTGAGGTCTTCCCGGTATAGTATGGCCACACCTCCAGAACCCCTCGTGCTTCCTGGTTTTCTAGCTGCTGGACGAAATGCACTTTCCCACCTATATCCCCGCACATCGAGTAGTCAGCTACCTTTACATTGGTGTGTTTCTGTATACATTGCTATATCTATGTTTCGGAAGCTATCTTCAAAGTAACCAGTATCCAAGTGTAGGGCTCCATTACAATTCCATATTGACATCCGAAGTGTCTCATAGGCCTCAAACCATCATAAAGTCCTTTTGTTAGTGATGATGACTTGTCCATCCCTATAAACAGCCCACTTTCCCTCTTTGTGAGCCTCCAATACCTTGGGCATGTGTTCCCTGCGATGTGGTATTTGTGTTGGGGTAAGGTTCTCATCCAAATAAATCTTCTTACCCTTGAGGGCTCTCCTCTTGGAGAGGAAGGCCTTTTTTTCTCTATGTCTCCAAAGCGAAGAATTAGAGCCTTGGACTTAGAGTCCTCTTTCCCCACTCTCCAAGCACTGATGATAGGTACATCTGAAGCCCCAAATTTATCAGCAAGTGTCTTAGCATCTTCCTGTGGACTGCTCTTCTCCTCCCATCCTACTACACGTACATGTAAAACCCTAGCCCGTCTCCTAGCCTCTTCTTCCAAGGTAGCATTCATTACTTCAGTTTTGTTCACTGATGTTCCCTCATTCTTTTTTACTACCTCAATCCATGGGCTGGCTTCTTCTATCTGCTTCTGTGTTGTCTTTGCCACTTCTACCCATGAGTGAACCTCCCTTTCACATGCCTTCAAAGCCTCTTTCTCTTTTTGTAATTCTTCTTGCACGTTCATTTCTTTTTTCTTAAATGTACTCAATTCTACCCTCAGTTCTAAGATTTCAAATTTGTAGGCTAACTTTCAATATTTCAGTTTTCAGAGTGTGCATTTCAGACAACATTTGTGCCTGCAAGTCATTCTTAATCTTTATCTACATGTCTTGCATTTTTGCCCCTTGATTTACCATTAGTTCGGCTTTGACCTACTCTCGTATTTCTTTCTCCAATTCTTTTCTCATAATTCGTAGTTCAAAGCAAATCATGAGATTAATTTCTTCGTATTTCTTTTCATTCATGGTGTGTGAGGTCTTTCCATGCCTATCAAATGTTGGGGAGACGGTCCAATCACGGACCCTACGGCCATACGTCTTGTACCGTGTGTTCTTAGAAGGGGTGTTGAACATTGCTTCCATAGACAGTTGTGTTAGTTCTTGATCAGATTTGTCTCCCAGATATTCATTTTCCCCGGTTTGATGCTTGCATTTATCTACATTATCCATCTCTCACACACTCTGAGCAAAGCCACTCAACTTGTACTTTGTACTATCAAATCAGAGTAATTTCTGTGATTCCTGCAAATTTCTAGGGTTTCCCTAACCCCTCACTAAATTTTTGTAAGCCCAGTAATCTTTTACAAGCCCAAATGCCTTCACACTGTTTATAGTCACTGCAGAAATACAGATTGTAGCCCTAGTCAGTGCATTACTGCATACTCCAGGACATGATCAAAATCAAAGTCAATGCATCATTGCCTAGTCCACAAGCCAATGCATCAGTACATTCACCCAGGTCTACATTCATGTCATTTTGAGTACGTTCGTATCATATCAATCTGATTACGTCTGCAATCTCAGTACATTGGCATCAGGGTCTGCGTCAGTACCTTGCTGTGTCAGTACATTACTACATACAATATGCCTATGTCAGTGCATTCAGTACATCTCTGCAACACTATAGTGCTAACGACAGGTCTGTCTCACGCCAGGTACATTCCTGCGCACGACAAGTCCACCTCACGCCAGAGAGGTCTGATGTCACGCCAGGTACGTCACGTCAGGTCATCACGACACGTCTGTCAAAAGTTAGTACAAGGGTTCCCGTCACGCCAAACACGTACAAGCGTCCCCAACCCACCAGACACGTCCCCAACACGCCAGACACGTCAAACACGTATACCAGCGTCATGTCTGTCTCGTCCGCATCCGTCCCGTCACGCCCGTCGCGTCAGCATCCATCCTGTCATGCCAATGTCACGCCCGTCGCGTCAGCATCTGTCACGCTAGTCTCGTCAACATCCGTCACGCCCGTCTCGTCAGCACCCATCACGCCAGTCTCGTCAGCATGAAAGGAAGAGAGACACAAAGAGAACATCAACTAGGACACAGAGAGAGAGAGAGAGAGAGAGAGAGAGAAGAGAGAGAGAGAGAGAGAGAGAGAGAGAGGAGATGATCGATGGCGGGCCTGCAACCCCCGTGACCTAGCGACCGTCGCGCCTGTCGCTGCCTGCCGTGCTGCGCCCGTCGGGACCTGTCCGTGCCTGCCGTGCCTGCCGCTGCCTGCCGTGCTGCGCCCGTCGATACCTGTCCGTGCCTGCCGCTGCTGCGCCCGTCGGTACCTGCCGCGGCTGCACCCGCCTGTTCCAGCCGTCGCCACGCCTGTCGCAGGTACGCCCGCCCGTTGGTACCTGCGCCGGTCAGTCTCTGCCCGTCGTCTGGACCTGCGCCCGCCTTCATCCACGTCTCACGCCTGCTCGCCGGACGTCGGCTGCGCCTGGGTGTGCCCGCCTTCGTCGACGTCTGACGTCTGCCCTGCTGCACCATCGACGCCTGCCCTGGGCCTGACCCCGTGGCACCTGCCCTGTCGACGTCTGACCTGTGCAGAGTGCGCCGCATGTGGTTGACCGCTCTGCGTCAGCGTGCAGGGCTAACGCAGCCCCGTTTACGCCTCCTGTGTTTGACCCGTTACACGGCGCCCCGGTTCATCGGCGCGTGTCTGTCCTGTTCGTCGTTGCAGTCCTGTTGCTGCAGCCGGGTGGTGCACTGATTTTGCAGGACTGCGGGACCTGCACAGCGCGTGAGAGAGAGAGACAACGAGAGGGAGAGAGAGAGAGAGGGAGAGAGAGTTCGTCCTCTGTGTGAAGACAGCAGTATGGCTGGCCTGGATTTGGACTTTCTTGACCGGACGGTGGCAGCCCTTGGCCCTGATTTCGATGCAGAGGAGCCGGAAGATATGGTGCCATGCACGGAGGAGTTGCCGCCGAGTTCTGAACAGCCACCTGCCGGCAAACGCTCCAAGCCTACGCCTGATGAGCCAATGAGTCCTCCGGAACGCTCCTATGCGCAAGTGGCCTCTGATCCGGTGGATTCGCAGGAAATCGACTGGGAGCATTTGCTGGACTTCGCCAATACTCTGCTTGGCGATTATGTCCAGCATAATACCGAATCTTTTTCTGTTGCGGGAACGGATGATGTGCTGGAAGCCACGGTGGACCCCAAATCAGTCTTGCGATCTTTCTCGGTGTTCTATGACCGTGCAGTTATTCTTTTCTTCACTGGCAGGATCCCAATGCTTTCGCATATTCGCCAGTGGCTGCACCATCTATTGCAAGGGGAGTCGGTTGAGGAGATTTTCCTTGGACCTCGCGGGTTTTATGAGGTCCTGCTGAAATCGGAAACGCATCGCGCTGAGCTCCTGTCCAAGTTGCCGCTATTCTTTGATCGCCGCCTGGTTCATGTTGTGCCATGGCGCCCCATGGCCGACTTCCAGCGTCTGCTTCAACGCGAATGCCCGGTGTGGGTAGAGGTGGAAAACTGCCCGGCGGTCTATTGGCCTATGTTGAAGGATGCGATGGCAGTTGTGGGAACAGTGCTGGTTCCCCCAAGCCTCAGGGCGATGAACCGCAACCGTTTATGCATGCTATGGGACACGGCCAGGAAAAGGCCCGCGTGGCTTCGCCTCAATTGTTCGGGCATGCATCCTTTGTATTTTCGCTTAAAATGGGGCAACTTTGCGGGCCACTGCTTTTCATGTGGAAAATTGGGGCATTTCATGGCCGAATGCCCTGAAAAGCACTCGTCTTCGGATGATGCGCAGGTTGTGCTGCCCAAGGACGACATGGTGCTTGATGCCACGCCCCAGGAAGCCCTTCAGTCTCCTCATGTCATGGACAAAGGCAAACAACAGGTCCGAAGTGTGGATTCCCGTCGTACTGACTGGATTGAGGCACGTCCTCAAAAAGGTAAAAAGTTGGATACAGGCTTGGCAGATCCTGGGCCTCCCGCTTCCCAGGATTCCGTGCGCACGTATACGCGCCGGAAAGAAATGGCCACTTCACAGCAGGCTCCGCGTCCTAGGGCCCCGTCGGGCCCCCGCAATCAGTCTCCAAGGAGAGCCTATACCGACGGCCCCAGAGGCCCACCTGCCAAGCTGGCGTTCGATGCCAAAGGAAATGTTATTACACCCTGGGATCGGCGTTATCCCCGCCCCTCTCCCAAGGCAGTGGATTGCCCTTCTACCTCCAACGCAGGTCGCCAGAATTCTTTTGCAGTATTGGCTGATTTTCTGGATGAGGGTGTCCTGGATGCTCTCGCGGAAAAGGTGAAATCGAGGCAGCAGGTGCCTCGTTCCTGATTTCCGTCTTTGAGGATACATGAAGATAGCCACGTGGAATGTGCGAGGCATTTGCTCTCGCCATAAGCAACATGCCATGTGGACCGTCTTGCACGAGAACCAGTGGGATGTATTGTGTGCAGTTGAGCACAAAAGTCACGGTGAAGCAGGAAAAGTGATGGATTGTCATGGATTCCGCCTGTTTTATGCAGGGACCCATGCTACGCACTATTCGGGCGTGCTGATGATTGTCCATGAGAAATATCAGCCTATCCTTGTTAAAAATGATGTGCAGGGCCGCTTTCTGGTGATCGAAGTCTTATTTGAAGGCGAGATTTTATGGCTGTTGGGCCTCTATGCTCCGAATGATCCCGCATCCCGGCGGGATCTTTGGTCCACTTTGCAGGGCTCCATGTCACTCGGCCGAAGGGGATTCTTGATGGGAGATTTCAATATGTGTGTCGACTCTTCTCAGTCCACTTCAGGGCATTCGGTAATGGATACGCCGGAAAGCCGGGTGTGGAGTTCTTTTGCTTTGCACGTGCTCAAGCAAGATCTTTGGTCGTGGCTTCACCCTTCTTTTTCAGGATTTACTTTTCATTCCGCACAATATGCAACTACCTGGTCGCGGCTAGACAGAATGTATATCATGCAGGGCGATGACTTTCTTCCCGACATGCTGGAAATGAAGGTCTTGCGGCAATATGCGTTGTCGGACCATTTCCCCCTCCAGCTTGAGATGCGGGCACACTCTATTGCACCTTTTGTGCAATTCCTGGATAGGCTCCCTTTACGCTTCAACTCCTCTTATCTGAAGCATTCAGTTTTCCAGGGCTATATGCAGCAGTTGATTGAGAGGTTCTTATTGGACTTCGCCTCTGAGGGCTGGCCTTCATTTGCAAGGCTGCTCTCTAATGTGCAGCGGGTTGCTCGCCAGTATGGGATCCATCATGCCTCGCTTTGCCGCCGGCGTCGACATGCAGCAGAAGACTTACTGGCCTTGGTCCGTTCCTTGCTCCTGGATTCCCCTGATGATGATTTTCTGCTGTCTCTGGAGAGGCGGTTGGCCCATCTTATTCAAGTGTTTCAGTTGAAATCTTATCAACAGGCCAAGCTGCACAACTTGATGGACACAATGCAAGATAACACCTGCCAGTCTCATAAGTTCTTTCGCGCCTTGCATGCATCTCCGCCCCACGAAAATCTGACCAGACTCCAGGATTCTGAAGGTCGCATGGTCACGGATCCGCAGACCATTGTCACTATGTGCAGAAACTATTTTATGGATCTTCTTGGTTCCTCTTCCTCGCCTTCTAGCCAGGTTACGCATGCCCGTGCGGTCTTCTATCATCTGGTCCGCCAGCAGGTTCCAGTTGATATGCAAGCCGCTTTGGAGACGGATATTTGCGAGGACGAGGTTATGGACGTTTTGTTGCACCTGCCGAATGATAAAAGCCCTCGCTGGGATGGTCTCACTAATGAATTCTTTCAGACCTCGGCCACGCAGTTGGCGAAGCCATTGGTGGCCATGTTTCAGCAGGTGTGGGAAACGGGGGTCATGCCCTCCTCATGGAAAGAAGGCCTTATCAAACTAATTCCAAAGGTCCCTTCGCCGTCAAAGTTGCAACACTGGCGACCAATCTCTTTGATGGGCTCCATGTATAAAATCTACTCCAAAGTGCTGGCGAATCGGCTCCACAAGCACCTTCCAGCTATTGTGCATCCTCTCCAATATGGTTTCATTAAGGGCCGCAACATTCTGCATAATATCTTAAATGTGCAAATGGCCATTGACTATGCGCGGCACTCCGGTCAGGAAGTGGTATTGATCCAATTGGACTTGGAAAAGGCATTTGATTATGTGGACTGGTCTTTCATTGCAGACCTCATGTCGGCCATGGGCTTTGGTACCCGAATGTCCCGATTGATCTACACCATCAGTGCTGAGGCTTCCTCCAGAGTTATGCTTAATGGTGGAGTTACAGAGCCATTTGTCCTTGCACGCTCGGTCCGACAGGATTGTCCTTTGAGCCCCCTCTTCTTTGCCCTGGCGACTCACCCGGTCCTTTCAATGTTATCCTCCATGGCTGCCCAGCTGGCCGGTCTGTCTCTTCCGTTGGGTCAGCACTTCGTTAGCCAATCCTTGGCGGATGACACCTTTATGATTTTGCAGGCGGACAGGGACAACATTCGAAGGGCATTAGATGTTTGGACACTCTTTGGTCAGGCCTCTGGGCTTCGCATCAATGCCCTTAAGTCAGCCCTTCTCAGTTGTACGGAGCCTGATTTGCAGTCCTTAGGCTGGCAAGGCCAGGTGGTTTCCCATGGCTCCATTGTCAGGCATCTTGGATACCCATTGGGGGTGGATGTACGGCCAAAAGCCCTGCTGGAGTGGATTTCACAAAAATTGGCAGCAAAGTTTATGTATTGGAAGTCGCAAGCGTGGCCATTCCATGTCCGCCTCAAAGTGGCCCAGACAATCATGCTTCCAATGCTAACGTATTTCTTGCCATTGTTGCCATGGACTCCTACTACTTTGAAGGCCCTCACTCATCCCATCCGTTTCATGCTATGGAAGAAGGACTCACTGCAGGCCGGCATTTCCTGGATTTCTTGGTCACACGCATGTACCCCTAAGCGCATGGGTGGCGGAGCGATTTTGGATGCACACACTCATATGTTAGCTCTCCGTTGGTCCCTTTTTCGTGCCATGTGTGTGGATCACCACCCTTGGTCCATCATAGCCCGTTATTTTCTTGAGGACAGCGGGCTCCGCCATGGCAACACACGGCTTCGGGCCTCCTGGTGGCATGTCCTTAATGCTGACTCTCGTGTTTCCAGTCCCTCGTCCTCTTTGTTACTGCACTTGGTCGGCTCTTGGAAAGTGGTGCTCCAAAAGGCCCGCTGGCACCCAGGGGGGGACCGCTTGCAGACTAACTCCTTTCAGCTGGAATTGTTGGCAGTATCGAGACTCCTTTCATGGGAAGATAAACATCAACTCAGACCAAGATTTAATCGCATGGCCCGTTTAGGTGTGATGTCGGTTGCGGATGCTACCCTTGCTACTCGCAATGTCCTCGTCTCATTTCGGACTGCTCGGCGACTCTTTAAGATCCCGCGTGGATACCGTGATTTGTGGGAGCAGCTTTCGTCGAAGCTTCAGGGTCGGCAACCCTTTCCTGCCTTGACGGTGGATCGCCCTTGGCAGGACTGGGATCTTGCAGGCCGCCTGAGTCTGGAAAAGGCCTCCACTAATCAGGTGTATCATCTTCTTGTTCAAGATCACCAATGGCTGGGAGAGAAAGCTAACACTGTTTGGGGACTGCGGAAATCGCTGTCATGGTGGCACAAAACGCTGATGGAGGGCTGGCAAAATAAGACACCTTTCAAATGCAAGGTTTTTCTTTGGCGGGTAATGATTGGTGGTCTTCCTCTGGCCTCGGCCCTTGCCAAGCGTCGCATCTCGAATGGCAATTGTTTCTTCTGTACCACACCGGCGGAATCGGCCCGACATCGTTTTCTCTCTTGCCCGCTCGCCAAGAATATCTGGTCACTCTTGTCGCTCATTTGGCGCGCGATGGTGGGATCCTCGCTAACTCCTTTCGATTGGGTTTTTGTGCGCCCGAAGTATTCCGCACCGCCACAGTTGCATGAGAAGATCTTATTTCACTTTTTCAGATATTGGGGATGCTGGCACATTTGGACCACGCGCAATGCTTTTCTCTTTGATTCGGCCTCTAATGTACCCCGACATATTGCCAGGCTTAAAGGGCTCTTGCATTGGCAGCTGGATATCATCCGACACTCCGACTTGCTCCCTCGAGAGGATTTGCATCCGTGGCATATGGCAATTGCCTCTGGGTCGTTGCCATGATTGGTGTAACTTTTTCAGTGCATTACTCCGGGGCTTCCCCACATGTTGGCCGAGGGCCCTCGTGTATCTTGTAATCAGAAAAAAGAGAGAGAGAGAGAAAGAGAAAACCTCTTCACATGATGGCTTTGTGTCATCATGTATCTTGTAATCCAGTAATCGTGTATTTTTTTCGTAATTAATATAATTACCTTTTACGAAAAAGAGAGAGAGAGAGAGAGAGAGAGAGAGAGAGAGATGGCAAGAAGCCATGAAAATTGCAAGGGAGCTTGAGAAGATGAAAGAGACTCTAGTATTGTGACTTGATACGATAAAATGAAATGTCTCTCTTACGTCTATTTATACTTGTGTCAGTGTGACCCCAAGTTTTTACAAAACATTTTGGAGAGCCAAATGTAATTATGATACAGATTAATTGGAAATATCCATTGTAGAGGCTCTCTCCAAGATTTGTACATATTGACCCTAAGTTTTTACAAAATATTTTGGACATCCAAATGTATTTATGAGACAGGGTAGGTTTACAGGTTGAAGAAGGCCTTTGTATGGCCTAAAGCAAGCTCTACATGCTTAGAACGAGAAGATTGACTCGTTTCTCCAGACCAAGTTGGGATATCGGTATTCTAGGGCCAATCCGCAACTTTATGTGCACACTTCCGAGGGTGGTCATGTGTTGTTTGTTTTGTATGTTGATGACTTGATTATGGCAGGTGCTCATACCCAAAAGGTCAAAGAGACAAAGGCAACCCTTTACCAAAAGTTCGAGATGACGGATTTAGGACTTCTCCATTTCTTTTTGGGCCAAGAAACTCTGAAGTGAATGAATGTTGTAAATGAATGTAAGAGTGTACAAAATACCCAAGGGTAGAGCAATTGAGTGTCGGAGAGTGAGGATCATTGGAGGTAGGGATCCCAAGTATTGTGACCACTAGTCGGAGTGATATTTGCACTCTTCTTAAATCAACCCATATATTGTTAAATGCATTGTATTCAAAACAAGATTTTCTTTTTGGCTTTTCGTATGGCATAGACGCTTCAATATGAATGTATTCCCCAAAAACATGTGGAATCTTACGATTCATGGTAGTCCTTGCAACCGATATTGCAAGGGATCAAGGCAACCCAAATGTAGTTATTCTATTACATTTAAGATTTTTAAACCATAATCTAGAGATAGCACAATAACCTTTTTGACTAATACCCACAATATCACATGTCTCTATAAATTTTTTTTGGTTTTATTATGTCCTTTAAGTCCTTTCCAAAAATATCCATTGTAAAGGCTCTCTCCAAGATTTGTACATATATTTCTACAGTGTATGCAAGAGATAGGAGAGGCTACAACATGGTTGTACTAGTATTGCATACAAAACGGTTCATACTACACTGTACTATAGGTACCATATCATATGTATTAGTACCATCAGGTAACAACTTAATGGATACTTCTTTTCTGATCCAATCTGCACTTTGGGATGAGTTAAATGCTTCTTATGCTAGTATGATTCTTTAATGAATTATGTTGTTTGAGATTCAAACAACTTCTCTACCTTTTTGTCCAAAAAATTTAGGTTTCAAGTAGCTTTAAGGAGAGAATAATGTATTTTTATCGTATGATAAAAATGAAAAATCTTAATGTACCATTAAGCATCATATGTTATCGTCTCATACCATATCCTACTTTTCATACCTAACAACCATGGGCTACAGCATGACTCAAAGACTATGAGAAAGAGAAGGAGATGATTTTCTCAAGATCTAGGATTCTAGCACTTTTTTTAACTTTGACTCATACATTGTCTCGCATTATAGACCTCCAAATTGGTTGTTTATCTAGGTCTTGTAATAGAGTTTAACTTTTATTCTATACTTATTACTTTCTTTGAAGTCACTTGGACAGCTAATTTTGTTATTTGCCTCGAGATATTTTGTCCTAGGTGGATTTGTTAATAAAATCATTCATTCTAAAGAAAAGTAATGTTTGACTAAGAAAGCATAAGTAACTTCAAAATGAAACAAATTTAAAGGATAGCAAGGTCAAATGGACGGACTCCTTCAAGAGTTCGTCCATAAATTAATGTACAAGAAATGGCAATTCAATATAGCAACCAATATCCTTAGTAGAATGCCCCATGATTAATAAATTGAGTTTTGCTCAACTTATTAGTGCTCTACTTGAATCACTTACCTAGGAAAAATGTCAAATAAATTCCGACATTTCAAAATATGAGAGACCATTGACAACGAGAAATCAAATGAATAGACCTACAATGAAGAAGGAACGTCAAGGGATTTCAAGATGGATTTAAGTAGAAACGTTTTCATAGATAATTGTTATTTACAAGGATAGAGCATATGTCTCAAAAGATCAAGAATTAAGGTGCTACATACTCTACAAGTGTCATCAAAATGAGGTGAGACCAACCTTCTAGGATGGAGAAATTGAGGTTTGATCTCATGGAAAAAAAGACTAAAAGCCCATCTCATTTGTATCTCGAAGAGTGGGCCAATGGGAATTGTCATGGATGGAAGCTAATAGCTAGTATCATTGCCCATTTATTTACACCATCAAATGTATCCATGATATAGAGAGAGTTATTGGAAATATCAATTGTAGAGGCTCTCCCTAGGATTTGGACAAAGATTATCTACACTCTCTACGAGAGATGGGAGCGGTTACAAGACCCAAGGACTATTAAAAGGGATGATTTTCTAACAATGTGAGATTCTAGCACTTCTTAAGTTTGTGTCAGCATTTTATATACCTCTAGATTGTTTGTTCATTTAGGCCTTGTAGTAGACTTTTCTTTAATCTTATAGGTGTTATTCCTTGGAATTCTTTTACAAGGATAATTTGTACTTTGCCTCGGGATATTTTATCTTCAGGGAATTTACTAATAAAATCACTCTTTTCTCTGAAAAAAACAATTATGTTTGACTACAAAAACACTAAATGGCTTCCTTATCTAACAAATTTGAAGCATTGTAAGGCCAAAACTTCATCAAGAGTTCAAATATGAATTACGGTATAGGAGAGGGCAATGCAATATAGTAGCAAATTCCCTTGGTAGAATGCAATGATTAATGAATTGATTTTCTGAATGATCCACTTGAATCAATTAAGGGAAAATGTTAGGTTGATCCTAGATACTCCAAAATCTGGGAGGACATTGAACACAAGGATCCAAATGAACGGGCCCACAATGGAGGAGGAGAATAAGGGATGTTCAACATGGATTCAAGTGGAAATCTTTTCCATAGATGATGGCTATTTACTCCACAAGGATACAGATGTGTCCCAAAAGATCAAGGATTAAGGCACCAAACACTGTCATTACAATGAGGCGAGACCAGTATTCTGTGGTGAAAGAACTAAGGCTTGAACTTATGGACTAAAATGAGAGCAAGGAAATTCTTAATTATCTAGTCCCAAGCCTCTCCCTAACTTTGAACCCTCTTTATTTTTGGCTCTCAAAACTGAATCCTCAAGGAATACAGTAAGTGAATTTGCAGCCTCTCAGATTTCAATCTGAAAATCATTAGCAGTAGTGGCAATCAAAGGTTGAACAAAAAGCTGTTAATTAAGAAAAATTCAGATGTTTGATGAAAATGCGTTTGAAAATATCAGATATGCTTTGGAAAAGTAAGGAAAGGGATTGACAGGGTTTCCCACCTTTAATATCCTCAACTGTGACAAGGGAGGGATGACAAAAGACAGCAGCTTTTAAGCAATCATCCTTGGCCAGCTCTGCAACAACTTTAGCTGTGAATTCAGAAATTAAAAATTAGAATCCTTCCTTCCCTCCCTCCTTCCCTCCCTCATACAGGTGAAAACAGAAAGGTCATACAGATGGCCACATGGCCAGTACAGAAGCCCCATGCTGACATCCTACAGGAAACCTCAATTGCAGATCACCTAGTGATTCTAAGGCCTTTGGCCACCCTCATTGAACAACAATAATGAAACTTTCAAAAGCATTAGCTCTTTGACACCATGGAAACATGAGGTGAAGACCTAAATAAGAGTGCATGATTAAAGACATTCCATGGCATCCACATATGCCAAAAGCCCTATCAATGGAAGAAATAGAAAATGGCCAGTTATTTCAAATGCACAGTGCATCATGATATCCCAGCAAGGCCCAATCATTGGTCTCGGGGGATTTAAACTGATAGCTTGATGCACTGTAAAAAGAAAATGTTACAGTTTCAGAGTTCAAGGAAACAATCTAAACAAATGTATAGTATTCATTTCCGTGGAAAATGTCTTGACTTTCTCTGTGTATCATTCTGTGCCAACAGATGGTCAGTCTCAATTGTTTTCCAAGTAATAAAATCCCAATCTAAACAAGCCTTGTGCATCAAATGATCAATTAATCCCAAACAGGCCATACTGAAATAAGAACACATAGCTATAACCTCAGCTTCTATTCTATAGTGAATGAATGTACAAGCTTTATCTCTAAGGAACAAAGTATCACTGCTTGAGAATGATGAAAGAGGAAGATGCAGGCATGTTAATCCCTAGTCAATGATGTGAACAGAAATAAGCTCGGTAGATCAACTCTCAAAAGGGAGTATGCCCAAAGTCTTGCTAAAGGCTTGAAACTTTTCTCAAGAAAGAGCTTTTTTACACATTTCAATCACCTATGACAATGTTAAGTAGGTACAGAGATCAAGTCAATCTCAAGCATGAAAAGCTGAATCTCACACACCTTGCCATAACACTAGCTATTAGTGTGGATGTTTGTTACGAATGTCCCACAAATAGATCATGAAACCAGCTTTCCTTCTTGGAAAAGGCGGTAATTCCTTGATTAAGCACTTAACTACAGCAATCAGCAAATGAATATAACTTGAAATGCAAATCTCAAACATTGGACACCATGTTGGCCCCAAAACTGACACCCCTTTCAGTATTCCTTTAACTTGATTGCTAATGGAATGAGTACAAGCTGAGATTCACAATCTCCTTTGCTGTTAGCCTCTTTGTTGTAGCAACAATCAGCAAATCAATTCGGGCCAATTGCCCCTTGATTTTTCACCCAGGACTTGCACAAATAGAACCATCCACTCGCCAAATGTTGCCCCAAATTACAATGAATGGGCTGGCATCTGAATTCCCTGACAATTACACAGATTTCAAGTGTTGAATTCGGTGTACAATGCCTTCACAAATTGGCATGGGTCCCGGGTGGTTGTCACACCCTAATTTCTACAAAGATTTAGGGTTTGCAGCAGAGATCTCTCTACTATCCACCAAATTTACCTGAGATCTGCTCAAATGGCTAAGAAATGGTGAGATATCTTAAGAATAGGTTGGAGAAGGTAAGAGAAAGCCAAGATGAGAGAGAAATCTAATTTTCTTCGTAAAAAAACCCTTAATTCTGATTGTTGTCTGCTCCAGCTTGCATTTAACGCAATCACCTACTGCCATGCACCTGCAAAATGTTGTCATCTGATCAGCAATGCTCTTGCCAACCCCTGGAAGGTGACTCCCTGCTGTTCCTTGCTTGCTGAGTCCCCCAGATAGCTGTCTTCTGCAGCAAATTGTTGTTCTCTGATCAAAAATGAACCAGCAGCTCCCTCTCTCTCTCTTCCCCAAGCTATTAACTAACTGAATGGTTAAGACCTAGCCCCCAAAAACGTTTTCTCAGTTTGCATGGGTATTTTTGCCAAGTGGCAGCCTTCTAAACCCTTGAAGGTTGGTCACTTAACCTTAATACAAATCTTGACTATTTTTCTAGACTTCTATATGTTGGAAAATGATTAAATTTAGTTCTAATTTGTGGAAACTAAGTTGGAACCTTGGAATCACAATTTTTATCTTGGAAGCTATAGGAGTTAATAGGAAATTTAGACTTTTTTTCCTCCAAATGAGAATTATATTATCCTTTTTTTATTACTTCATGACCTAAGGCTCATATTTTACTTTGCCATGTTGGCAAAGTGAATTAATTCAGATATCCTAGGTTCTAATAGTTACATACTCAATTCAAAATTTTCTAATGAACTTTTTTATAGCCGTGCACATGGTTCATTATATCTACATGATGTAAGACCTTCAAACCTATATGTAGCCACACATGTATTAATTGCATGTAATGTATAACTAGGGGCCAAAACATTTGAGAAATTGAGTAAATGAGGCTACCTCTTACTTCAAAAATGGGTTGCTTCATCTAATAGAGATTTCCATAGAGAGAGTGTGTGTTGGGCCAAATGCACCAACAATCGAAGCTTTCGATGGACTTCTATTGTTTCAAAAGCTGCAATTCACGGCAATAATCTCTCACCTTGTCATTGCTCTTGCTCTTGCTAGTCCTCTTCTTGCCTTTACTACCCTCCTTTAAGGGATTCAAAAATTGCATGAACTGAGGATAATTTGCCAATTATACAAACATTTTAGCTACTATCATCAGCTGATCTTTAAAATGGTCAACAAATTCCTCTTGCTCTTGCTACTCATCAGCTTCAAGAGACCTAGAAGAACCCACCTCTTATCCGATTCCCTCATTCTCAACTTACTATCCATGCTACATGCCTTGTCTAAGATTAAGCATTGCATTTCGTTCAACACTTGTGAATTTTCAAATTTAGAGGCATCATCCATGCTTGATCCCATCTCACTATCTGAAGACACTCTTGTTGTAATGCTCAACTGAATACAATTTCAACACTAGAGAAAAACTTATGCCCTTTAATCAGGTGCCTCGAGCCCACCAAATCAAGGGATTGAGTGGTATCCCGTAAATGGAACCATGAAACCAACCTTCCTTTTTGAAAAGGGCAATAATTTCCTAATTAAGTACTTAACTACATCACTCAGCAAATGAAATGCACAAATTACCTTAATAATGTTGGACATTGGACACCCTATTGGCCCCTAAACCAATGCCCCTTTCGGTATTTTTTTTACTTGATTGCTAATGGAATGAGTACAAGCTGAGATTTACAATCTCCTTTGTTGTTAGCCTCTTTACTCTAGCAATAATCACCAATCAATTAGGGCCGATCGCCCCTTGATTTTTCACCTAGGACTTGCACAAATTGAACCATCAACTAGCCACATGCTAACCCAAATTATAATGAATGGGTTGGTATCTGAATTCCCTGACAATTACACAAATTTCGAGTGTTGAATTCAATGTACGATGCCTTCACCAATTGGCACGGTCCCTAGGTGGCTCATAAACCCTAATCTCTACTGAAATTTAGGGTTTATAGTAGAGATCTCTCTGCTATCCACCAAATTTGGCTGAGACCTGCTCAAAATGGCTGAGAAATGGTAAGGTCTCCTGAGAATGGGTTGGAGAAGGTCAAAGAAATCCAAGATGAGAGAGAAATCCGATTTTCTTCATGAGAAAACCCTAAATTCTGCCTGTTGCTTGCTCTAGCCTATATTTAAGCACCTCCAAAATGCTATCACTTGATCAACAATGCTCTTTCTAGCCCCTGGAAGGTGACTCCCTGCTATTCCTTGCCTACTGAACCCCTAGGTGGTTGTTTTCTACAATATATTACTATTCTCTTATTAGAAAATGAACCAATAGCTCCCTCTCTCTCTCTCTCTCTCTCTCTCTCTCTCAAGCTATAAACTAACTGAATGGTTAAGACCTAGTCCCCAAAAACGTTTTCTCAGCTTGCATGGGCATTTTTGCCAAGTAGTAGCCTTCTAAACCCCATTTTCAGCATTATCTAGCCATTTAATTAATTTTTAGAATTAAACAATTCTAAAGATTAATTTCAACCATTATGACCCTGCCCAAAATAAAATATACCCATCCATAATTAAATTAGCTAGGCCATTTAAAACCTAGAGTGGTCCCCAATCTCTCTTGATCCTTAGATTGGCATTAATTAATTAATTAATGCATGCTAGCCTCTAGAGCCACCATACACTTATTAACCAAATAATTGTCTCAAGGTCAAATCTGACACCAACTCACTCTCAAAGCTCAATTACATAACTTATCACCACTTTTGCCTTTAACACCCACTGCATCCTCAAGGTCCTTGGCCTATTACCATGAAATAACTGCCATGTGCATCACATGTGCTAAACAACCTTTCATATTTGATTAATAACTTAATCAAATGTTATCAACAAGATTAAAGTATCTCAAAATTTCACGTCCTTATGAACAGATCACCTAATAGGCAACTAATTTATACACATTTCAAAGTAGCTATAGATGATGCCTTGCAGGCATCCAACAACATTTACTTGTTAAGCCAAGTAATACATGATCCCTAAAGCACACCAATGATGAACATTGTTATCATCGCATCCCACCCAATTGCTATCTATACAAGCACGCAATGGTGGCAAGAGCTTTGAGGAAAAAAAGTTCCAATGTTTAAGTGCCTTTGAGATATCAGTAATGCTTTCCATAAGGGCTATGCATGCATCTTCTCCATTGTGGGTCTATATACTTAGATCTCACCTCAAATTGCATACTTACATAAAGCATCCCACAACCTGTTGGTATAATGAAACTAGCCTTCCTTCCATGGATGGGTGGTACTTCCCTGATCACAACTTAGTTACAACAATAACATTTATTACAAAAGTGAGAAATGCAAAATAACTTACAATCTTGGACAACGGACACCTTGTTGGCCCCAAAACTAGTGCCCCTTTTGGTATTTCTTTAACTTAATTGAAGAAGTTGATATACAATGGGATTCTCCCAATCCCTTTCCGTATTCCAACTCCCCTTGCTGTCCAAAATAACCAACAAGTCTCTCATCTGATTTGCCCCTTCATTCGCGCAATCAACTAGCCTGATGGAGATGTAAAATGCCACAAATTCATTGATTTGTTGGTCCCTCCACTTGAATTTGACTAAAAACAGCTTCAGCTCTATTGAATCCAAGTCTTGGAGCTTCCAATTTCTTGCATGCTTCTGGAGGCTATTGCTCAATCCAATTTTTTGCTTGTAGATTAAGGTTTATAGCAAAAAAATCTGAAATTTCTCAACCTTTGGTGATCTCAATGCTGTAATGTTCAGAGCAAGACTATGAAAAGGTTAGGAGATGAGAGAGAATGTTGAGGAGAGAGAAAATTCAGACTTTCCTCGCGAAGAACTGAAGAAAATCAGTCATTTACTGCTACTGCCCTATCTCAATAGCTTGTAGATGCAATGGCTTGCAAATGCTATCACCTGCTTTATTCGTCTTCTCTTGCCCCTGGCTGCCTCAGAAGATCCTCCAATGGCTACGAATCAAACTAGCAGCATCTCCTCCCTCTCTCTAGTAGATTGAATACACTAAAATGCTTCTCTCCAGCCTCTAAAGACGTTTTTCAACCTTACATGGGCATTTTTGACAAGTGTCAACCTTTCCAAATGGTTTTTCCGGTATTATTCATAATTAAATATTACTTTTCAATCTTTAATACTAAAAATTAATCTAATAATTATTTCGGTGTCTAAAAAAATAATCTGACTGGCCAATAATTAAGTTGGCCAGGCAACTTCCATTTCCGAGTGTTTCTACACCATCTTTGACCATCAGATTGACGTTAGGTACCATTAAACGCCACTTCTCTAGTGTCACCAAACAACTAACACTTATGGCTAAATGAATGACCTAGGCCAACAACTGGCAACAGATACCACCAAGTACCTATGCGGCATAACTTACAGCAATTTTTTCTTTTGACATCCCGTCGTTTCCTCGGATCCTGGGCTCTTAAATTTACTATAACCCCAATTACACCTCACATGTGCAACATTTACTTAACCATGTGATTAAAAATTAATCCACACGTTAAGTGAGATTTTAAAAATACATATCCTCACAACATATAATACGGTATCATATAATTCTCCTACATTAAGCATTGTTGGCATACTATGGCATCATACTTTTCTTCTGCATTGTCAATAGAAAATTAAACGCTTCCTTCTATAGAAGAGTGGTTTGCAATCCTCCATCTAAAAACAACACTAAAGCAATCAAATGTACTTGGATTGTTATATCATAATGACCCCTCAACCAGGCAATTTGACGTCCTCACTAAGCTATGGCTATTTGATACTATGATCACATCCACACTACCATAGAAGTATAAATATGGACCTTGGCTTGACTACTATAGTAGATTATGCCACACATATGATGGATGGAGATCGATGGAAAGACCATTGATGTCAATGATTTCCCAGATGATCAAATAAGGCTTTGGTCCTACATGAGATTGTTAGGGCTGAGTTAGGAGCTCCTTCAACTGTGGTTGAGGAACCAAAATCAATATCATTTATAAACAAACTATGGAAGCTTCCTAGACATAGATCATAAGCTCTAACATGTACATCAAATAGCATAGAAGCATTTGTAGTTAAGATCTTTGCATCATTTTGTTGGATTCTTTTGAGGATATTCTTCATGATATTTATGAATAGCATGATGATCATGAAGGCAAGAAAGGCAAGTCTTATTCAAGTGTTAAGCATGTTGGGAGATTACTTATAGCAATTAAAAAGCTCAAGGAAAGATATGAAGATGTTTTGGATTCCGATTCTGATTCAAATTCAAGTGATGATGATGATCATTGGTGTTATTTACCCATTGCCAAAGATTGAGGTAAAGGCAGCGAGAGAATACAAGAGCTAAAGAAGCAAAGAATCCTGAAGTGCCCCAAACCCAATAGAGCAACTTGCCAACGAGAGTGGATCATTGCATACTTTACATCAATAATCTCAATGTATTTTTCATATTTTGGTATTTTGCAAACTGCCATAATCAATCTCCAATCAACTTTAATGAAAAAGAAAACAAGTCAGAAGTTATGAACAATGAAGATGATCAAATTCATGATCAAGAAGATCAGTTGTGTATTCAAGAAGATGCTATTATGGATGATAAGTTTGAGCATTATGATGTCATCATGGATTATTTTCTTGGTTCTCTTATTGATGTTAAGGAAGATAATGCAATTATGAAGAAACTTTGCAAGAACTTGAAGAAGTGCCTCGTAGTGCAAAATGCACCATCTTTGGATGTATTTGTTCACAATACCAATGCTTCCAGCATGCAATATAATATTTCACGTCATTGCATTACTCCATCTGAAGAACGAGTCAGTGTTTCACTACAAGAATTGCAAGATTGCAAGCTTAGCACTATAATTCCTTTGCAGGAAGAGCAAGATTACAAGATTGATACTACATTTCCTTTGCAAGAGTTGGTTGAATATCAAGAATCGCAAAATACAATTAGTTTGTATGGTTTCTCTAAAAATCTACATAAGGTATACTCTATGATTCGATCTCCAACTAAGATGATTCATTGGCTTTCTATTGAGCTTGAAAAAGAGAGAAATGCAGAAAACGTTGCAACAATTGAAGCTTTGTTTGTTATCAATCAACTTCAAGAAGAGAAAGCATTACTACAATAAGAGGTTTCTCAAGTGAAGAATGCAATGGATTTCCAAGTTTCTCATTCTTTTGAAGTCATTAATGCTCTTGAGAAAGTTGTTTTACAAAAAGATAATGAAAGTGCTGATTTGCATACACAGTTGGTATTTTCTCATGCTTACAAGTCAAGATGCTATTCTTGAGGATCTCTATGCATTGAATGATCAAGTTGTTGATGTTTCAATTTAGACTGATATTTGTGAAGTTCTTGAGGACTCTGATCAATCTATCACTGAAGTTGAAGCATTTGGAAGTATGCAAGTGCTTACAGTGGATATCTATGCAATTGATGCTATAGCAGAAATGGTTTATGTTATTCATGTTGTTTGGTTTTTAGCATGAAAGTGATGATTCTATATGAGGTGGATGCTTCTAGCAAGAGTATGTTACAATTTTTTGTATCAAGAAAGCTTCAAAATGATCTACAAGAACCTAAATTTCAGTAATTCTTGTAGCAAGACTCTGAATGCCTGCAACAATATTTGACTTCCTACAACAACCAAACTTCCTATAGCAGCAACTTGCATTCTTCCTATATCTACAATAGCAAGCTGAATTTCCACAATACCTACAGCAGCCAACTGAATTCCTATACTTCCTACAGCAACAAATGTACTGCAGCAAGCTGAAAAACAATCAAAAGTGCTACAGCAACCTCAAAAACAGCAAATAAGACAACCACATGATGATCACTAGTTTTAAGAACTTGAAAATCAGCAAATACAAGTTGTTGTGGATTATCTTACATATTGCTTTCACGATGCAATGTCTTATTCAAAATACAAATTGGGTGGTACAATACATTTATTATGATGAAAATGCTAGAGCATCATTGACATATTTTCGAGTCAATGCAATTATTATTTGCAATTGGAGCACTAAGCAGTATCTACTTATTTTGTTATGGTTTTATATCTTCATTCTCTATGACATATTATGGATGTCATTGTATATGATGAGTTTTCAACCCTAGCATATTCCATTGAAAGGGTTGTACTATAGAACTATGGCTCATCACCTGTCAGCAATTGCAAACACTTTCATTCTAGCTATAATGCAAGGAGACATTGTTAAACCTGCAATTAATGGATTTAGACTCCGAATACTAAGTCAAGCTGATTATGATAAGCCACAAAAGGATTCACAGGTTCAACAAGTAGTGGGAATCAATTTTATGCAAGTCACTGCTACAATGCCTGAAGCAGCATTAAATTCCATGGACATTATGGTCATTTGCCAATTTTATGAGATAAATAGTTTTCAAATGTTGGCAATATTTCATTGCACTTATGTTGATGATGTTTTAGTGCTGGCAAGAGTATTTATTTGTCTCGAATGGGAAAAACAGATGTTCTTCCTATTACACGAAACCGCAATCTTGATGAAGGCAATTGCAACCTTGCTACGGGAGATCGGAATCCCACTACACGAGACACGGTTGCCGCAGCAAGAAACAAGGTTATCGCAGTAGAAAATAAGGTTACTGCTACAAGTGGCAAGTTCACCGCTGCAAGCAGCAAATTCACCGCTGCAAGTGACAATTAACCTGATACAGGTGAACAATGACCTGATACAAGAAAGTAGCAATTTGGTGCAAGTAACCATTACTACCATGCAACAAAGTCAAGATATTGATGAAAGGGTTCAAGATATTGATGAAAGGGTTCAAATGTTACAAGATTTGGATGTAGATCTTGATAGATCACTGTTTATACAAATTGTTGTTACCATAGTGAAGAATGCATTGGTTAGGGTTATGCATGATCAATGGGTTTCTATTGCTGCGTGAATGTCTCAAGTTATCTCTTGGCCATATGCAGTTGTGCAACAGTCATTTGTTTCTGAAAACTTGGAAGTATTGATTCATGAGAAGAATGTTCTCAAGGATAAGCTTAAAAGAATGCAGGTTGAGTATGATAGACTTTTGGGTATGATTACTAAGTTGCAAAGTGTCAAGAAACATGACAATGCTGAAATTCAATCCTCAGATTATGATGTTGTGAAGGCTGATATCACTAAAGTTTTGAATGATATTAGTAAATAGATTAAGATAAGGGAGCTTACATCTGATAGAATTCATGAAGTTGATATTCTACCTTTTGTATCACATAAGCAGCATGCATAGAAGCAATCTATCACGGATTCTCATGATACTCATGAGCCTCACAGCTCATGAGGTTCTTTGCCCATCACTATCAAACTTGTTCTTTTCCATCATACTTGTGATATGTATGCCTGTGTTTTGTGACTATCTTTTGAGAGGATTATGCAAGTGCAATAGAGGGCTATAAGTATCCTACTAGAGAGACTCTACTTATCATTCCCCTTTATGGCTTACTTCATGGTGCAAGGCTATGAGTAATGCATAATTTTTCTCATTAGATATGTCAATTTTGGATAAGGCATTTGACACCATGGCATACAAAGGTTCAGGTCATGGCTATGCCACCATCCACCAAGCCGTGCCAAGTGTTAGCCATTGGCTTGACACGTTATCTTTGCCCTTAGCATGATCTATTACCTTAGTCTTTACTATTTTCTCTATGCTGCAAATCAGACCAATAGCATCTCCTCCCTCTCTCTTAGAGGGTGAATGCACTAAAATATCTCTCTCCAGCCTCTAAAGATGTTTTTTAGTCTTGCATGGGCATTTTTGACAAGTGACAACCTTCCCAAACATTATTCATAATTAAATATTAATTTTCAATCTTTAAACACTGAAATTAATCTAATAAATATTTCAGTGTCTAAAAAAATAATCTGATGGGCCAATAATTAAATTGGCTAGGCAACTTCCATTTCCGAGTGTCTATGTGCCATCTTTGACCATCGGATTGGCGTTAGGTACCATTAAACACCTCTTCTCTAGTGTCACCAAGCTGATACTTATAGCCAAATGAATAACCTAGGTCCACAATTGGCACCAAATACCACGAAGTATTTGTGCGGCATAACTTATAGCAACTTTTGCCTTTGAGATGAGTAGACTTAAAATGCCTCATGAAGTGTAGTTATGTAGGCATTTTTCAAGCGTGGCCTCAAGAGATATTATGGGTGTCTCACATTTTTTGCTCATTGCTAATGCTTATGACTTGTTGTATGATGGATATTCATGATGACATATGAGATCTAGCAACTACCGCCATGATTCTCTGTGTTTCTGTCTATTTTCAGCATATTCTTTGATCCGTGTTTCTGATTTGTTGATTATTAGTGCTATGGTATGTATTCTCATGTCTCTATGTCATTATTTTCTGAGTTGCCTAATGAGATATTAGGTATTTTCCACACTACCTATAATAGTGAGATGTATTTCCGTATGAGGCACTGCAGTCCTATTATGCATTCCACATTGATTAGGGACTATAACAAGACTAGAGTAACAGTGCCAATCTACAATCTAATGTGCCGCATTTGTCTCTTATTCAACATAGAAACAACATCCTTGATATCTTGCTTGCCAATCTATCTTTACACCCATCAATTTGGTTCCATCTTCAAGTAACTTCACTAATTCATCTGTAGTGCAAGGTATACTACTTGTAGAAATAGCTTAACCCTCTCAAGCTCCAAATCCGTCTCCTCCGCAGCTTCTAACTGACTAAATTTAAGCTCGAACTCCCATAGAAGCTTAGATGCGGCCAGCCCTTTGTTGGGCTTATGAATCCACTCTCAAAAAGACCGACGGGTAATCACCCCTAAGTTTTCAAGGTAGTACTCTTCTTTCAAAGCTTTCTTGAATTCTGACCATCCAAAATCTTGCACATAAATCTCATTAATGCACGACTTCAATACAGGAGTCACAAGTTGTACAAAGTACTGACTCATCATGCAAGTAGGGACCCCGAAGAATTCAATCTAGATAACTGAAAATATTCTTGCAATCAAATAGCTTCATCTAGTTCTCTACAACCTCCATTGCTTTGGTTGCTCCGATGTCATATTGCACATAAGACTGTTGTTGAATTTGTTGTTATAGTTGTTATTGATGTTGTAATTGTTGTTGTTGTCGTTGTATGTACATGAAAGGTCGTAACATATGTTTTATGTTGTGAGAAGCACCTCCTAATTCTACAGGTCTTGAAAAACCTATTCGCATCCTGAGTAAGTATCCTATAAGCATGCTTGAGACTGTGTAGATATATGAAGGTAATTCTATGCAGGATCATCTAAATAAAATTCAAGACTTGCATGAGCACCTTATAAATGTATCTGGAATATTTATATAGATGTCTTTTCCTTGGTTTTTTTTCATTGAACATGTAACTACATGACAACGTACTAACGAATATGACGGAAAGAATAAACCCTTGAATGTGGCCCACAGAATAACAACATCCTAAATAGTCTTTAAGCCCGATCTTACCATCCGATTGAATCTATCCCTTTGCATGTGCTTGTCAAGCCAATCCAACAGCCCCGACATAGCCAAAACCTTTGCTCATAAGGAATTAGCTTTCTTTCTAAAACCAAGAGGGTGTCAACGAGTGAAGCAAAGAATCTCTTGCCATGATGCAATCAAGTGGGTAAGAAGAAAAGACTCTAAAGTTTTGGATGATCGTGTGCCAAATTCAAAACATTCTAACCATGAGGCTTGGAAAGTAGTACACCCATGTGAAATGCCAATATCCTCAATAAAAGACAATATATTTGTCCAAGGATGATGTTGAGTACATAAAGATAGCAAGAGGGCACACTGCAAAGCCGTTATATGAATTTTGACATCCAAAAAGACAACATCTTCCGAATTTTGACATCCAAAAAGACAACATCTTCCGACCATTTTGGCGTAGTAACATGTTCCCAAGATATCCATACTTGACCCAGCTGATTTCCTTGCTTCTTACAAAGCAACAAAGTATAAAGGAGATGAACTGCACTAGTTCTTGCAATGACTTTCACGTCCAAGGGAGCAAAGGGAAAAAATAAGAGACCATGTTGATCATGATTGCTTACTTAAGTTTCAGTCACACATGTAGATGCTAACCCTAGGATTTACATAAAAACTTATCATGAGTACGTGAAGACATCCAGTCAAGCAAAGCATGAGGAGTCATATCCACCCCGATGGGGTAACCCAAGTGTCGAGTTACCCCTCCTCAAGGAACAATGCCCCACTACCAACCCAAATCATTCTATGTACATACTACAACTAATCAAAGTGGATTTTTGTGCATTGATATACTGGCCCAAACCTAGACCAAGCATGCTCCAAACAGCCATTGCCTATCCAAATTGGGCCTCTCAACCTTAAGAAACATAAATGAATCATCGATGAGAGACTACCCCAAAAGTTTAGCTCCACTTAAAAGAGCTAGTCTAATGACCTCACCATCAATAGCCAACTTATCCAACAAGGAGAGCATCATATGAGTCACCAATGTAAACAAGAACGGACAAAAGGGGCATCCCTAACAAGGGAGTGAGAAAGAGCAATCTCATCACTGCCCTCCATGTAGCGCAATGTGTGCCACTGCATTAGTGCTTATGGTATCTATAAGAGATGTCATTCTAAGACCAAAACCCATGGTAGACATTAATTGTTGAAGAAAGGACTAGCTAGCATGATCAAATGCCTTTTCGATATCCAACTAAATCATAACCACCTATTGTCTAGAGGTTTTAGCATAATCTATTCCTAGAACATTCTGAATATTATGCATGATATTTTTACCCTTAATGAAACCATACTAACACAGCTGATTCAATTGTGGAAATACTTTCTGCAACATCTTAGAGAAGATTCTACACAAGGATCCTATAACAGAAATGGTCTCGACTACTTCAAAGTTTGCAGACAAGCAACATTTAGTAATAAACGAAGCACTACAATATGCTAACAAAGTCGAGCCAACGGTTCCTTAAGCTAGTCTACCATAAGCTAAAAGTAGTTCATTAGGTAAGCCATCCCACAACTAGGGCTTCTCCTGCACAAAAGATGGGACAACACCTACTCAACCTCCACCTCAGTAATATCTCTCTCCATAAAATCCGCCCATTCATGCTTCATCTAGTTATGTACCATGCCTAAAAGGTAATGGCGGCAGCATGAACAGCATCAGTGAGAATTTCTTGTGGAACCAACAAAGATTTATAGTACTCAACACACATCTGAATTATAGACTGAGGCTCAGTGACCACAGCGCTTTGTGTATCCAACAAATATACAATATTCTCATGAGCATAATTTTAACAAAGGCCAGCCAAAAACTGATGAGTTTGACAATTGTTATCATACAAAGCATCCAAATGGAACAATAGTTTATATTTTGCATATTGTTTATCTTGAACAGCCTAAATTCTACATTTCAACCATTCTAAATAAGTAGCCAATTCATCAAATGCGTCCCCAGCCTATTGCAAGGTCAAAGAATGCTCCAATAAAGATTGCAAATGCTGTAATTCAGCTGTGAATGTAGATGCTTGCTGAATCCTATATGCTCTAGACAAAGCATATGCATTATCCGAATAGATTGATCATGCATCCGTACCCTCAGATAGGACCTGTCAGCCAAACAAAGCAATCAATTGTTACATGTATCTTGAGAAACGTTCATGCAACAAGAAAAACTTATTGAATGGCAAGGTCAAATGAGCAAGCAAGGCCTTGAAAGCATCCATCAGCTGATAAATCATTTCCAAGACCAAAGGATAATGGTCTTAAAGGACATGTTGTCTCTCCACCCACATATTAAGCACTACAAAAGAAAGGAATCACTATGGCAAACATATATCATGTCCACTCTAGCCCATGTACCAAAATCCTAAAGAGAATAATAGGTAAATCCGAGCTCAAAAAGCTAGAGCCATGACCATATATCTTGTTTCAATGGCGCGGTCACTAGAGCATCCGATGCCTCACGCTTAGGACCATCCATCATAGAGTGAGGCAAAGTCGCCTACTCAGCATGCTCACAAGTATTAAAGTCTCACATCACAAAACCCTGATGAGCCATAAAGAGATATTGCAAGTCCTCCCAAAGCTCCCGACGATCCCGAGTTGTGTGGTGCACACACCTTTACACCCACAAAGCCACACCCTCATAGGTGACTCTACAATTATGAATCTGCCTCAATTATCCTAGCGAATCGAAGATGGCTGCAAGAGCAAACGATTAGCATAACCTCAGATCTACAAGGAACACGACCACTGAAGAACACCGTAAAATCTTATATACATAAAGGGAACCAGCCACTGAGTGTTGTTTGGGTTCCACTACACAAAAAATATCCCAATCTCCAACATAGAAGTCTTTCACATTTACACAATTAGCTCCCAAACAAGGCACCATTGACATTCCATAATGTTATCCTCACGATAAACAAGTAAGAGAAAACTATTGCTACAGTGCTTTCCCCTTGGGATCTGCAAATTTACCATCATGGAACCCCTCCATCTCACTAAGAATAACATCCACAAGATCAGCCCTCTACAAGCCAAAAATTGATGCCCAAGGATTACGAGAAGCATCCCTTTATGGAAGCAATCTTCCCTAAGCATCAAACTACAAGGGAATTAGAAGTACTTTTATGAGCCACACCTATTGCATGCATATCAGACAATTGGGACCTAGAATAAAATCCTTTGCACCTTCACTAAAACTTTTGAGTAACATTAGATGAGAATGTACACATAGGAGCCAAACGAGATTCGTGGGGAGGATGATAGTTCACTACTGCCATCCAAGGAGCTTCCTTTGAAGCTTCTTCACAATAGGAAGGATGAGGCTCATCTTCAAGCTTGCTATCATAAAAACTTTATTTCTAGTTTGCCTAGTAGGTGCAAGAGGAGATACATGTTGCTACCAAGATAAAATTTGAGGCTCATGCACTTGCATATGCGTCTCAACCTTTGGATCCCTGTGATGTTATGATCCTCAGGATCATGATTACGTTCATATATAAAGTGATCTACACATCTAAAACTATGGCTTGCAAACATCCCCCATTTCAACTCACAAACCAAGGGATGTATACCAAGAGCTTGAAAATGTGTTTTAGCCGGTCAAGCTTTGCTTGTATTCTAGAGCAGACAAGCTCTATTTCAATTACAAGATGCCAAGCAAGGCTCCATCAATACCTATCCAAGAGAGCACAAGACTAGAGTAAGAAGCCGCCAGAGATGCGAAGGGAAGTTCACAACCTCCACTGAAATGGGACACGCTTACGTAAGAACATCCTACAATTCCTCGATCATGACTTCCATCAAAATTGGATATGCTTACCTAAGAACATCCTGAAATTCCTCGATCGGCCAAATCAAAGGACCCTTTTGGCAATCATCTGATTAAACTTTGCATCTAACATATGATTATAATGCGTAAACCTCTCAAAATGGGTGATCATTTGACTGAATTTGTTATCAATTGTATAGTTTAATGGATGTGACTTCATTCATGCTATCAATCCTATGTAAGAGTTATTGGTACTCATGTGAATCATGTGATACATTCATAGTTGTCAGGTACGAAAGGTACGATATGGTATGGTACTAATTGGTACCTTATAATTTTATAAGGTACGCTACGATATTAGTACAAAAAAATTTTAAGATGATTTCTTTAATAACAAAAATCATAAATCATTAAATGATAGATCACAGAATACATGTTTAAAGTGAAAATAGCCATTTCATTACAGAATAAGATGAATACATGAGAGTGACCATCGCAGTCGCTTGGGCTACGTAAAACATGCAATACAACTACAGTCTAGTATATCTCATACAAAAAAAAAAGAAAACTATGTCCTATGAATCTATGATGAAGCATCACTATCATCATCATCATCATCATTAGAACCATCTGAGTGCTCATCAAAAGAGTCTAAAGATTACTCCTTGGCATTCAATGATGAGACACACTCATACTCATCCTCACTGATGAGGTTACCATCATCATCAAATGATGGCTCCCTAGATGGCAACTCTATAGGCAAGGGGGGGATGTCATCATAAGGCATAGGATGTGAGCTACTAGAGCCCCGCCTTACATATGTCTGCAAGCTACTCGAACCACCCCTCCTCAATGATAGAGAGCGTCGAATGACCATGCCCCTGCTACCACCTACTCGAACTCCTCACCCACGAGCACGCTGATTGCGAGTGTCACAAGTATCTGCTACTATAAGCTCTCTATAGAGCTCTGCAAAAATCAGCTCCTTCTCCTCGTCCACCTCCTTATGTATACTCAAAAGAGTATCGCCCCGTCAACTTGAATGTATCAACATTCACCAACACAATGCAGTGATGCACGAAAGATTGATCATTGTAACTGCCAAAGTCCAAATTGTAAAGAATAAAGTTTAAACTTCAAAGTTCAAAGTTTAAAAGTTAAAACAACAAATTTTACATGTTATGGTTAAGTGTTTAAACTTTACCTGCTTCGAACTACCCATGCTCATCATAGCCCTCATCATGCATAAGTTAGTGCAGCAATAGACTAGCCACTCTAACTGTCATGTGCTAAGCCGATTACGAATCTTTGCGTAAATGAGAAAATAGAAACTCTAGTTTCTCTCACATGCACCCGAAGAGCAATCCTGGGCAAGGACCCTCATGGCTAAGGTCTGAAGGATCCCCAGTGCGTATCCAAAGTTTTGCAACCAAAATAAAGGCTTCACAAGTGACTCTCTCCTCCAACAAGTGGAAGAAGCAAAAGCCACATGCCTTCTCTGATCTACATAGCATCCTAGCTCACCTAGCACTGCATTGTGGTCATCCACAGAGACCACACGAGTCAAATAAGCAAGCTGGTCTGAACGGAACTCTCTATCATCCATAACCGCCGGTGACTTGTAGGCCGGATGTACCGATGCAGTAAAACCATAGATGGACTTATGCATCCACGCCCATCTCCTCTCTGCTATCTCTAAAACATGTGCATGCTATGTCTCTGTGATCATTGTACAAGCATGTGCCTCCGCAAGTGCCGATCTAACGAAGTGAACGAGAAGGCCCATGGTGGACCTCTCGCAATCACTCATATGTAACACCCTATAAAAGGAAGTCACGACAATGACAACCGCACGGACTGTTTACCAAAACTGCTCATTAAGCCACAAGCGCTATATGCCTTTGGCCTCCTCTGTCTCATGCTCATCCTAATCATTCCATAGAGTGAACACCACTGTCTCGCACAAGGTGAACTGTACCTCATAAAAGCGCTCCAACAATAACCGCATGTAAGCAAAGCGAGTTAAAAAATGCTTCTTCAACTCCAGTGTACTATACTCATGATACATCGCAAGCACCTTTACCTGTACCATTAAGAATGTAACAATTGATGTCACTTTGTAGACCACCCTCTTCACCCACTTGAGCTTCCAATGTCCTCCATAAGCAAGTCCAAACAATGACTTGCACATGGAGTCCACACAATGGTAGGGAACTCGGCCTCAAGCAAACCGCCCATGCGCCGACAATTTGATGCATTGTCGGTAACAACTTGCACTACATTTGAGGGGCCCACCTACAACCACAATTTACAAATTACAAGTTATGTATAAATCAAACTTCAATTATGAATCATACTATTATCATAATGAAAGAAAGTGAAACAAATTTAAAACGCAAATTGCAATGTATACCTCAATGATAGCTTGTCGAATGTGGCGGGAGAGAAATGCGCCCCTCGTTTTTCTCCCCCTCTTGCCGATACCTACGGCCCGCAAAAAGTAAGTGCCGAGCGGACATGAGACAAGTTTGTTGATGATGCCCTATTTCTTATGATTATCCATCCGTCAGTGAAAATGGAGCAACCATATTTTATCCATGCAGCCCGAATAGGATCAAGGGCTCTATCAATCCTCTCCTTCTCTTCATCAATCTTTCTCATCCTCATATCGTTGTATGTGACACCAGTCCATCCTTCACATGGACCCACATTGGCAATGGCTTTTACCATCTTCTTCCATTTCTCTTGCTTTAGGACATTGAATGCAAGATTGCACTCAATCACCATGCATGCAATTTCAATGTCCGCAATTTGTTGCCTTTCTCTAAGAAAAGCAACCAATCCACGCACATTACCAAGAGCTTGAGAGAGAGACGACCAACACCGCATGAGCCTTCACTCTTTGTCTTTTACCGGAGCCGGATGCGAATGTGGAGCCCCCACCACCAATGGTAGAGGCCTCTCCCACATCGATTGAAGATACACCCACATTGGATACTTCCTCGTTAGTAAGCATAGGAGTTGGTGCCAATAAGCCACTTCCTCCTCCTCTTGTGGATCCACCTCTCATCTTGGCGAGAATCTCCTCCGCAATGTTTTGAGGGATCTCCTTGCATGGAGCAACTTGCCCTCCCCTTTGTGGAAAAATGTTGGAGAAGTCGAGTTGTACCACCTGTATAGCGCTTCCCGCAATACTTGCATGTCCAATGGTGGGAGTTGGACTTCTTTGTGTCCCTCTCCATATGGATCGCATGCAAATTGAAGGCCTCGTGCTTCTCACAATTCATGGAGCCGATGATGGATAAAGAGGCCCGAGAGAGAGAGAGAGAGAGATGCTTGAGTCATTTACGAGAAAATAAAAGAGATGCTTAAGTCTCGACTCTTAAAAGTTGAGAGGAAGACTTGAGAGGCCCGAGGGTTGGGGTAAAGTTGAAAGAGCAAGAGAGAGAGAGGGGATGGGAGATGAGAATAGCAAATGCTTTGATAGGGTGCGGGATAGAGAGGATAGGAGATGAGATTTGAGAATAGCAAATGCTTCGATAGGGTGCAAGAAAGAGGGGATGGAAGGTGAGATTCAAGAATGGCAAATCACAAGTCCATTCAAGAATCAAGATCCAAGAGAGAAAGATGAGAATGGAAAGTCACAAGTGCTTGTTAAATTGGTGTGGAAGAATGGAGAAAAGGAGCACCTTTTGTAGATGAGAGAAGGGTCAAAGTTCAAACAGTCAAAGAGGGGTCAACGCTCAAAGAGAGGACTGCCAGCTAGAAGGAATCCAAAGAGGGCTAGGGAGGGAAGTGCATGGCTGGAAAAGGGGGTGGGGTGAGGTATCCAAGGCTTCCCACCCCCCAAAAAGTGCCACGCAGGCAGGCAGAGTAAAAGCAGGGGCGCAAAAAACGTGTGACACGGAATCAATGACATGCAGGCGACGTGGCCCAAATAGGCCCAAAAAGTCGTACGTATACATACCGTATGGTTCATACTGTACGAACCTGTCCATAAGACGTATGAAGGCAACTATGGATACATTTGCGTTAGCTGTAGGTTCCACATCATAAATCTCTTGATCAATCTGACTTGTCATTCCTATTATTACTGCCCAAAACATTTTGTGCATTGATTTATTGCCCTCATGGATGAGTTAATCTCTACATGATAATCATCCAAGTCCTCATTCATATTCTGAAGCACTTGCTCCTTCTTCTTGATTCTAGCCATTAGAATAGTGTCATAGAGTCCTAAAGAAATTAAGATGAAAAAGATTGAGACAAGCCTACACCCCCCGATTGGCCTCCAAAACGTTGGTACCCCTTGCAGTAATTCTTTTTATATTAATTCTAATCCCTATTGTACAACTAAGATTTGATTCGAATCCTCGAAAAGAGTCAAGCCTTGCCTCACATCCAAGAGGTATGCTCTCCAAGGATCCCCTCTTTCTCTATTGACCAAGCCAATTCTCTAACAACACTTGGAATAATTTTCTGTCCTCTGTGATAACAGCAATCACAAAATTCAATTTGCCCCTTTGATTCCACCATCAAGGAGGCCCATATTGAATCCACTCTATTTGCATGCAAATCAGTCCACTTTTAGGGCCAAGAATATCACCTATTCTCTTATCTACTGGCTGAATTTACATCAGTAACCTTTCTAAAACATAGAGGCACGCGTGCATATATTTCAATCATGCCATGCAAACCCTAATCCTTGCTGGATACACACTAAGAACAGCAAATCAACAACCCATAACACATCAGTTCAAATCTGAGGCTCAAGTCTTCAATTTCCTCTCCAACAGTAACTCTAATGGCACCAAAAACTTCTGAAAGGGGATAAAACCCCAGCCCGGCTGACAAGCCCTCCTCTTCTGCCGCCACCCCTCATTGAGGAAGAGAAGAAAACTGCTGCCCCTATCCTATTGCACACATGTGATCACCAGCTGATCTAACAGCTCCAAAATCACCCTCAAGACAGGTCACCTTGCTGCCATGGTGTTACAGCAGCTCTCTTTTTGCTCAGACAGGGATCTCAGTCCTCATATCTGCCCCAAACAGCCTCACATAACCTTGCATGGCTCCCAAACTTAGCCAACTACCAAGTCTCAAATTTCCCCGTGCCAACTCAGCATCTAGACTTAATTTCCAGCCAATAATAATAAACTAAAATTGGAAAATGCATGTCCAGGCCCAAGCTATGGCCATGCCCAACCTCAATTTTGAATCCCAAGCCTCTTTGAACCTAAAACTGTTAAAATTTTCCACGAACCTTAGACTAGGGTATTAAATCAATTTCACTCTCCGACCCCCATGTCACCAAAACTCATTTCCAAGGGAAAGTTCAATGTCCTTGACCAAGATCAAACTTAGGCACCCCACTAGCAGCTATTCACAACTTTTGCCTTCCAACTTAATGTCACACATGTACCTCACATGTGCACAACTTTAGTGTCATAACTTAAGTGAACTTAAATGTCCAAACAGCATTAATTTAGAAATTCACATCCTTGTGATAGTTATATCCTTGGACATCCTGGATTGACACCCGCAGTGGTATTGGCCCAGTAACCGCTAGGTCACTAGGTCAAGATATGCTCTAAAGGCAAGGTGGTTAAGGCATCCTATATTGTGAATGAACCTAGGGCTACAGCAATAAGGATTCCTATAGAAAGGACTCAAGGGCTCACTTCTTTCACATCTCCTATGATCACCAAACTTGGACTCTAGGCCCTCGGCAACCACATCCACATATCAAGATGGTGTAGCCGGTGTAGGCCAGTAGAATGGAACATCAGCCCTTGTAATAAGAGCTTGGCCTGACATGCTATTTGTCCCACACTTGGGGTTAAGCACCTATTGGATTTACGTCTAGGAGGTGAGCTCCATGTCCATCCCTATGTTTCTTTTCTATGCTTGTATGGCTTGTGCCATGTCAAATGTGTAGGTTGGATCATGTGGCTATTTCAAAGTATCATGTCAATTTGTGAGCTATGCAGACTACCCACTTGTTACAATCTACCAAGATTTTGATGTAATGCTGCTCGTTTCTAATCATCAACCTCGCCCTAATGCATTGCTACACACCTGTCATAACAAGGACAACTCAGTTACTGGAACATTTCTTATACTTCCTGTTACATCTAATGTCATTGCAGTGCCACCTGCCACTATAGTGACATGTTGTATAAGCTGTAATGCAGTCTTATAAAAGTTTACAAAATGAAGAGGACTTCTCAATTAAAGACACTTTGTCTTAGAGTCAAGAGTTGAATTCATCCTTTCTCAACCTGAATACCATCCACTGAAAAATCTAACAAGAAGCATTGCATTGATTGAAAAACACACAGAACCTCAGATACATGAACCTTCTACATATGTCAAAATATTGAGCCTTTAAAACAGAGAAACATTGCAGTAAAACAGGGAGAGGCAATTATTTTGAGTCCTTATGACCACACTGTCATAAGCAAATCTACTTTCTATCTCCAACAGCTGGCATAATCTAAACAATTGAGTTGAAACAACCTCTGTGAGATTACATGAACAACATAAAGTCACCAAGTGTCAAGGACAAAAGGAGATTACCACCCCAGCAGAAACCAACAGCTCCAACTGACAAGCCTTTGCCCTTCAACACCTCCACTGAACTTTTGGCATCTTCAATCACATCCATCTACAATCACCCTAAGAATTGGTATTCTGAACAAACAAATGCAGGAGGACGACCTTTTCCATACTCCTTTACTTACTGGTTGATGATTCTTAATCCAATCCTGTAGACTCCCACTCTTGTCTGGCACATAAGGGTCTTGCCAGACGAAATCTGGAACCGCCACAAAGTACCCAGAAGTTGCCAGCTTGTCTGCAAGTTTCCTGGGTTGCAGAAATTTTAACGCAAATGGTTGATTCTTAACAGCTTCTCATAAAACACTTTTGGTACAGAAATTTGAAAATTGCAAATGTATGCTCCAACTTTATACAATCAGGAGTTTTTCAAAAAGCTACTACCGCACACCTACATCAGCTATAAAGGTCAATTGAACGCACTAACTGAGTGATCGATTTCCAATATAGACTTTGTCAGTTCACATAGTCACATTCATGACCCAAAGCTTCAAAAACTGAGTGCTGCTATTCAGTTGAAATTTGTCATATATATTTGTGTGGCTCCATGCACACTTCCCTGCTATCTATCTGATGCTGGTTGTGGATGAGACACATCTATTGTAAAACTACTGTTGTATTCTGATGGTTAAGGCCCCCAGCTGATAGCAATCATAAAGAGCGTTTTGTACATAACATCTGGAAAATGTAAAAGCATCAGAAGAGAGTACATCAAAACCGTCATGGTTGCAGAAAATTCAAGAGCCTAATACCTCATCAATGCTAGAAACTAAGACAAATCAGGCAATGCAAGGGAAGGACAATAGAAATCTAAACAAGGTAACAAAATTCACAAAGACCTGCCTTAAAAGTTATGGAAACGTGGAAATAAGTAACTTGCATTAGTCAATAATGTCTGTGTAATATAATATAGCATTTAGTAATTATTCTGCAAACACCAAATATTACAAAAGGATACAAGTATAAGATGATGCAAAGCAATATCCAAGGCTCAATTCCTAAATGTCTAAGTAATCAAATTCATTGAAGTGCACAACTAAGAAACTTCATTCCTCTGATGGATTAAGCAATGGCTACAGGTTGTCATGCAGCAAGAATGTGTGGAAGAAATCTTTGCAGGGACCCATGACTTCTATGAGGTGATGTTAAAGACATCTCAACAATGCACGTCACTCCTAAGCAAAACTCCCATTGTTCTCCAACTGCCAATAGGTTCACATGGAGCCAAAAAGACCCATGGCCAATTTCCTAAAGTTGCTTAAACAAGAATGTCCCATCTGGTTGGAGGTTGAAGGCTGCCCTATAGTGTATTGGCCACTTTGGTAGATGATATGGCTACAATTGGCAAGGTTTTAGTTCCACCCCTCATGCATAAAGTGAATAGGGAACTAAGAATGTGGGTAGCTTATTATGTGACCATATCACAAGAAAGAGAGACACTGTAGGGGCACGGATGGATTTGAAGGAGGCATGCAAGATGGAGGCGCTTTGGCCACAATTGAGCACTGATGGTCGTATGCAACTACCTCGTGCTCTTTGGGTCCTTTCCACTAAAGAAGAGTGCATGGTGAAGCAAATTATCAAGTCTATCTGCACCCCGATAGGTACGATGCATTTTTCTAAAGATGAACAACTAATAAGACTAAAATCCCATGATTGGCACAAGATATGCTAGGTTTATCTCGGCCTTGATAGCAAGTACAATCAATATTTTACTATTTTGTGTCGATTCAATGTTCATGCATACTTTGGCATACTACCAGGATAGATCAATCAAATGATTAGCAAACAACCATTCTAATGCAGACTTATTTTGCACCTTTTGTAGCCATACAAATTGCCATCAATCTTCAGACAAAATGATTGGACTGCCAGCCAAACAAGAATATAAGGTAGCACTAATCAGTAAATTACTAATGCAACAGGTTAGATTAGTAGCACAACATTATGCAACTAGGATATAATTAAAGGAATGATGGCGAAAAAGCTCATACACATAGCATCTAAGCGATAATAGCAAGCAAAATATTATAGAAAAAGCAATGAAGCCAACACATATATGCCACACTTTGAATAGTCACCATTGTATAACCAAAATGAGTTGCAAGAAAGAAGCTTGATCCAAAGGCTGAAAAATATATTTTCATTAGATACACTTTAGAGCAGAAAGGGTATTGTTGTTATAACCCTGCCACAAGTGAGTTTAGAGTAAGCAAGGATGTTATTTTTTATGGGATGAACAGTTGGTATGCATCTAGTGGTAATGCATTGGATAATAATGATAATCATGATAGTTATGTGCAGAAAGATTTGGCATGAATTGCATACAGATATGCATCCTCAAAAAGGACGACAAGGTACACTTTTGCCACTTCCTAGATAGCCTCCCGTGCAAGCCCTTGCATGCGGAATCAATCTCCGTAAGAGTGAATGATTTCCTTCACTAAACACGCAAAAGGCACTTTCTTGATCAACAAGTCTATACTCTTCTAGTACTTACAGATTTCTTTGAGAGCTGTGGAGTGATAGTTCGATAGTTCTTTCTCCACTTTAGCCTTTGCCCTCGGACTTGCCCATTTGGACATCGCCGTGGTTGTCATCTTTGTACTTATTGGGGGAGGTTAGGGCTCAAGTGCACGTTGCTCCTCGAGAGCTGGTTTTGGAGCAACGAGGAGGGGTATTGGAGGAGAAGGAAATGCTCTCGAACACTTGGTTGGTAGCTTGGGGCATCACATGGGACCCTTACCACCTATTGAGTGCCCCTCAGTTGTATCTACAGTAGGCGCAAGCCAATCAATCTTGTTCTAGGGCCTATTTATGTCATCATCAATGCTACCCTCAGCATCATTATCGCCATCTTCATCTGCAAAAGTGTCACCCTCATTGTTCTTTGTTGGTTGTTGTCACCTTCCACATCTTCACTTGCTTCTTTGTCTTCAAAATAGTCTTCTAGCTCACAAGCTCTTTTTAAGGTTTCCGAGGCTGATCTAGGCAGGGTCTTCAAGCCTTTGGATGGACGGGAGCTGCTCACGAGGGAAGGGGGGGACCGGGGGGGAAATGGCAAGGCAACAAGGTTGTGTGGTTGTTGGAAACATCCAACCCGCCAGCTAAAATTGGAGATCTCTTTACCTTGGAGCATATGTGAATACTTGCCCTTGGCCTTTGGCCTGGTAGTGGATGTCATCGCACACTTTGCTTGATGCGCGCCATGAGGTGGATTACAAAAGGAGAAGAGAAGACAACAATAGAAATATGAAATAAGAAATGAACTCAAAAAGATCTATTTATATGAAACCTAGTATTAGGGTTTAACAAGGGTTCCCACGTGGTTTTACATACGTGCCCATGTTGACCCTTCCCTTCACCTTGTCATGTGCCATGCTACATGTATATTCATTGTAGATGTGTTTCACCGTCTTTCCTTATTACACGCTTAAATTTCTTGCCTGAGAGATTTAGGCAATGCAATAGCCTTAGCATTCTCAAGGTAATGGAGCGAATGAAGGTGCATCTATAAAACCAGTCAAACATTTCTAAAAGGTAGCTTTTCTTAATGCAACCTCCTCCATGGCAAGTGTTTTGGAAATATATACCATGAGCCCAATAATGGAACTTCTCCATACCTTGAGTGCTCCACATTTTCAAAGACCTATACTTCTCCAAAAAGTATGATCCATGAACATATAATATATGCTACAAAGGTATGGAGCATTAATATTGGATTTGAAACGTCAAATTATACAAATCATAGTTGCCTCCGTACGTGGTACGAAACGGTCCGTACGGTACAATTTCATACACTTTCATACGATAAAACTAGCCTATTTCAGCCACCTGACCTGCACGTGCTCTTTCCACGTAAATTCTTGCGCCCCCACATTTCGCGCTTTTCTTGCAGGCTGCAGTGTGCACTCTGCGCTTTTTGGGGGGGTGGAAAGCCTTGGATACCTCACCCCACCCCCCTTTTCCAAATTCCAGCTATCATCCATGCAAAACTTAATGCTCCTCTTTGGATTCCTTCCAGGCTCCAACTTGACCCTCTCTTTAGAGTCTAGACATTGACTGTTTGAACTTTGAACTTTGACCCTTCTCTCATCTACAAAAGGTGCTCCTCTCCTCCATGCTTCCACACCAATTCAGCAAGCACTTACAAGTTACCATTATCATCTTCCTCTTTCCCGCACCCTATCGCAACATTTGCCAGCTAGACATTGACTGTTTGAACTTTGAACTTTGACCCTTCTCTCATCTACAAAAGGTGCTCCTCTCCTCCATGCTTCCACACCAATTCAGCAAGCACTTACAAGTTACCATTATCATCTTCCTCTTTCCCGCACCCTATCGCAACATTTGCCATTCTCAAAGAGTCAAATCTCATATCCCATCCCCTCTATCCCGTACCCTATCGAAGCAATTGCCATTCTCATCTCCCATTCCCTCACTCTCACTCTTGCCCTTTCAACTTTACCCCAACCCTTGGGCCTCTGGAGTCTCCCTCCCTTTCAACTTTCAAGAGTCGAGAGTCGAGACTCAAGCATCTCTCTCTCTCTCTCTCTCTCTCTCTCTCTCTCTCTCTCTCTCTCTCAAAGGCCTATTTATTTGTCATCAACACCATGACTCGTGAGAAGCATGAGGCCTTCAATTTGCATGCGATCTATGTGGAGAGGGACACAAAGAAGTCAAACTCCCACCATTGGACATGCAAGTATTGAGGGAAGCGCTATACAAGTGGTGCAACTCGACTTCAACATCTTTCCAAGACGAGGGGGCAAGTTGCTCCATGCAAGGAGATCCCTCCAAACATTGCGGAGGAGATTCTCGCCAAGATGAGAGGGGGATCCACAAGAGGAGGAGGAAGTGCCTTATCGGCACCAACTCCTAAGCCTACTAACGAGGAAGTATCCAATGTGGGTGTATCTTCAACCAATGCAGAAGAGGCCTCTACCATTGGTAGTGGGGGCTCCACATCCGCATCCAGCTCCGATAAAAGACTGAGTGGAGGCTCATGCGGTGCCGGAGAGACAATCGTCTCTCTCTCAAGCACCCGGTCATGTGGGTGGATCGGTTGCCTTTCTTAGAGAAAGGCAGCAACTTGCGGACATTGAAATTACATGCATGGTGATTTGAGTGCAATTTTGCATTCAATATCCTAAAGCAAGAGCAATGGAAGAAGATGGTAAAAGCCATTGCCAATGTGGGTCCATGTGAAGGATGAACCGGTGTCACATACAACGACATGAGGACGAGAAAGATTGATGAAGAGAAGGAGAGGATTTATAGAGCCCTTGATCCTATTCGGGCTGCATGGATAAAATATGATTGCTCCATTCTCACTGACGGATGGAGTGATCATAAGAAATGGGGCATCATCAACATACTCGTCTCATGTCCACTAGGCACTTACTTTTTGCGGGCCGTAAATACCAGCAAGAGGGGGAGAAAAATAACGGGCGCATTCATCTACCGCCACATTCGACAAGCTATCATTGAGATATACATTGCAATTTCCATTTTAAATTTGTTTCACATTCTTTCATTATGATAAATCATAATATCATGATTCATAATTGAAACTTGATTTATACATAACTTGTAATTTGTAAATTGTGGTTGTAGATGGGCCCCTCAAATGTAGTGCAAGTTGTTACCGATAATGCATCGAATTGTTGGCGCATGGGCCGTTTGCTTGAGGCCGAGTTCCCTACCATTGTGTGGACTCAATGTGCAAGTCATTGTTTGGACTTGCTCATGAAGGATATAGGGAAGCTCAAGTGGGTGAAGAGGGTGGTGTGCAAAGCTACATCAATTGTCACATTCTTCACGGTAAAGGTAAAGGTGCTTGCTATGTATCATGAGCATAGCACACTTGAGTTGAAGAAACCTTCTTCAACTCGCTTTGCTTATATGTGGTTATTGCTGGAGTGCCTTTATGAGGCGTGGTCCACCTTGCGCCAGACAGTGGTGCCCACTCTATGGAATGAGTGGAATGAGCATGAGATAGCGGAGGCCAAAGGCATGCAACGCTTGTGCCTTAATGGGCAGTTTTGGCAAAAATTCTGTGCCATTGTCATTGTCATGACTCCCTTTTATAGGGTGTTACATATGAGTGATTGCAAGGGGTCCACCATGGGCCTTCTCGTTCACTTCTTTAGAGCGGCATTGGCAGAGGCATGTGCTTGTATAGTGATCATAGAGACACAGCATGCACATGTTTTAGAGATAGCAGAGAGGAGATGGGAGTGGATGCATAAGCCCATCCATGGTTTTGCCGCATTGGTACATCCGGCCTACAAGTCACCGGCAGTCATGGATGATAGAGAGTTCCGTTCAGACCAGCTTGCTTATTTGACTCGTGTGGTCCCTGTTGATGACCACAATGCAGTGCTAGAGGAGCTAGGATACTATGCAGATCAAAGAGGGCATGTGGCTTTTGCTTCTCCCACTTGTTGGAGGAGAGAGTCACTTGTGAAGCCTTTATTTTAGTGGCAAAACTTTGGATACGCACTGGAGACCCTTCAGCCCTTAGCCATGAGGGTCTTGACCCAGCATTGCTCTTTGGTTACATGTGAGAAAAACTGAAGTGCCTATTCTCTCATTCACACAAAGATTCACAATCGACTTAGCACACGACAGTTAGAGCGGCTAGTCTATTGCCGCACTAACTTACGCATGATGAGGGCTATGATGAGCATGGGTAGTCCGAAGTTGGTAAAGTTTGAATACTTACCCATAACATTTAAAATTTGTTGTTTTAACTTTTAAACTTTGAACTTTGAAGTTTAAACTTTATACTTCACAATTTAGACTTTAGCATTTAGTATTTACAATGAATCATGATCAATCTTACGTGCATCACTGCATTGATGATTGTGTAGGTGAATGTTGATACATTCAAGTTGACGGACGACACTCTTCCAAGTATACATAAGGAGGTGGACGAGGAGGAGGAGATGATTTTTGCATAGCTCTATAGAGAGCTTATAGCAGCAGATACTCGTAACACTCACAGTCAGCGTGCTCGTGGGCGAGGAGTTCGAGTAGGTGGTAGCAAGGGCATAGTCATTCAACGCCCTTCATCATGGAGGAGGGATGGTTCAAGTGGCTTGCAGACATATGTAAGGCGGGGCTCTAGTAGTTCACATCCTGTGCCTCATGATGACATCACCCCCTTACCTACATAGCCGCCACCTAGGGAGCCATCATTTGATTATGGTAACCTCATCAGTGAGGATGAGTATGAGTGTGTCTCATCATCGAATGCCAAGGAGTCATCTTCACACTCTCTTGATGAGCACTCAAATGGTTTTGATGGTGATAGTGATGCCTCATCATAGATTCATCATTCATATGACGTCACATAGGTCTCTCTTTTTTTTTGTATTAGATATACTAGACTGTAGTTGTATCGCATGTTTTGCGTAGCCCATGCAACCGCAATAGTCACCCTCATATATTCATCTTATTCTGTAATGAAATGGCTATTTCCACTTTAAACATGTATTCTATGATCTATCATTTAATGATTTATGGTTTTTGTTATTTAAAAAATCATCTTAATTTTTTTTTCGTACTAATATCGTACCGTACCTTATAAAATCATAAGGTACCAATTAGTACCATATTTTATCGTACCGTACCATATCGTACGTTTCGTACCTGACCACTATAATACAAATATAAAAGAGCATGCAAGTAGTAGAGTTGAAGACATACCACGTGGTGGGTAATGTTGGTTTCTCCCCATACATTGATAACTAGCTTTGTAAAATCATTAACTATTGTATGAATTTCAACTTGAGTGGAACGATCTATTGACTAGTTTAGCATTATATGCACTAGCTTATCAAAAGAATGCTAAACTTTCACCCAAGCATCCTTAAGATCAGAGCCTCTTTCCAAATGTATACTACATTTGCATAAATCTTTTCATAACTCCCACTTCAACTTTGATGGCTTGCCAATCATATAGCTTAGGAATCTCTTCCCCTTTGTCCCATTCATTGATATTTTCTATGGTACATCATAAGTTAGGCCTATGTCCTTTTTAATCTTAACCTTGTCTCCATGTACACCTAATGAATTTAATAGCTCCTCAACTTTCTCAATAGCCGCTTCGCATTTGAAGGGAGGCTTCATTGTATATAAATAATAGATATTTAACTTCAATAGTTTGTCAAATATGGGCATGAGGCAATGTAAAGTGTAAAAATGGACATTCTCAATGTTAATTGAAAATATGGCTTTCCAATTCTCGTCAAGACGTAACCTATTTAGTGACGCCTTTCTATTGCAAACCAATGCTCCTCCCTTCCATGCAATATTATCCATGGTCCTAGTGGAATTGTTTGTTTTCATGCAAAATAGACAATGCATGACGCTGATGCCTTAGTGTCACAATCAAACATACACTTTAGAGTCTTGAGATTGCCACCCAAGTGGCGATTAACCTTGAATAATAGATGGGGAATGGGGTAACTTCTCTAATCAGCTGTAAATTCTGTATTTATAGCTACTACACCGAGCATAAGGTCTTCAGTTAATGGGCATGGATCTTGAGGCAGCAAGGAACACTAATTTCCACTGTGAATTAGGGTTTTAGTAGTAATTTTCTTCAATTGCTCTTCACTGAAAGCTGGAAATGACTGAGAATTGCTGAGCAATTGTTTGTGGATGAGAGAGGAAGATGATGAAAGAGATATTTCAGATTTCTATCTAAGGGAGCAGGCTGGATGTGTTGCCACAATCCCCATGAACAATCTCGAAGCTTTCCTGTGCTGCCAGCAAGGCCAAAAATGTTGTTGCCAACCAAGCCAACTTGTCACTTGCAGTAGATCTCCTCCTAGTAGCTGTCACCTATACTAGAAGCCCTTTTTTGGTGGCTGCAAATGCCCTGAAACAGCTGGCGATATACTATAGTAGCACTCTCTCTCCTCCATAGTCTTCAAAATGGCTGCAATCACCCTCTACCAACACTTTTCAGCCTTCCTCTAGCTTGCATGGGAAAGTTTGCCAAGTGGCAGCTTTCTAAATGCAATTTCCAGCATTAATTAATTCAGTCACCTAGCATCCCACACTTGCTAGTGATCAACTGCCATCATCTTCAAGCAATTACATTGTTGAATTTACCAGTTCTAGCCCCAAAGGCTCGTTTTTGTGTTTTCAGTGCTTTTCTTCATTGGCCTCTGCTCCATGCACTCGGGATCTATCTCCGGTGGACAATACACATCAACACCTCCCTCAGCCTGATGGCTCCTACAAGAGCCATGGGCCCTTGCACAAGTCTACCCTTGAGCATCTTATACATTCTTTCCTTCATTTGCAGCATTAGTTCATTCACTACAAAGTTTTCTCTCTTCTCTATTTGTGTTTGTGTTTGTGTTTTTTTGCATTTCGCATTTTGCATTTAGGGTTTGCATTTATTGTTTTACTATCAAGTTCTTGTGTTTCAATCATGCTCATGCATTCTATGTTTTCTTTGTCAAAACCCTAGCATATCGTCATATGGTATCAGAGTCGATGCTCTTTTAAAGAATAACCTATGGTATTGTGGAGACTTGATTTTGTGCAAGATACACGGACAACACGTAACAAATTCACAATATCTTAGAATCCTCTTTCTTGGGAACCCACAATATCTTCTCAGGCTTCTCCATCAGTAGAGACCTTGAGGATGCATTATGCACTCAACAAAGAAGATAACGCTTCACCTTCACCTTAACTTTCTTCTTTTTTTCCTAGATTCATGATACATGAGGAGTTTCAAGAATTCATACGCATTAAGTCTCACACCAACGACCTCTCTCCTACTAGCTTTCCTATGACATCCGGATTGGTTGGTAAGGCTGTGGCCTCTTCAATCGAGGATGAATGGCATTTCGAACGAATAGCTGAATCCAAACTTCCTTCTCGAATAGAGTGGTAAATAACCTGAATTAACACTAGCATCAAATTCACATAAACCAAAAATGCAAATATTATCGCTTTAATCTTGGACATTGGACATCCTGTTGGCCCCAAAATTGATACCCCTTGCTATATTTCTTTACCTTTTATTGCAAATGGATGGAGTACAAAGATCATCTAGCCTCCTTCACTAATCCAAGCGCCTCTTGCTATCGAAACTGACCAACAAGCCTCTAAACCGATTTGCCCCTTGGTTTGCTTGGGGATTGGCCTTCACCCTGCTCCTTGAAAGACAAATTCAGCCCCAAATCTAATATTGGTTGGCTGGACTTTTGAATTTCCTCAAAATTTCTCAATTTCAATTGCTGGAATTCAAGCCCTAGGCCCTCAATTCTCAACATACACCGATTTGCCCCTTGGTTTGCTTAGGGATTGGCCTTCACTCTACTGCTTGAAAGACAAATTCAGCCCCAAATCTGATATTGGTTGGCTGGACTTTTGAATTTCCTCAAAATTTCTCAATTTCAATTGCTGAAATTCAAGCCCTAGGCCCTCAATTCTCAACATACATCCCAAGACAGCTATCAAACCCTAATTTCTACTGTAAATTAGGGTTTCTAGCAGAGATTAACTGAAATCTCTTCCTCTGATGACTCAAACTGCTAGAAAATACTAAGATAACTTGAGAAATGGTTAGGGGATGAGAGAGTGTTGTAGAGGGAGAAATTTCAAAGTTGTTGAAAAACTATTGTTGCCCTACTCAAATAGCCATGGAAGTTGTCACCTACAGCTTAGGACCACCAAAAAGACTATTGCCCCCTCCTGTATGTTGTCACCTGCACCAAAAGGACCTTGGGCTGCTGTAAGACTGGTCCATGGTGGCTGCAAATCACATCAATAGAATCTCCTTGCTCTCTAATAGTCTCCTTCTCTCTCACAATGATTGGAATAGACTTCCACTAGCCCCTAAAAATGCTTTTTCCACTTGCATGGGCAAGTTTTGCCAAGTGGCAACCTTCTAATCCCATTTTCCAACATTATCCAACTTATTAAATTAATTTTCAAAATAATAATTTTGAAAATTAATCTAATAATTATTCTAGTGCTCAAAAAATTAATTTCAAATTTGCTAGACTAATTTGTCTTCCAAGAATCCCTAAGCAATTATTAGCGCTTAGACCAGCATTAATTAATTAATTAATGTCTAGTCTTTAATATCACCACTGATTTAGCGACCAATAAATTGGTCTAGGCCAAAATCTAACACAGAGTATGGAAGGGCGACATATAAAGGGGTCAATAACAGAAGGGTGACATATAAAGGGGCCAATTACAGATTGAATAAAAAAGCGGTGTGTTTTATTTCTAAGAAATAATAGGCCTTGAACACACATGATATAGAGGATTTACATGTAGTGAACCCCGAGCATGGTAGGCAGTCAAGGATTCATTTCCAAGTGTACTCCAATCCCCTATCCTACCCACCTTTCCCATCCTACAACAGTACCATTTATGTTACTACAGCCAAGAATGCCTTTTAGATTCTATGCCAAATACTCAATCTGGCTCACTCTAAACACATATGTCAATGAAAAGCTCACAATTCCACGACCAATGTTGAGCTAATGCAAGGGTTGCTTCCTAGTTACACTCTCAGTTACAACATTTCCCCCTTGCATTTGAGTATTGGAGTCATCTCATTGACAACTATGCAGCATGAGATTGCACTCGACATATCCATCTCAACTTTGAGCTTCAAGAGTTTTCCATTAAGAAAGGGAATGATCTAAAAGTCAAGTTGGCTAAATATAGATGGCTACTCAGCGAGTTTACCACTACTAGCTCACCGAAGTTAGATGGCAATTAGGTTATATCTTTTTGGACAAGCTTCTTGAAAAGTATATCCACTTCATCCAGCACATCATCTTGATGCCCCGATTGCCAACCTTCTATGAGTTAGAATGTCAATTCTTGCGTTCAAGAAGCAAAGTCCACAAGTTCTCCCCACATTGTTATTCAAGAAGAGTCCGGTTGCCTCTTCTTTGCAAAGAAAAACTAAAGGTTGGCAAGAACTCTCAAGATGTGAAGGCAACTCAAAACAAGGGTGACACCCCTTCCTCAAATGAAACCAAAGAACCCACAACATCTGGCAGCAACTCCCTAAAAGAATAGGTCTCACTACGCCACGTGGACAAGGAGTGTCATACCAAGGCCCAAGGTCTCCCACCTGAGAAATCACTATAGCTCACTGCAATCGCCTCCACTCCTGCTAGATAGTCTAGTGGGGCTATGTCTCCCACTATTGCCCCACCTCCTCCTTCTGGCATAATTGACCTTGGACATGTGGCACATAAATAACCTTAGTCGCCTATATCTTTCATTACCCCTATAACAATTAGCTCTTTAGTCTACTCATTCCTCACCCATTGCACTATTTGCATATACACCATAGTCTCCTCCTACACACCACCCTAGGCACACTTTCCCACCTCATGCATTGGCAGAGACCTACTAATGGAACAACCTGATGGTGGCCACATTCTTAGTTTTTTCCTTCTATTCTTCTATTGCATTCAATCATACGAACATACTCATTGCACATCTTTCATTTAACTTTACTTTTCTATATTGTTTGGCTTTAAAGCATCTCATTACTAACCTCTATTTTGCATATTTTGATCTCTCTTAAAGAATTTTGTATTCCAATGTAGGGCTAATATGCAAGTTTGCATTGGCCATTCTTGGGCTGGAGACATGGGACGTGCACCATCTCTTTCATGGTTTCATTTTCCTAGGGGATTTGCTCTTCTACCAACATGAAGGGTTTCCCTCTCGAGACTGATCATGCAGCATCTCTCTTGATGCTATCATGGCGGTGACTTCTACCTTGCTCTTCCAGTTAGGGTGTTTCATCTTCATCATCATGATTCTCGACACCACATGAAGCCTGATATCAAGTTCCTCTCCCTCCTTCGGCCTCGCCATCCAGGGTTGCAAGGGGGTTCCTTACCTTTTCTTGGTATTCTATAGGATTCAGCACTTGTCTTCGACATTGGCCTCCCTTCCCTATGGTACCTCCCCTTTGCATTGCATGATTCTCATCATCTTTGTACTAGGGTGCTTGGCAAGTGAATAATTTCCCCACGAGTGACATTGTTCAAATGATACTTGGTGCATGCACATTCTCATCATGTAGCACATTACTCTGCATCTCATTATGCAAAGCACACCTAGGTGGATCTTGAGTTGTCCTTACCACCACATTACCATATTTCTTCTGTTGGGTATTTGACTCACGCCTCACTTACGCCTACGCTCATATGGGAGTGTCAGTGATCAATAGGATACTGGGGCACTTTTTACTCTCGGTAGGAGAGGTTTTTTCCCCTAGACTTAATAGTCTTATTGTCGTATGTGCTTATGTGCTTATGTTACACACTTATGGGCACTTAGTGTGTGTCGGGTGTGAACACCCCCTCCAACCCTAAGTTTAAGGGTTGTACTTTGTACTTTCTGTACACACTCTTTCAGTCTATTCTCTTGGGTGTCGTGCTTCACTTTGTCTCTCACTCTCACACTGTCTACCGAACTCACAGCTGCACCTCGATCCTTCCATCTCACATTTGGTATCAGAGCGGTCTTCTGTCTGCTGTCTGCAGCCCCCGCCAGCTTTGCCCAATCGACTTGCAGCTCGTCTGCCCGCCAACACCGTCTAATCCTGTTCGTTAGCCCCAATCAATTTCACCCTGTACCTGCGTACTGCCGCTGCACCTGCAAGAGCCGCCATATCAACCAGACATGGTCCTATGCCCGTCAGTCTACCAGCGAGCAGACCCTCCCGCCAGCGCTCAACTCCAGCTCGTCAGGTCTGGGCGCCGCCTGTCACCAGCACGACCTGTCTCCAGGGCCACCTGTTTCTTGCACCGCCTGCCTAAAGCCCATTCATCTGTCTGAAGCGACGCCAGCGCCAGTGTCGCCTATCTAAAGCGCCACCTGCTGGTGGCCGCCTGCCTCTGGCACGTCAGCAACCCGCCCGACACCGTCTGACCAGCGATCGTCAGCCTGCAGTCCACGTCAGCAACCTGCGTCCCGTTCGCCCGCTCTGACAGCCCGACGACTTCCATTTGACCAGTGACCTGCCACACTGCCCCGTCAACCTGCAATCCACGTCAGGTATTTTTTAACAAAAAATTTTATTTTAGTCCAGAACAAAGTTCTGGAAGAGGAGGTTCATACACGGCAGGCACAGCATACAGGATACAGGTGTGGGATAAATTTGATGCAAATTTTTGGACTGGTTCATCAGAAATTTTGGGGCTTTTGTGTATTTTGAGGACAGTTGCATATGAACTGCTGTTACAATCACACAAAGACTGTTTTGACAGAAATTTTGGCAAAAATTTTGGGGATTTTGATATAACAGTGTTGCTAAGCACTGTTTGGACCTTGAGAAGCGTGCATTAAAAGACAATTTTTGACAGAGTACGCCCTTGCACATTAATTGCAGAAGTGTGTTTGCTGCAATTTCTAAAAATTTGCAGATTTCCAGTCCTTACTGCTTTGACATTGCTCATTTGTCTTTGGAAATTTGTCATCATGGCAAATCAGGGAGGTGATGTATTTACGTATGTATCCAAGGAAGAAAAATTGGACGAAAACAATTACTCGCTATGGTCATTCATGATGAAGAATGTATTAGTGGCCAAGAATTTATGGGATTATGTCAATGGAGAGGAAACTCGACCGGGAGTTGTAGCTCCCGTTACTCCTCCTCCTCATGGCGCACGTGGACAACGGAGACCTCAGCCCGCTCCACCTCAGCCACTTCCTCCAAGAACTGCAGCTCAAAAAGCTTGGGATACACGTGATGCACAGGCCTTGTCGCTAATTGCTCTGGCAGTTCAACGGTCCATCATCCCTCACATTCGTTCAGCATCTTCTTCACGAGATGCATGGTTGACTTTGGAGCATATGTTTGCAGGAAAGAATGAGACTTGGATCTCTTTCTTGAAGAAAGAGTTGGAGACTTTGAAGATAAATGAGGGTGATTCTATGCAAGATCACTTGAATAAGATTCAGGACTTGAGGGAGCAGCTCATGAATATAGATGAGTATTTTTCGGATGCACAGTTGATATCCACCACCTTGAATTCCTTACCTCCTTCGTACTTGTCTTTTCATACTGCATTGAACCTCACCATGAGGATTGCTAAGCACCCACTCACTTTTATTCAGCTAATTAGTTTACTTCTAGAGGAGGAGCAAACAAGGAAAAATAGTGGTGTGGATGCTATAGTCTCTAAGCAGGCTTTTGTGGCAAGACAGAAAGGCAAAAACAGCAAGGTGAAAAATGCTCCACAGAGTTCTGGCACTTCGGGCACATCGCAAAATCAAACACAAGGGGGGACACAAGCTAAAAAGGGAAAATGTCATTATTGTAAGAAGCCAGGCCACTATATCACTGAGTGCAGGAAGCGCATTGCCAAAGAGAAGAAGAAGGAGTCGGGAATGTCTGTTTCTACTACTCCTTCCACTGCTAGTAAGTCCGCGTCCTTTGTTGTGGACAGGGACTATTGTTTTTACACTTGCAGTTATGACATCTCTTGGGCCGATAAGAGGACTTAGCTCTACAGAGGATGCTGACACTTGGTTCTTTGATAGTGGTGCTTCTAGACATATTACATCTCGCAGAGATTTGTTTGCTTCAGTTAGTGCACCTCCCGTTGGGAAATCTGTTCAGTGTGCCAATAATGCATTATACCCTATTCGTGGTATTGGGGAGATTCAGCTCACAGCCATTGATGGCTCTATTCTCCGCCTGCAGGATGCTTTGTTTATGCCTGGAATCAAGAAGAATTTGCTTTCTATTTCTTCTTTGGCACGTTGTGGTTTGCAGGTCACATTTGATGATGACCGTTGCATGGTTAGAGATAAAGAACGCATGACTTTGGTCTTGACAGGATCTTTGTGTCATGGTTTATAAGAGTTGGATGCTCTTTCAGTAGATCACTCGGCATATTTGACATCCACTCTTACTCCTGCTATGATACAGGTGGAGTTATGGCATGCTTGTTTGGGGCATGTAAACTTTGGCAGCTTGATGCTTCTGCAGCATACTCAGATGCTGGATGGCTTACCTCTCTTGGAGAGACCTCCTGAGCACTTATGCGAGGGATGCATTTTGGGAAAAATGCATCGTTTCTCATTTCCCCATGATATTGCTTTCAGAGCAACAACCAGAGATTGCAGTTGGTGCATTCAGATGTTTGTGGGCCTATGCAAACCATGTCATTGGGCGGTTGTTATTATTTTGTGACATTCATTGATGACTTTACACGTTTTTGCTGGGTCTACTGTTTGAAAAAGAAGTCAGAAGTGTATGATGCATTTTTGGCTTTCAATGCACTTGTTGAAAATCAATCTGGATGCCACATTAAGACTCTCCGTTCGGACCGAGGGGGGAATACATGTCCTCTATGCTGAATTCCTTTTTGAAGGAGGAAGGCATAGTCCATCAGTACACTACTGCCTATACTCCACAACAGAATGGGGTAGCAGAGAGGAAGAATCGGTCACTCATGGAGATGGCCAGATGTATGCTGAAGGCAAAGAGCTTGCCTCATAGTTTTTGGATGGAAGCAGTCATGTGTGCTTGCCATATTTTGAACAGATGCCCTACCAAAGCCTTGAAGACCATCGCACCTTTTGAGGCTTGGAATAGCCGTAAACCTTCTATTGGTCACTTTCCTACCTTTGGGTGTCTTGCCTATGCCCATATTCCACAGGTACTTAGAAAAAAGTTGGACAACAAGACTGTTAAGTGCATTTTTATGGGATATAGCAATGAGAGCAAAGGCTACAGACTCTATGATCCCGTTACAAAGAAGGTTTTGTCAACAGGGATGTTGTTTTTAATGAAAAATCAGAATTACCCTTGGCTGGTTTGGACACATATCAGGCTGCCCGTGATGTTTTTGAAGGGCTGCTGCCCATTACTTTTGGTGATTCAGCTGGAGCTTCAGAAAATGAACCTAATGTTCAGCCAGCTACTCCTATGGAAAGTGCAGAAATTCAGCCATTGGCTGATCGGAATATTCAGCATAATGCTGAAACTGAAATTCAGCAAGAGCTTGCACACAGTCAGGAAGCTAGACAGTTACCTAGATGGTATTTGCAGACTATGCGAGATAGTCCTTTGGATGCACCCATGGCTGGTCGTACTAGAAGGCAAACTCGTTTGCATGATTCAGCACATACCATGGAGTTTATTATGGCAGCAAGTACTTTTGATAATGAAGAGCCTGAATGTTATGAGGATGCACAACACAGTGTGCATTGGATGGCAGCAATGCAAGCTGAATTAGATTCTATTACTAAGAATCAAACTTCGGATTTGGTGTCCTTGCCATTTGGAAAGAAATCCATTGGGACGAAATGGGTCTACAAACTGAAAAGGAAAGCAGATGGATCCATTGATAAATACAAGGCACGGCTTGTAGCTAAAGGCTACGCACAGAAAAAGGGCATTGATTATGAGGAGACATTTGCTCCTACTTCCCGTATGACGACTATCAGGTCTATGATTGCTTTGGCTGCACATTATGGTTGGACAGTGCATCAACTAGATATCAAGACTGCATTTTTACATGGAGAATTCAGGAGGAAGTTTATGTACAGCAGCCCATTGGTTTTGCAGTTGAAAGCTCAGAACATTTGGTATGCAAGCTCAAAAAGGCACTATATGGTTTGAAACAAACTCCTAGAGCTTGGTATGCAAAAATAGATGCTTTCTTACTTGGTCAAGGGTTTCTAAACAGCTCATCTAAGTCTACCCTTTACGTATGTAAAGAAGGGGGATCTATGCTGATTATATGTCTTTGTGTGGATGACCTTTTGCTCATTGGAACACATGCTGATCAGATTTCAGCATTCAAACAAAATTTGCAGCAAACTTTTGACATGTCTGACTTGGGAGTTTTGCATTACTACTTGGGCATCCAGTTCATACATGATGCTCGAGGTATTGGGCTATCACAGTCAAGGTATATTGGGCAGCTTCTTGAGAAGTTTGGCTTACAGGATTGCAAGCTAGTTTGTACTCCCATGGAACCTGGACTGAAACTGTCATTACATGATGACAGTGATTTGTTTGATATACATACATATGCTCCTGCAGTTGGATGTCTTATCTATCTATGCAACACTAGGCCGGACATACAGTTTGCAGTTTCAGCTTTGAGCACGTATATGCATCAGCCACGTACGTCACATTGGCAAGCTGTCAAGCGTGTTTTTCGTTACTTGCAGGGTACTCGATCTCTTGGGTTGCTTTATGCCAAGGGGGGACCACTGCAGTTATGCCAAGGGGGGACCACTGTAGTTACATGCTTACAGTGATTCTGATTGGGCTAGTGATTATGATACACGTCACTCCACTAGTGGCAATTGTTTCTTTCTTGGCTCTTCTTGCATTTCTTGGCTTAGCAAGAAACAATCCACTATTGCCACACCGTCATGTGAGCTGAATACAAGGCAGCTTTCACTACCACAGTTGAATGCGTATGGCTTAGACGCTTGCTAGTTGATTTGGATAGAACTGTTACAGAGCCTACTCCTTTGTTCACTGACAGTCAGAGTGCCATTGCAGTGGCACGGAACCCAGTGTTTCATGCCCGCACGAAACACATTGAGATCCATTATCACTTTGTCAAAGAGAGGCTACATGCAGGTGATATCAGCCTTGTCTATTGTCCTACCACCAGTAATGTGGCAGACATCTTCACCAAAGCTCTTCCTCGTGACAAATTTGAAGCATTTCGCGATGCTTTAAATTTGATATCCTTTGGTGGCGGATGATCCTTATACTCTTGATCACTCTTCACTCCAGGGGGTTTTGTTGGGTATTTGACTCACGCCTCACTTACACCTACGCTCATATGGGAGTGTCAGTGATCAATAGGACACTGGGGCACTTTTTACTCTCGTTAGGAGACGTTTTTTCCCCCTGACTTATAGTCTTATTGTCGTATGTGCTTATGTGCTTATGTTACACACTTATGGGCACTTAGTGTGTGTTGGGTGTGAACACCCCCTACAACCCTAAGTTTAAGGGTTGTACTTTGTACTTTCTGTACACACTCTTTCAGTCTATTCTCTTGGGTGTTGCTTCACTCTGTCTCTCACTCTCACACTGTCTACCAACTCACAGCTGCACCTCGATCCTTCCATCTCACATCTTCACCCCTTTTTCTCATCATTGACACCCACCAGTGGTTGGGATAACTTGTTTGTTTTAGGGGATCTAGCCATCCCTTTAATTCTCCCCACATGACATAGTTACTTCAAAGACCACAAGCCATATCTATTCTCCACAAAAAAAAAAGAGTTCAATGTGGTTGCATCCGCCTTTGCAAGTCTTGAAAGGCCACCGACAAGCACCATTTATCCGATGTCTTGGCCTCTCTGGATTGATCACTTGGACTCCCTTTGTAAGATAACCATTGCCTCTGTAGCCTTCCTAGCCCACTAGACAACCAATGTGCACCCTTTGTGCGATGCCCTAGTTGCTTTGGGCTGGGATACCTTGGGATCAAAATGGACTTGAGTTTTTCTTTCATTCCCTTCTTAGTTCCAATTTTGGGCCTGAGAGAGGATGTTGAGCTAAAACTACATTACAAACTAATTTGTTCTTTAAAATGGCCCCAAAACATGTAAATTACCAAAAGTTTATTAAATAGGGAGCCGTTCTAGAGAGATTGTGTCCTACATGCAAAAACCTAATTTGAAAGCATATCTTTTGTATCTATAAATAGAAAGGCTGCCCACCTTGTCTTAAAGGTTTCAACCATTAGCCCTCTTCCACTAGCTTTCTAACCCCCAACAATTCCTGCTACGAGCTCTACAAGCATCACCCAGCCTCCCACTATTGTCCATGATCAGCTGCCGTCATCTTCATGCGGTTACATTGTTGAGTTTACTAGTTCTAGCCCTAGAGACTACTACGTTCTAGTTTCCGGCCTACTGCCCTTCCATTTCCAGCATCAGCCTGATTTGTGTTTGCATCCACAACAAGTCATTTTTGTGTTTTCAACACTTCTCTTCATCATCCTTTGCTCTCATTGGTGGTTACTACACTTGGGATCCATCTCCAGTGGACCACATATAGCAACAGCCTGCTCCCACAAGAGCCATTGGCTGTTCAACAGCTTTTCCTTTGAGCATCATGTACATTCTTTCCTTCATTTACAGCATTCATTCATGCAATTCAGAGTTATCTCTCTTCTCCGTTTGTGTTTGTGTTTTTTGTGTTTTGCATTTGCATTTAGGGTTTGCGATTATTGTGTTACTATTTGAGTTATTGTGTTTTAGTCGTATTCATACATTCTGTGTTTTCTCTATGCAAACCCTAGCCTATCTTCACACATGTGTAAGCCAATAATTTGTATTTTGCTAAAACTATGATCAGCTAAGTGCAATTAGCAAGCATGTCATCATATAGTCAAATGGGTTCAAGTCGTGATGATATCTCACAATCTGAAAGTTCACAAAGTACCAGGGGAAATGCAACGCCTAATCTTAGAACAAGCAAGCAACATAGGCAGCAAGCAGAGAATGCTGGATTTGACCAAGAAGGAGGTCCCTCAAGCCGACAAAATGCCGATGATCAAAATAGACATGAAAATTATGATGATCAATTTAAGGCTCAATTGAGGACAGCAACTGATATCTTTGTACAATTGGCTAAGGATTCTCACTTCACGCAATTTTTGAGCTCCTCGAAGAAGGACAGCAAGGGCAAGAAGATGGTACCAACCTCTAGAACTTTCAAGACAGCAAGAAGTTCCCAAGGAAGAGCCGTCACAACCTCAAGATCCACTAAATGTTGGTGGTGACCAAAAGCAAATGATGTTGGTGGGGCAAACCACACAAATGCAAGGTCATCTTCATAGTGCCAATCCAATGAGTTTTGGCCAGCAAGGCATGCATGCAAATATGGGGCACCCAAGCTGCTTTGGGGGTGGTTCTATTTTCCATGCAATCTTTGGTCAAGAAAGTAGTGTGCGCTTTCTCAACTCCATTCCTCTTCTGTTGTGCAGCCTCCTCAACATCTCCATATTGCCTCATCAAGCTACTTCCTCTTTCACAAGTTCCTACCCATACCCACCATCTCCTCTAGTGCTTCTCTCACACTTCTATCCCACTCAGAGCGAATACAAACATTAGAGATGCTAATGTGAATTCCCTATCCTTTCTATTGATTTTAGAGGGGGATTCCCAAGATCGTGAGGAGCTCCTTCATGGATGCACATTCTTACAAGGCCATTATCTCATGTAGCCACTACTTTCCCTCTTCTCTAGGCCACCCTTTGCTGTTGCTAGCATGCCCATCCCGTGCCCTTTGGGTCCTTGATGTCTATCTTTGGTAGGCGTGCTTTATAGTGTCTTTCATAGCTCCTCATTGTTGCCTTCTAGACAGATCAAAGACTTGGGTCATCCATTTTCAACTGAATATTTTGGGTGTGACTCATTCAATGCTTCTCCAATCCCATTGGCATTGTCTTGCACCCCTATCAACAGGTTTTTATTTAGAGAGAGGTTGGTTATCTTCGCTGATGGCTTCATCCACATTCACATGTTCCATTCTTCCACCAAATGTTTTGCTTCTCATGCCTTTGGCCACACCCAGGATCTATAAGGGGGTATTAGCAAATATGTTATTTTGTGTCTTGTTCCATGTTTATCTCTTGCTTATAAGCCTCAATCTGAATCAAACAAGAATATCAAGAGCTCTGACACTATCATAGTCTATCAATCTTTGTTGAGTGTCAATTTCCTCCAGAACAAGCACATAAGGTGGAGATTAGAGTTTGTAGGCTTTGATCATTGTATCCACCACCAATCTTAGCTTGTTCATACTGCACACAGTCTAGTTCATGGAGTGCAATTCTGATTTTAGCCACATGGGCAGCTTGGGCCCTATTTCTCTCATGGATGGCGAGTTATGTCGTGTGTCAGTCAGCATATGTCATGCCCATTGCCTATAAAGATAGCCACTCACGTCTCCACACCGCATTCCATCCAGCCGTCATTATTCCTCATCTTCTTTAGTCAAATTCTCCTCTTCTGCAAACCATCAGTCCAGTGCCCCCACTGGCATGGATCACACACAGTGACACATGTAGGCGCCGACTGTTTGCAGCCTTATATTGTGTTCAATTAGTGTCTTCCTTCTATTTCAGTTGTAATTCATCTATTCTTCTCCTCTCCGTGTTCCTTGGCTTCCATTGCACACTCACAGGATGGTCACAACTCTTAATAATGTTTCCCAAATCTCTATTATTGCCACATCTATTAACATGATAAAAGTCAGAGTAAAAATATACAATCATAGAGCCCAAATGCCTGAAGAAAAGGAAAAGAATAGCGCAACCTCCCAACTTAGCTGCTCTCAAGAGAGAATGCCCTATACAATGGAATGTCCCAGGTGTCCAAGAATGCCTCTTTGGCATGGTATAAGAAAACCTTTCAAGCCTTCTAAAACACATCGTTACCAATTACAACTTCTTGAGAAAGGCAAACCTGCACTAAGTAATGTATCAACATGATGTGCTTCCTCTCAAAGGATCCGAGGTTGCAATCAAACAACAAAAGTAGGAACCTCAAAGAAAGAATTAGCATTGTCTTAACTAAACTCATAGTCTAATATGTTCACCTTTTAACATCCATGCACATAAAATTTCTAGCCCTTTTTGTAAAGAAATGCTCCAGAATGATGTTTGAAAACCCATGTTTTTAGCAAAGAACTTCCCACAATTTCAAGCAAACCCATGTGGAGTAATAAAGCAAATAGAGCACTTCATACAACTAAATAAAATTCTCTGAATACAAAACAACATTAGATACATAAGCAAGGTAAGCACATGTTCTTAGCACATAATTTCCCACTGTTTCCAGTAAACTCATAGGAAACAAAAAAACAAGCATAACATTTTATGCAATTATATACATTTTTTTTTAAAATTCCCTCAATGCAAATATTATACTTCCTAAATAAAATGAGCAAGCTAAAAATGTGTGAAAGATGTACCTTAGGAGTGGAGCTTCAAAACCTTCACAAGGAAGCAAACAAGACAAGAACGATCTAGGTTAATGTTTGGACGTGAAAGGTAAACTTTTGAATTTAAGAATGAATAAAAGAACACTCTTAGGTTTTTCTAAAAAACTCTTAATTTGATACTTTTGAAAAAATCATTGTAGTACTATGAAAATAGTTGTGCAATAAACTTGTAGACTACATGCAAGTTAAACGCTGCAAGGCGGTTGGGTCTTTTACACATTTATCATAACAACATAATTAAACGAGGACATTGAACTAGAACAAGTCTCAAAATGAGACAATTTCCATGGTTCCTTGAAGGAGCATTGGATTGACGATCCCCTACTCCCTTTTGACTAACAATAGCCCTTCCCTCCCCCGAAGTTCATTGCACCATCTCCCAATCTCTAGTGGTGTCTCCCCTAGCCTTCGTACCATCTCCCTCTTCTAGTGCACTAGCCCCTCCTATTTGTCTACCACTACCTAATGGACATGTAGTGGTGTCATAAGGCCGTCTACCACTATTATGTCCCTGGACATCCAAATGGGGGCTAGTAGCACTGGTCACAATGGTCATGAGGTGACTTAAGTGAGAATGCAATAAGGGTACCTTGGAGTTAGGGCAGTGGAGTCCTATTTATAGGACTCGAGGCCCTATTGAGCACATACATTGTGTGATCACCACTTTTGGACTCTTGGTCCATTGGCCAATGCATCCGTACACCAAAATGGTATGGGCTGGTGGTATGGGATGCCAATCCTTGGGATGTGGTCGTGGCCCAGAGTGCTGCTAGCTCCCAAGCTTAGGGATGAGCCTGTTTGGCTCTATGGCTGGGAGGTGAGTCCTCCAGTCCCTTTTATGGTGAGTTTAGCCTGTGTCATGTCTTGTGTGCAGGTTGGATCCTAGGTGGACGCATCAACCCCTACATCATTAACATCATCCTTTGTGCCACTCTAGAGTGGCACTTACTATGGATACAATTGAATGGTTGATTCCAGATGCAGCCAATAACTACAATACCATTGACAGATGGCTAATCACTTGGCTAATGGATGCCTACTCTACACTAGGGGAGCCAACATCACACCTCTCCTACACCCTCACACTAGCATGGGGAAGGGGATGTGACTACAATCAAAAGCAGCACAATTCTCCAAGTTCCACCACTTCTTCATCTTTGACTATACAAAGCAAGAATCTATTCGATCACCCTTAATAATGATCACGAGTCTCCATCTCACATCCTAGAATGTTAACAACCTCATCTTCAATGGAGCTCAAGGACCCAGGAAGTTGATCATTTCATAGGAACTACAGCCAACCCTAGCAAGACGGATTCACATCCAATTCCTCCAAGAACACAAGCTCTCTAAGTCACAAGCTGATCCTGTAAGGAAAGTGCTCCCAAAAGATTCATTCATCTTGTGGGAGTGCTTGATTGATATGCATAGCAAGAGCAAAGGTGTATGTAACTAGATTGGATTGACTCTACGCTTGTGTGAGAGAGACCACAAGTCCATTGTTAGATCTTGGGTGTTCTACGATCAGCACTCACCATCTAACAATTGAGATCAAAGCAAGGTCAGCCTTTTGATTTGAGGTGGTGGCAAGACTACCAATAGTAGACTCTTGGATTGCTACAAGCGACTTCAACACTTTAGTGTTTATATAGGATCAACAAGGGAGAGAACCAAAGCTTCGAGATATTGCTTGAGAAACGTTTCTTTTTGCAAGTGGTGCACATTATGTTTGGAGAGATCCTACTATCAGAATATGCGGTGATGCAGAGAGACACTAGGGTATATGGGAAAAAACACAGTTTGCACGGCAAACACTAAGAGAGAAGAGAAACTCAAAAACACAAGAGAACAAGATGATGAAAATTTGAATCATGCTATGTGAAGAAAAGTTGATACAGCAGAGCCAAATCTCAGAAGATGGCTGCACTGTTCTGTCAAAATCAGGCAACAACACTTGTGGGAATTTGCACAGTGATGAAAGTGAAACTCGATCATCCGGGCAATAGGCTATTGAAGTAACCTCAAGATGAAGAGCAGCTATCAAGGGAGTAAAGGGCAGTTCTCGAATGCCATCAAGAAGGAAGAAAATGATCACCAGTTGTTGAGGGAGAGAAGTGCAATCCTTGAACGCCAAGAGGTGGGCCAAGGTTGCAAAGGTAGATGCCAAAGGTCTACGTGAGCTAATGCCTAATGGAGATTGCCAAATGAAGGGGCAACCACCAAGAGGGTAAATGCAACCTGTGAAGACCTGTCAACCCAAAAATGCATGTACTTGGGGCTCCAAAAAAGGACACCAAATGTAGAGGTGACACCAGGCAGGAATGTTGACACCTAGCTAAGGAAGGTGACGCCATGTAGGAATGTTGATGCCTAGCTAAGGCAGGTGACGCCCGATGTGGAGGAAGTCTCCAAGCTAAAAAATGCAAGTGAAGGTGAAGGCTGAAGGAGAAGGGTATAGACGCCAAGCAAAGGGATGGTGACACCATGTGAAAGATGCTCCAAATACAAAGGGTAATGGTACCTAAAGCTGAGGGAGAAGATAGTGATGGGCAAGAGCCATGAGCCACAAATTGCAATATCCTCCTTAAGGGGTGTGAGCAAAGTGAAAGGGCTAGAGAGAGAATAGGTGACCAAGAGAGCGATGTGGAATGAATGAAAAGAGATGTCAAATGAATGGAGAGGTGGCCTATTTGTAGGCACCAGTCTGTCTAGGGTGGCGCACCACTGATCACTCTAGGATGGTGTCTCAGAATATGGGCGCTCAATCCTTTTTAGGGCATGAAACCCTAACTGAAGCAACTAGACTGAAAGATTGGTTTCTCAACACCCCCTCCTAGGTCCAAAAACAAAGAAAGAAAGAGTCGTGAAGAGAGGTAATGAGAAGAGGTAAAGGATCCCGAAGATCCAAGTTTTCCACTTGAAAGGTAACTTGTAGTAAGGAACAGTAGCCTCGACGAACTGTAGAACCTAACCACACCTCGAGAGAGAAGCAACTAGCTCCATAACTCCATGCTAGAAGGAATTTGAAGGCCTCATCACCAAGTCACAATTGAAACTCCAAGGCCCTAATCTAGGCGGTACTTGGATATAGTGAATATCAAGAGAAGAGATGACTGCTCAAAGACAACCATCCCCAAAGAGTAAATGGTGGGTAAAGAACTTCAAGATAAGGAGGGGCCCCCTCTGAAGCCAAAGAAAAAGTAGGAGCCCTCGTGGAGAGCAAAGAAAATAACAACTCATGGATCACAAACTCTGAATCCCCCTCTGCGAGAGATGGGGAATCTAACAACTCATGGATCACGGACTCTGAATCATCTGATGACAAAGGAAGTACCGTCATTCGTACGAGGGAAGGTATCTAGGGTGCCAAAGACATCGAAGAACTCCCAGAGGTAACCTCTCGAACCGAAGTAATCGAGGGTGGGAAAAAGAGAGACTCATGCAATGCCAAGGGTAGGCAACACTCACCATCTCAATGGACTGGACTACGGAGCTAAAGTAATAGAGGGGAACAGCCATTGTCTCTCAATGGAGTGGACTACCGACGGGATCGCAATCAATAATTAGTGTCTCTCGGAGGAGCGGACTACAAAACCGTGGGTTGCCAAGGTGACATTCTTGAAACTCTAGAAAAAGTAGAAGAAACCTCTGTAACACATTGCAGTGGTCTCAAGGAGGTGGAGGTACCAAGTGATCCTTCTTTGGCTTGAAAGATCTTAGGGTGCATTGGATGTGTCTTGTTGCCTTGAGCATAAAAATCTGAAAGGTGGTGCAGAATAAACTTTGTGGCCTAGACAAGAGAGGTGGCACAACGAGTGCCTAGGGGTAGGTAGACACATATACTCCGACGATGTAAGGAGCAAAGGTCGATGCCAGGTCCAATGATGCTAAAAGAGAAGCACCCACTGGTCTGTCCATCTCTTATAAAAGGAAGGATGAGAGGGAGAGAAAGAGAAGGATATCTCGAACTCCCGTTGATGCAATGGAAATGAAGGGGGGAAATCAATAGATGATGCCAAACCTACAACCTACCTTTGCCTTCTCTGAGGAACAAGGTCTTTAGCTCTCTAAGCTCATGCACTCTAATACCATGTCAAAATACATGACGATGCAAAGAGACAATAGGGTTTATAAGGAGAAACACGGTGTGTGTGGTAAACACCGGGAGAGAAGATAAACTCAAAGACACAAAAGAATAAGATGATGAAGCAATGAATCAAGCTATGTTAAGAAAAGCTGATACAACAAAGCCAAAGCTCAAAAGGTGACTGCACTATCCTATCTGAATCAAGCGGCAGCACCTATGAAAATCTGCACAATAAGTAACTTGAAGATGAAAGATAGCTATTGAAGTAGCTTGAAGATGAAGGACAACTATCGAGGGAGCAAAGCATAGTCCTCTTATGCCATCAAGGAGAAAAAAGATGATCACAAGCTATCAAGGAAGTAAAGCGCAGTCCTCAAACGCTAGGAGTTGAGACAAGGCTGCAAACGCAGATGCCAGAGGCCTATGTAAGCTAATGCCTAACAAGATGGAGGTTGCCAGATGAAGAGGCAACCACCAAGAGGTTAAACACAACCTGTGAAGGCTTGTCAACTCAAAAATGCAAGTACCTAGGGTTGCAAAAACTAATGCCAAGCGTGGAGGTGATGCCGGGCAAGAAAATGTTGACACCTAGTTGGGGAACTTGACGCGAGATGTGAAGAAAGTCTCCAAGCTTTAAAATGCAAATGAAGGTGAAGCCTAAAGGAGAAGGGTGCTGACATCAAGCAAAGGGATGGTGGCACCAAGTGGAAGATGCTCCAAACGCAAAGGGTGATGACACCTGAAGCTAAGGAAGAAAATGGTGATGGAGAAGAGCGATAAGCCACAAACCGCAATGTCCTCCTAAAGGGATGTGAGCGCAATGGAAGGGTTGAAAAGAAAAGAGGTGACCAAGAGAGTGGTGTGGAATAAATAAAAAGAGAGAAGATGTCGAAGGAATGGAGAGGTGGCCTATCTATAAGCACTAGTCTATCTAAGGTGGCATACAACTGATCACTCTAGGGTAGCGCTCCACTGATCCCTCTAGGATAGCGCCCCAAAATATGGATGCCCAACCTTTTGGGATTGTCAGTGATGAAACCCTAACTAAAGCAACTAGATTGAAAAAGTAGTTTCTCAACACCTATTCTGCACAAGAGGAAGGAATCCATAGTGACTTGGGACAGCACTTTTCTAGATTATTGTCCTAGCCCTATCATATCTCTATACTGTTCAAATCTCATCCCAATATTAAGGGCCCCCTCTCATACTAGATTACTGTCCTAGCCCCATCATGTCCCTATACTATTCAAGTCTCATCCCAATGTTAAGAGCCCTCTCTCATGGTGACAAAGGATGACAATTTCTGTCATTGTCCTCACTATTAAACCCAACCCAAAAACTTACCACATAACACTATCAAGGGATCCCTAGACTCGAGCTATAAAGGACAAGGTGATGGCTTACAAGAGAGGTTGGACAAGTTCAATGTTGGTGAGTAGAGATGTCATCATAGTAAGTAGGTGGGCTAGTTCGTTGTGACCCCCCTCTCAAACCATGCTCTAGTCTTCTTGTTGCTAGACACACCTAGTCTACCCTAGAATCTCAACCTTGTGGGATCCCTAATAATATGATTTTTGAGACAAAGGAGGTGCAAAAATAGATCTAGGGGTTGTCAAGTAAGGATTGAGGACTAGTTGGATGACTTGCATGTTAGGTTACGATTTAGAAACATGCACACACTCATATTAAACAAGTGAACAGCAAGAGAGAAGAGAGTGCTGGAAGATCACATCCACTACGTGAGAGCGAATGAAAGTACAATCTCTAAGGTACTAAGTATCACACCCCAAACAAGTGTTCACATAGGAAAAAACCCTTCAACAACAAGAAGGTAAAAAGTGCCCATGGGATAAGGAAGTGTGCACACAAGAACTTAGAAGGAATACGATAAGCATAACAAACCCCCTCGAGTGAATAATTTTAATATATACAACAAATAGGCAAATCAATCCCCAAACAATATCAAGTTGAGAGTCTTACGAAAGGCTTCGAACTTCTCTCTAAGAGCGCTTTCGTAAATAAATCTACCAAGTTGTCCTGTATAGGGACCTAAGCCAAGTCAATCTCCCCTACATGTAGCCTTTCTCTAACATAATGATAATGCACCTCAATATGCTTAGTATGAGCATGAAAAACTGGATTTCTTGCAACTGCTATGGTACTCTTACTGTTAGTATAGATAGAAGTGAGTAACTGTTGTCCCACTCTAAGATCGAGCAAAAGGCATTTAAGCCATACACATTCCAATGTAGCTATAAATGCTGCTCTATATTCAGCTTCACAGCTAGATATGGCCACTATAGACTACTACTTGCTTGGCCAAGAAATCCATGAATCACCAAGCATGAAACAATTGCCACTAGTGGACACCCTCGTGTCAATACAAACAGCCCAACCATTGTCTATAAATGTATGCAAGCAAAGAGTAGTGCCTTTAGGATAGAAAAGGTCTAATGTTTGAGTGTCTTTGAGATAACGAAAGACATGTCTAACTGCTTGCCAATGTGTAGTACTAGGACTATGCAATAAACAGCCAATAGCTTGTTGATAAAGAGAAGCATCGAAAGGTTCTCCTCTATCCTCGAATGTAAACCTATGGCCTATCTCAACGGGAGTAGAGTTAGGCTTGTAGTCTTGCAGCTAAACGCTCAAGAAGCTACCCAATGTACTCAAATTGGTGCAAGATAATGCCCCCCTCGACTACATTAAACTGTATGGTAAGATAGCAGTGCAAGTGTCCGAGATTTGTCACATCAAAAGCATACTACAATTCAGCTTTTAAAGCTAAAATATATGTCTCATGGGATCTAATCAACACCATATCATCCACATAAAGAATGAGAATCAAGAGACTATCCCCATCTTTGTGGACATAAAGTGTGCTCTCAGTGTGTGAATTATTAAAGGCAAGAGTAATTAGGTATGCATTTATCTTTTCATACAATGCCTTAGGTGTCTGCTTTAAACCATAAAAAGCCTTATGCAAATAGCACACTTTGCTTTCTCACCCTTTCTAAACAAAGCCAAGAGGTTGAGTGACATAAGCCTCCTCACCAAAATCACCATTCAAAAAAGTAGTCTTCACATCCAATTAATGTACATACCAATCATAGTGAGCAGCCAAAACAATGACACTGCAAATGGTCATCATACATGAAGTAGGTGCAAATGTCTCATCATAGTGAATCCCATGTTATTGGGCATACCATTTGGCGACAAGACATGCCTTATAGTGATCAGTGCTATCATCACATTTGCATTTTAACTTGTAAACCCACTTAGTGCCGATAGCAAGCTTGCCAACAAGCAAGTCACGTACCTTGATCAATGGGCTGAAAATCATGTTGTTGTTCACAACATGTATTTGCTGCTGATTTTGCTACTATAAACCCTCAATAAGTTGCTAAAATTGGCCAAAATTAGGTTCACTTTACTGAAATAAATACAACAAACTATTAAACATGTCTATAGGCCCCACATTGACCTGATTTTTGTAGTCCATGAAGGGTGAAGGGCTGATCAGCATGTTCAATGAATAACACATCTCTATTTAAAAAAATCTTCTGAGTGGAGGATTAGTACAAGCTATACCCTTTACTTTCTGCACTATAACCAATAAAAACGCATTTGACATCCTTGTCTTCTAGTTTATGTCTTTGTGGCTACGGCACCAAGGCATATGTCAAACAACCAAAGACATGAATATATGATACCATTGGTTTCTCGCCATTCCAAGACTCACAAGGTGTACATTCAACCAATGCTTTAGTTGGGTTGCGATTCAGGACATACACTACACACATGATAGCATCAAGTCAAAACTTTGGATGCAGCTTATTATGTAGCAACATACAACATACTCTTTCCATCAAAGTGCAATTTTTTCTTTCAATCACACCGTTTTGTTGAGGTGTATAAGACATAGTACACTAATGGATAATGCCCCTTTCAACCAAAGAGTTGAACTCTCGCGACATATATTCCCCCCCTCGATTGGTACATAGTGTAATTAGCTTGCATCCACTATCATTTTCAGCCAAGGCCAAGAATAGTTTAAAGCATGTATACACCTCAAAATTGTGCTTCAAAGTATATGCTCAACAATGACGAGTCATGTGATCAATGAAGGTAACAAAGTACAAGTATCCTTCAACGGATTTGATGCACATGGACCCGCAAACATCACTATACACAAGCTACAATTTCTGACCAGCACCCATAGAAGCACCCTTGAGAAATGAAGCACAATGCATTTTGCTAAGTACACAACTTTCATATACATTGTGAGTACCTAGGTGCTTTCAATAAAGGAAGATTTCCGCCATATTTTTACTTTTAAGGCAAAGCAAAATGTCATAATTAAGGTAACCAAACCAAGCATGTCATGACTCAGTGTCATCCACAATGGTGGTAATGGATGTATTTCTTAACCTTTTATTCTTTCCATGTGAACCTCTCTTAGAATCATGTAAGATGTACATAGCTTTTAGGTGCATAGTTTAAACATTATATAGAAACCAATGTTTATAAGGGCTTACACATTTCTACCAAATAAGAGTAATCTACCTTTTTCTTAGAAAACTTTTTTCTAAAGATAATTCTCTTTGGGAATATTTATCTATAATAATTCTATCATCAAGCTTGGACAGATTTGAAGATGGGCCATATGACATTAAAAAAACCTTGGAGTGGTGCATAAGAGTCTCCTCACATTTAAGGAAATGATGCCAAGTATACAAAAAAAGTCAACATAACAAGAAGTAAATATGATGATGCCTTCCATAAAAAATTCAAAGTTGTCAGTTACTTGGAGTCAAGGTCTTTGAAAATGAAAGCAAGAGATGGAGCCAATCTCAGGCACGCAAGTCTTTGAGTATTTTAAAGAAATACTCAAATAACTCCCCCATGTGGTGCATACATCCGATTCATTTTTTGTTCTCTCTTATATTTTTCTCTTTTCATGCATCTCACTTTCCCTAGTCTATTATTAAATTAACTATGATATTCTCTCTTTTTTAAATATTTGAAGTCTTGTAAATGATACATGAATAAAAAAAGTTTAAACCACCAAAAAAAAAACAATAATATATTCGTGTATGAAGAGATTCATAACAAAAACCACATCTACAATGGTAGAGATTTTAAACTCTTATCAATTATTATTTAAAGACTTTTCCTCCATGAATTTCTCTTCAAAGTAAGTTTCTTTTTCTTTTAGAGGATAAGAATATATTGTAAGAAGTCTATATACATTCTCTCATTCTCTTTACTTAAACCCTTATAAAATTATCCATCCCATATCGTAAAGCATCACATTATACTAGTAATGCACATGCACAACTCACCCTCACATTTTCTAATCTTTGTAGTTTACCTTCTATTTTCTTCTTGTTTTCTCTAAAAAGCTTGACTATGAAGACTTATGCACACAAGACAATAAAATATATTATAAAAGAAGACTCTATACACTATCTTACATCACCTAGTGCATCATCCAATTTGGCGCTCTAATCCATTAGGATTATACTTGATTAATAGGGATTAGCAAATAACATACTTGATTAATCTAGCTAAGTGCCCATAAAAGATGATCCCTTTGAGCCTTCAAGGAAAAGATACACATACTTCACTCTACCACCGTTCTCACAACCTCCATTCTCTTTCTCTCCTTCACCATTATCCCATCTCTCTTCACTCCACCACTCTTCTTCTCCACTTCATTACACACACCATCTCCCTCTTCCTCACTCCCTACCAACTCCATCACCCTTCTTATCTCCTACTTCATTATACCCTCATCCTCTTCCACTCATATCCTCTATTTCTCCATTATCCCCATCCTTCCCATTCTACTATCCCAAACCCTTCCGTACCATCATCCTCTGCACCCGGACCTCCACTTTCTCTTTCTATATCGTCACCATCATTATCCCTCCACTTATGTATCCATGTCTCCCCCATCATTTTGAATTGGAATGCATTAATTGTAACTCTAAATATTAGCATCTTCAATTCCTTATTTCATATTGCACCACACATTCTGCTCTTTTTCTCTTTTACCTCATCACCTTTACTCATATATATAAAAAGTGCCCTAGTTCACTTTCAATTTTTCTAGATGGTACCTCTTCCACATCTCTTAATGTGAGAAGATTGATCTCAATTGTGTAGAGGCCACAAGTGCTCATTTTCTCCCTCAGTGGCATCAACATGTAATGTATCCTCTAATGCTCTCCCCTCATATTAATCAAGCTGATAGAGTCTATTGTATAAAATAACAACGACAATGAGAGCATCGCTATCACTACAATCATAGACATTGCATCAATCTATGTGGAATTTAACCACAAAACCAACACATGCAATGACTGAAACCGAACACAAACTCTTCTTTATGTCTGGCACATACAAGACCTTTTCAAGCATAATAGTTTTCCCATCCAGTGTAATAATGGGATTCTAACCAATGCCTCAAATTGCATACGAAGCATTGTTTGCATATACAAGGAATCCCCCCCTTTTATACACTTCTAATTTGCCTGGATGATATCCTTTTCACATCTCTTAATGTGAGGAGATTGATCCCACTTATGTAGAGACCACAAGTGTTCATTTTCTTCCCCAATGGCATCAACATGTAATGCATCCTCTAATACTCTCCTCTCATATTAATCAAGCTGATAGAGTCCATTGTATAAAGTAACAGTGACAATGAGGGCTTCCCCATCATTACAATCGTAGACATTGCATCAATCCATGTGGAATTTAACCACAAAACCAACACGTGCAATGATTGAAACCAAACGCAAATTCTTTTTTATGCTTGGCACATACAAGACCTTTTCAAGCATGATAGTTTTCCTACCATCCACTGCAATAATGGGAATCTGACCAATGCCTTGAATTGCATACGAAGCATTGTTTGCACATCCAAGGGATCCCCCCTTTTATACATTTGTATATGATATAAACAAGTCATGAAAGAATATTATGTACTTAGAAGCTTCACTATCAAAATACCATGTGCTACAATTTTTAGCAACTGAAAGGCCATGCTCATGTGAAAAAGGATCATATGAACAACGCACAACAAAGGCATAAGATTTATCAATATCCAAGCTTGCCAAATGTGTGGTTGCATCCTTTGTATTTGCTGAATTTTCAGCAATACTCATGCCCGATTGTTTCTTCTTTTCACCTGTCATCCTCTTTCTACATTCTTCCAATAACATGCCCCTTCTTCCTATAATAATAATAATTGTACCTCTTTTTCTTAGCACCATCATCCTTGGTGCCTGAAGAGTACATAGAAAAAGTTGCTTTGCCTTTATTCTTTGAGTTTATTCTTTGAGTTTGGCAGTTGCCCTCACTTTCCTTTATTTCGATCCGTGGTTGCAAATGCTTGATTATCCATATTTATATTAGAGTGATTCAGCCTTGATCGCTCTTGCAACAATAGTGATACCATGCATCAAATGTATATTCATTAGCATCTCCGTTTGCAAGTAAACGACGTGGAGCAACAAAGCTCTAATAAGGTATCAGGTAGACCAACCAAGACCAATAGATACAAGAGATGCATCAGAATGATTTCCTCGATATTAGCAAGCTGCCCCGTACTATCCTTGGCACATATAATGTATGCATCCACAGAATCACTCTTTATCATATGCTCCATCTCAAGTTGTTTATGCAAATAGGCTATACGAGCCTCATTGTGCACCTGATACAATGAAGCAAGCTTATCCCAAGCGTCCTTGGCCGTTGTGCACAGCTAAATATGTGGGATGACCTGTCTCTTACATGAAAGTGCAATCAAAGCATGAGCTTGGGCACCCTGCCCATCCCATTTCAACTAATTTGTTGTAGCAGAATCCCCAAAATTTTGGTGGGTTTTGGGGTTCTTAGATAGAAGCCCCAAATTTGTTGAAGAAATTTGAAGGAAATTTGTATCTCTGTGAAATTTTCAATTTTTGTGCTTAACAGAAGCGTTTCACACGAATAGGAGCAATTATAATCAAATTAATTCTGATTAAGGCTTTGGAACTGAATATTTTAATGAGAATAATACCGGGAAGTGTTATGGATGAAGAATCAACACGTACAGGTTTAATCAATACTTAGCAGGAAGCAATGTGACAAAAAGTATATGCTATGACAAAAAGTATATGATGTTTGCGTGGAACGCAAGTGCTGCATCAACACAACGGTGTCAAGCCTGTCCGCAAGGCTATCAGGCCTGCACAACACCCAAAACAAGCACAGGAAATAAGCATGCAACAAATGACATGGCGTGTGGGATTGTCGGGACAAAAGCGAGAGAAAAAATGCGTGACGAGGCAGACTGATAAGGTGCAAGCTGCAAGCTGCAGATTTAACAGCATGTTAGAAGGTGTTTGGCTTCAAGCAATGCACATCTCATGGTCAATTTGGAGTAAATGTATCTTCATCTAATGCATTTAATGGACAAAAGATACAAATCATGTTTCCCACAAAAACATCCATCACAAATCCATTTGGGCTTCCACACATCCCTCCTCATCTTCCGCTACATCTTCCTTTTTGCTTCCGTTAAGTGCACCACATTTATCACCACACACCACACCGGGGGCTTCTACACATTTAGGCACAGTCTTTAGGACCTCTATATACCCGTTTCCGGGTGGTGTACCTATGATGAAGGCTCAACCCCCCACACACACACTTTTGAGTTATCTCTTTGGATTACAAACTTATTGGAGTGTAGATCATTTGGTACATCAATTTACCTCTATGGCATTACCTAGTGGACCATCCGGTCATTATGTTGTGCCCCAACAGACATTTGAACAAGGCTATTATGTCCCACTATCTCCATCTCTACCTACAATATCGTATGGACCTATGTCCATTTTGATACCTCCGTAGCAACTGGCACTCATTGAACATCAACAATCTATTTCTACCTATCCATCATTAGCTCCTCATCCAACAAGCATGCTTCTAATGAGAAGGCTCATTTCAACAAGTCAAACTATACCACTTGGTCCAATTTGATGAGGCATGTCTTAGACTCTCAGAACCTACGGGATTTAATGCAAGGGTTGCAACCCCAACCTAATCCCGCACTTCTTCCATACAAGATTATCCATTCGTGAAAGGCTCATAATGCCTCCACTATTCTCGAGCTTATGCAAGGCTTATTGCCTGAGTTTCACTCCGAACTTCAATATTTCAACTTATCATGCAAGCTTTCAACACACTTGACTAATTGCTATGCGGCTCAAGATAGAACCTATCACATCAATTTGGATCATGAGTTTGAAATTTTTAAAATCATCGACAACTTGAAAGTCAAGTTGGTTGAGTATCAGCATCTTCTCGCTGAATTCTCAACTACTAGGGCACCTAAGTCCTCCGACGATGAGGTTACCCTCTTCCTTAACAAGCTGCCAAGCAAAATATTTCCATTTTATGCAACATGTGATCTCACAACCACAGATACCCACCCTAGGCCAATAACTCCTCTCTATTCAACTCCTCCTCCCAAGGTAGCACACTCCATGTGGTAGTCATCTCTTCTATCAGCATGATAGGTTTTTGACCATACATCAATTCTGCAGGCATATATCCAGTAACAACACTATGAGTTGTTCTGTCAACCCACAAAGCATAAGAAAGCAAATGTGGCCACTCTTTTACCTTCTCTCCACATGCTTTTGCCAATGCCTTCACAATAGGTGGATGACCTCTTTCACTTTTTCCATTTCCTTCACGGTTATAGGCTGAAGTTAAAGCAAAATTTATCCCCAACCGTGCAAAGAAATCATGAGCTTCATCTGCATCCAGCTCACCCCTATCTGCAGTAATTTTTCCCCCACAGCCATACCGACAAAAGATCTCTTCTAAGAGAAAAGTACACACATCATTTGTTGTCCTAGTACATAAAGCTCTCCCTTCCACTTGATTAGTCAAGTCTTCACAGGCAAGCACAAGATACCTCATTTGCCAAAGACCTGTGGGCATTGTGACCAAATCCACCACCCACTTAAAATGAAGAGACAATGGATATGTGGGCTGCAATCCATCCCGATGTCTAACAGATGAATACATTTGACATGTCGTGCATATTTTCACAAAGTGAGCAACATCCTTATATATACCCTACCACCAATATCTTTCTTTGATCTTTGCAAAAGTACCCCAAACACCTCTATGACCAGTCCACAAGCTTTCATGAAATTCCTGCATAACATTTACTTGTGAAGCTCTGTAACCCAAAACTCGCAATGGCATACCCTGTTTCTTTTTAGCATGTTTCCATAAGTATCCATCTTTTAAGAAAAACCCATATACTTTCCTCTTGATTTTCTTAAACTCCTCATCTAACCATTCATCTCTCTTTGTTAATGTACTGAGGTATTGACAAATTCTCAGCCACTCTCCTGCATATTTGTCTTCCAGAAACACTTCTACACAAGATGCAAAACATCTGAAGTGTTCTCTTTGTTATCCAAGCTTCTGTTAATGCTGTAGCAACACCTTGCATTGCTAAATTCACTCTTGCAACATCATTTTCAACGGCGAGAAAGTCATCTTCTTCCTTCTCATCCATCATCCCATCTTCATTCTCATAACGTGCCCAAGATAACATGTCTGCCACTGGGTTATCTCTTCCTACAATATGCTGAAATTCAAGGTTCAAAGATTTGATGTATGCAATCCACCGAAGCATAGCAATGTCCGGGGTAGCACAATTAGTAATCATACCCAATACCGGCAAACAATCGTTCTCAATGACTACATGAGCACCCATAAAATACTCCTTATCACATTTAAGGGCTGTCACAATTCCTCATAATTGTCTTTTTACCTGTGGATATCTTCTCTGTCGTTCAGTCGATACTTTAGCATCAAAGCGTATTGCATATCTTTGCCCTTCCTCATCATCTTGCCCAATTGCCCATCCAATCCCGATTGAGCTTGTATCAACAATAATAATGATAGGCTTTCCATCTGAATAATCAGTCTTTCTCAATGTAGGAGCAAATTTTAAGAGATGCTTCAATTTCTTCATTGCTTTTTTATGCTTTCTTTCCCAATGAAATTTCTGACCTTTCATCAGAAGTTGATATAGAGCATCGACTACATGTGCAAAGTGAGGAATCCATATCAAATAGAACACATATGCTCCCAAAAATCTACGCACCTCTGATACATTCATGCACACATCTTGCATTCTATCAATCCCATCTATTTTTGCTGGTGTTGCTCTTCGCCCATAGGGCCCACACATATGCCCAACAATCAAAACCTCTTCAACTCCAAAGACAGACTTTTGTCCAAAAAGAGTTAAATCCACCTCCTCTAGACGCGTCAAAATCCTCTCACAATCCACAATATGGTTTGTAACAAACTGTCTGCATCCATGAGCATCCATCTCTTCATTCTTTTCATCCACTGCACACCCTTTGATTGGAACATCATCCAAGGAGGGCATTGTCAATTGTGGTATAAAATCCCTGAGTACCCTATTCATAGCATTTGTCATGTGTGCCACTAAGTTTGTTGAACCCTGTGGGAGAGTACACATCCGTACTAACCCCAAGGGAGTCTTCGTGGTTGTGATATCCCTGCTTTCAATTGCAAGCTGAAACTAATCATAACCCGAGTAAAGATCACCCAAAGAATAGATCGCTCTGCCTACAAAAGCCTCTGTAAATTTATCAACCACAGGACCTGCACCCACATTTCTTATGGTCACTTTATTGACCGGTTGCATGCCTTGAATAAATCTCAAAGCCCCATTCTTTTTAGGCACAGTAAACAAACGATTTGAGTACAAGGATAAAAAAGACTCCAAGATCTTCATGCGAATCTTTTCATTTAACGAATCCATCAGCTTTGGCAAGTAAGCTTTAGGCACTAGAATAGGCCTCAAGTTCCATGGTACATGTGGCACAGTAAATATGACCATAGGAGAGAACATTTGGATCCACACAATCTATTTCACTTGGCTGAAATGCAAATGCCTTTCCATATCTAGCCAACATCCACATAAAACAATCTCTCTCAGCAAGCAAAAGAAACCCTTCTACACCAACTTTCAATTCATGTAATGTTTCAGATGTAAACTGATGACCTATATCTTTAGGATCTCGTAAGCTTGGCTGCCTTGACACTTTTTCATACAAACCCTCACTCTTCATACAAACCCTCACTCTCTGGTGGAAGTGGCAAAGCAATTGGTTTCACCTTTTTGTCAATTGTCTTATACTTTGTCTCCACAAGTGCTTCAGCCCATTGTAATCCTTCCCGCTAAGCAAACAATGCTATAACATCATACATATCCAAAGTATATATTGACAACACTCTGTTTTTAGCCTCATTTTCTGTATGTATTGTTGCTGAAATTTCAGCCATAGTGTCATTAATATTCAGCCCATAAAAGATGCCCGAAATGCCATCATTTTCAGCCCCAATGCTCTTAGTTCCTTAGTAACCCGTTTCATAGATATGCGTTCAACCTTGCACATAGCTTCCATAGGCTTAAACCAACATGAACTGTTTGCTATAAACTAAGAATAAACGATAGGAAATACATGCTTCATTCCATAAGGAGACGAGTACATCCTCTGAACAGCACTACTATAGCTCCGCATTACAGCAGTACTTAATGAAAATCCAGGTCTTTGAATTCCCTTGCATTTGGAGCCAAAGGAGACTCTGGAAGTGTATCCCAATTTCTGGGATGATTAACACAAACAATAAGAAATTGGACTACTTTCTTCCCATCCTTGCTTCTGACTCTTATATAAGCAGAACCATCATCAAGCATCTTTGTTTCCATACACACTCCTGTAATATAGGACTGTCCCAAAATCACTGCATATAAGGAATTATCTTGCACAAAGAAATGTTGCTCTTCTTGTACATCACCAATTGCCACTTTTACATTAGAACATGCAGCATAAAGCTCTCCCGAAGAATTATTTGCAACCCTCATATGCCAACAATGATCAGTATCTACAAGCCCTGCACCATTTTCATACAATGCATGCTCAATGACATTTATCTCAGACCCATGGTCAAGTAAAGCAACACAAGGAGCTTCATGTTCTCCTATTTTCACTACCGTTTCAGTGGTAGCCCTAGCCCAATGATTCCTTTTGTAGTGACTTCGACGAATAAATCCTAGAGTCTCTTCCCCATATTGTTGCATCTGCCTTACTCCACTATGCATATTGCTACAAGACAATGCATTTTCAGCCACTTTATTCTCTTTTCCACATGTTGTCCACTGATTAGTAGCATCCTGCATAGATAATCCAGTACTTACTTCATACTCATATTCAGCCCGAATACCCAACAAACCAGTTTCCTCTTCAAATTGTAACAATGCACTAGTGGTATCACCAAGAAACTGACGCTTCCTCTTAATTATGTCAATGATCTCATCATGAAATTCTCGCTTGGCAATGCCAAGCACCTCTCCCAATGTGAATTCCACCTGACTGTTTAAGATCTGTTCTTCAAGAACCTTCTTAAGATCTGCGACTGTCTCAATGTCAGCAGACTGCAACTTATATCCTGGCTGCTTGCCCTTTTTTTTGCCCTCTTGTTTATTATCCTGTTTTTTCTTTTAACTAACCTCTTCCATAACATGCTCGGGAGGTGGCTGATTTGCAACTTTAGGCCAATCCACACTTCTTCTTGTCATTCTTTTAGATGTCCCTACATTATCTTCATCTCTTTTTTGTTTTTCTTCCACAAGTACATCCGTGTTTTGTACCTTTGCTAAATATGCATACACTGAATATGCATCTACCAGTGATTCCCAACCAGTTATGCCACAAATGTCTTGCCCTCCATGAGACATTTCACTATCAATGACCTTTCTCTTTTCAATTGCATGTAAAGCATGTGTCGTCCATATTTCAGCCTTTGGACCAACCATCACTTGGCTATGCATTCTATCCAACTGTAGACTAAAAGTAGAAGCATGTACCGCCGCATAAGCATTTCGAACTGCCAAGTCTTTCAACAACTTCTACATACCTCCCTTTCCAAAATTCAAAGTAAGAGGCAATCCCGTTTCTTGTGCATGGATCTTGCTATCTTTCCAAAAAATGAGCTATCGTGCCAAGGCCTCCTGATAGGCAGCACAATCCTTTTTCTCATGCTGTAAATTGTCACACCACATACATCTTTTTCCTGGCTTAGGGACTGTTGCCCGTCTCCTTTCCTCTTGTCCTTTTTCATCCAATTTTGCAACCTTCAATTGAAGATCCCGCATACCTTTGACCAATTCATCTAAGACATCTTCCCTAACAAAGGAAACAATAGCAAGTACAGCCATAGGGTTAGCCATAGAAGTAGATAGTTTACTGGATACATCAACTATCTTGCCCGTAACAATGGACAAGCTAGAGACATGTAATCTTTCCTTCTTCTATGCTTCTTCACAAGTGCAGTAACAACTTCCTTGACATGTCTCCACTCTGTTTTCAAACCTATCTTTGTAGTCTAATCCTCCAGCAAATCATCAAGCTTCTCTTCAAGCTCAAGATCAATGCCTGTAGAAACAATTCAATTTTCTAACTTGCAAGAGCTTGTTGTTCTACAAGATCCAACTGCTCAAATCGACTTTCAAATTCTCTTAGCAATTCTGTAGCCACAAGACCTTTATTGGGTTGTAAAACCCACTCCTGAAAATTCTTGCACGTAATCAAACCGGTGTTCTCAATGTAAAATTCTTCTCTGAGTGTCTTCTTGAAAGCTACCCAGTCAGCATTCTGCATGTATAATTCAGTAATCCGTGCTTTCAATTCATGAACAATAACACGTACAAAATACCGGCTCCATGTAGATTGAGCTACCCCAAAGAATTTCATCTTCTGAGCATAGGTATGTACATATGCAAATACATTCCTGTCATTGAATAACTTCACCTCACACTTAACTACTTGCAAAGCATTCATCACAACACTTTCTGTTTGAGCAAAAGCTTGCATCACTTGTTGTTGTTGTTGTTGTACATGCATAAGCATATTCATATTTTACACCAACTGTTGCAAAACATCACTAGAGATTGTATTCCAAAGTTCTTCCATCTTGTCTTTCCTTCTTCTGACAATCTTTCACGTCGGGTTCACCAATATCGGAGGGGTTTTTGTCGAAAGGTCAAATCCACCGGGGATCAGAGGTAGAAGGAAGTAGAGATAGGAGATGAAAGAGAAGATAGAGAATAGACAAGAGATAAACACGACAAAGACAAAGCACAATGAACTAAATCAATATGTATTGAAAGAACCTGGAATTCTTACACTACTCAGAAGCAATCTCCAGGCATTGGATCTCCTGGAGCCTCTTCGTAGAACAAAACGTGCATCAAAATTACAGCTCCTTCTCTACTGCTCAAAACCTAAATCTGATGGCTCCATTGGCTCCGAAAGGGAGGGTAACACCATCAAGACACCTGCTCACGGATCTCACAGATCACTCCTTTTTTCAGTTCAAAGTGCAATTTTCAACCTGTTTACAGCGATCGCCACGCGCTGATTTCATCAATCTATCTTTTTTATGAAAAACCCATAACTGGCTGAAAAAGCAACTAGCTTTTTGCATGCCATCCTAATCTAGAAGCTTTTCTAAATTTTTTGGATTTTTTTTACAATAAATAATATCAAAAATAGGCTAAAATTATCCAAAAATCTAGTATTTTTAGATAATTCATGCAACTCACACTAATACTAATGACTCAGATCGCATTGACTCTCTTGATCAATAAGAAGTCAGATGATGATACATTCCAAAGTTTTTCACACCGTGTCCGCGTAGTGGCACGACAACGTCCTCAATAGAGGAGGCTGTTGTTTCATCTTCTCAAAGGGAGCAAAAGAGCAAGGGCAAACCAAACTCGAAGGGAGGAGGAGGCTGTTGTTTCATCTTCTCAAAGGGAGCAAAAGAGCAAGGGCAAACCAAACTCCAATCAAAATCAAAATCGAAACAAGGCTGTTGTTTCATCTTCTCAAAGGGAGCAAAAGAGCAAGGGCAAACCAAACTCGAATCAAAATCAAAATCGAAACAAGGCTAGTGAATCCCAAGGAACCACTCAATCTACTCTTAAACCTAGATGGCAGAATGTACCTAAAAAGAATAGGTATTGTCAACATTGTCAAAAGGCTAGCCATTGTGACGATAAATGTCGATCTAAGACAAGAGGCACACAATCAAAGTCCAATAATCAAACATCCACATTCGAGTCCCATAACTTCAACAAGGTAACTAGGGTGGTAGCGATTCCTAGTAAGGGCAATGGCAAAGCCAAACCCACACTGTCACTAGTCAATCATCAAAATCAGCGAACTACTCAACTTCCAGAGGGTTTATCTGACTGGTTTGCAAATGCCTATATCTTCTTAGAGACATCAGATGCGAGTCTCATTCACATCTACGAGTTGCCTCCTACTGAGATGATTGCAAAGGTCAACTCGTCTCATAGTTGAGTACCTCAACACTTGTTTCGCTTGTGAACAATAGAGCTACGCATTACATGACTCCTATAACGGACATTTTCATTGCTCGAGCCCTTGCAACTGGGAGTGTCTGTGTCGGAAACAACTCCTTGGTCGAGATTCAAACCTACAGTTGCGTCAATTTTTCCAATGATCAAGGTCCAAATCGAGCTTTTGTTGGATAATGTCTATCATATCTCCCATCTTGGGGTGAACTTATTGTCTATTCAGCAACTTTGCCAATTAGGGCGAGCAGTTTTGTTCATTGCGACCACAGTCAAGGTCCTAGACTCTCAAACTCGTTTAGTGATTGCTCGTGGCAAGGCACAGCCTAATGGCCTTACCACATGACACAGTTTCTTACCGAGCCAGCTGCCAATGATTCACAATTCCATCCCTTCTAGGCCTTAGTTAGCACACGCAAGCCAACTCTAAGCATCTTTGGCATTTTTGTTTAGGACATCTTGGCTACGACTCTCTTTATATCATAGTTGTCAGGTACAAAAAGTATGGTACAATACGGTACTAAATGGTACCTTAAGATTTTATAAGGTACGGTACAATATTAGTACGAAAAAAAAATTAACTTCATTATTTTGAACTATAGATGATAGAACAAATGTTTAAAGTCTAAATAGCAATGCTATTGGAGTATATAAGATGAATACTTGAGGGTAATACACCAAAACCTCTATGGCATATGCTGCATGTGCAACATGCACTACAACTTACAAGTACATACATAGGAGTGGATACATCATACATAAATAATCATACAAATAAGAGGCATGTATGCTTGAGAGAGAGAAGGTTAAGAGAGAGAGAGAGAGAGATATGAAATGACATGAGATGCTTTATTAACGTCTACAAGAGGCCAAAATGACCTGTGAGACCAACAGTTACCAAACAAACCACCAAAGGTTTTGGTAAAAGATTTATGAATTTTGTTATGGTTTTGTTTGACATTGCTAAGGCTAAAGTAATTACCGATGATACATTCACTAATTCGTATACTCTCAGAAGGTACATTAGGCCAAGCTATCCTCTGGCCTAGTTTTATTAGCAATGTGTACTAATGCTTTGGGTTGGGTGGTGCAAAATGAGCTGTGAACAAAGGTAAAATCAATACGATTAAGCTACTTGATGATTCTCAAATGGTGCTGAATTTATTTATTGATGACACTAACATATTGTGAAAAATGATAGAGACATCAATTAGAAACGTTTGGAACTGCTTGAATACGTTATGTATGGCCTTTGACTCTAGGATAAATCATAACAAAACATGTATCAGGAGTCTAATCAAGCTTCCACCCCCTTTCTTGGTTGATCGATCAAGGCTACAAAATCACCACCACCACCACCACAACAACAATCAACAACCCAAACCACCACCAACAACAACAACCACACTATTTTTTTATTTTTTTTTCAAAGCTTTTTTTTAACGAATTCGTACGGTACAGTACGGTACAAACCGTATAGTACGAACCAATTCATACTATGTACGAGTGCAACTATACTTTATGTGCTATCACGTCAAGGAATGGTTGAGGGCTTTCCACGCCTAAAACTATCTCGAGAGGTCTGTAAAGCATGTCGGCTAGGTAAGCGGCACCGTACCCTTTTCTTCACAATCTATCACTTACATTGCCGAATCCCTTAGGCTCATTCATGTAGATCTTTGTGGTCCCATATCCACTGCCGCCTTAAATGACGCGCTATACTTCTTTTTTATAGTGGATGATTTCTCTAGATACATATGGGTGTACTTTCTAAAGCACAAGTCCGATGCCTTTACTTATTTTAGTGCTTGGATACTGTTGGTTCATAACCAAACTAGTTGTCATGTGGATACTATAAAGAGTAATTCTGGTGGCAAATTTACCTCCCCCGAGTTTTCTAAGTTTCTACAAGAGCAAGGCATTGCACACCAACTCACCTCTACCAACTCCCACCCACAGAATGGAGTCAAAGACCGTAGAAGCTAGACAGTCATGAATATGGCATGCTCTATGCTGTTCACAGCAAAGCTCCCTACGAGCGCCTTTAGTTTGAGGCTATTCACACTTTAGTGTACATCCTTAATCAATGTTCGACTATGGTGATTGCTAAAAAGACTCCAGACAAGGCATTTTTTGACTCTCTGACTGTTCTTTCTCACTTTAGAGTTTTTGATAGTCGTGCTTATGCGCACACTACTAATGACAAGATAGGAAAGCTTAACCCTCGAGCAAATCTTTTGATCTTTGTGGGCTATTCTTCCGAAACGATAGCCTACCATTTGTTCGATCCCCGGACGAACAAGGTGATCATTAGGAGGGATGTCATCTTTGATGAGAGAAACATAGTGCAATCTTCTACACCAGACACTTCGTCCTCACCTTTACTCACATCATTTGAGATCATGCCTATTGAGCCAGGTCTACTGCCTGCTCCAGACCTTTCTACAAATACTTCAAACCCAAGGCCTGTTAGAGATCACAGCTTGATCAGGGGCAGCAGAGCAGGTACGGTGGCAGAGTGCAGTCGGACAGGTGTGCAGTCGGACTGCACAGTCAGACTGCCACGTGGCAGTCCGACCAGTGCAGTCAGTCGGCTGCATTTAATGCAGCCGACAGGCTATTTTCTGGCGCCCTGTTTTGTCCAGATTTTGGCTATAAATAGCCGATATCTTCAGCAGTCCCACACTTCTCTGCTCGCAAATTACAGACCGGTGACACGTGCAGATTCCGTCTCTGTTCGCAGATTTCAGATAGGAGACAGAGCAAACTGCAGCGGACTTCGAGGTGAACAGCAGGTTGCATCGTCGAGGTGGAGACACGCAGTCCAGCGCACTGCGCCCGTGTATATATCTGCGTATCTTTGTATTCAGCACACTTTATACAGCAGATCTTCATCTTCCACTGTCTCTTTCTCTCTCTTCTCTCTCTGCGTTCTCTCTCTCTCAATCCTACGCTTCCGCACCGCTGCACTCTGACATGGTATCAGAGCAGTGTTAGAGGGCTGACTAAGCACAGAATCAACCTGAAGAGAAGTTTCCATCGCAACACAAATTTGCGTTTTTTGCATTTAAGGGCAGACAGGAGGGCTGCGCCTTGGAACAAGGCTGAAGCGAGTGTGGGCGCGCACAAAAGGAGTCCAGGTGGTGGATTTGCTGCTGTTTACTCCTGTTTGACGCGGAGGAAGTTTGAGTTTTCAGCCTACAAGTGCAGGTTTTGCTTTTTCATCGCCTTCGGCGGCGGGTAAAGAAGGTTCAGGACGCGGAAGAGCCTTAGCAGGCTGAGTTTTCCCAGTCAGAGGGGGCTGCTTTTGTGTTTGTGAAGGCATTACAGGTGAAGATGTCTACAGAGATTGACTTGGAGTTCCAGTTGATTATGGACCGGAAGGTGCCTGTCTTACCGGCTCTTCCTGCAGATCAGAAGCTCGACGGCGACAACTACCGCATTTGGCGCGTCATGATGTTGGCCATCCTTGAGTCCTATGATTTGGCGGAGTTGGTACAGGAGGAGATCGACCGGCCCTCGGTAAGAGATGAGTCCAAACTCTCTTCCGATGCTCGTGCAGAGTTGGCCAAGGCTCAGTCTCATTGGGACAAACTGAATGCCAGGATTCGTTCCTTTCTCTTTCTATCATGTACTACAGCCGTGATCACTCACATCGAGCACTTGACGGTGGCTCGGGAGATATGGCTGGAGCTTGATCAGATGTACAATCGGATAGCCCTTATGAAGCGGGTTTCTTTGGAGGTACAGATGTGGACCTTGTCCGTAAATAAGTCTTCTTCGCTGCGGGAGCACATTAACAAGCTAGGGCAGCTTCAGATGCAGGTTCAGAATGCGAGGAAGTCGATTTCCTCCGAAGACATGGCGATCACACTTTTATCCCAGTTGCCGCCCCGATTCGGTACATTTTACTCTGCCCTTATTGCTTCGGGGCGAGAGTCTACTCTTCGGTGGGAAGAGTTGGTTCCTATGGTCTTGGACCAAGAGGAACAGTTAAAGGGACAGAATGCTTCCAAGTCGGAGGCGCTGACAGGTCAAGCCTCTCAGAAGAAGGGGAAGGACCAAAAGAAGAAGAAGGGGGATAACAAGTCCAAGAAGGACAAGGAGAAGGACAAGGACAAAGACTCCACATGCCATATTTGTGGAAAGACTGGCCATTGGAAGAAGGATTGCCCTGACAAAGACAAGAAGGACACCAACAAGAAGGACACCAAGGATTCTGGAGCGGTGGCTGCACCCTCATCAGCTGCATTTCTTCATCTAGCTGTCATTGAGGACGCTTCACCGAATGCTTCTGATGCTGCGATGACGGCTCCCCAGGCTCGAGAGTGGATCGTTGATAGTGGTGCCTCACGGCATATGACTCCTTCATCAAATGGTGTTGCCCAATTGCGACCCTCGCGTGGGCAGATTCTCATTGGAGACAGCTCTTCAGTATCTATTGCAGGTCGGGGTAAGATGCAGCTTATTCCCGATGGACGAGGTGGTACCCATACCTCAGAGGTTTTGCATGTACCAGGCTTAGGGTACCATCTCCTTTCAGTTCATAAGATTTGCTCCCTTGGCCTTTTGGTGGAGTTTGACAGTACTACGGTGCGAGTCCTTGATCGTGGATCGAGGAAGGTTCTCTCATTCGGATATGAGGAGAACGGCATTTATAAACTGAAGTCTTCCACCGCCCTCTCTACTCTTCTTCTTACCTCTCGGTCACAGTCAGAACTATGGCATGCTCAGTTTGGTCACCTGAACTATGATTATCTTCGGAGGGCGTCACGTGGACAGCTTGTTCGAGGGTTGCCGGATATAGTGATGAGCCAGCATTCATGTGTCTCCTGCATTCGGGGGAAGCAACATAGGGATGCCATTCCCCACACAACTTCGCGGCGGTCTACTTCACCGATGGAGCTTGTATCTACAGATCTATGTGGCCCTATGAGGAATGAGTCCTTACGTGGAAGCTCATACTTCATGTTGATCGTGAATGACTACAGTAGGATGACATGGGCCTTCTTTTTTGGCATTAAAGTCAGAAGCTTTCTCACACTTCAAGGATTGACTTCTCTTTGAGGAGAACCGATCGGGCCAGAAGTTGAAGACCTTGCGCTCCGACAAAGGCAGTGAATTTGTTTCTAATGATTTTGCTCGGTTTTGTGCAGATAAAGGAATTCACCAGGAGTTTGCCAATACCAACACTCCTCAAGAAAATGGCATTCTTGAACGGAAGAACCGCAGGGTGATCGAGATGGCGCGCACCATGATGGAGCACCGACAGACCCCTCAGGTTCTGTGGGCCGAGGCTGTGGCTACTGCAGTCCACATCCTTAATCGATCCCCTACTTCGGCCGTGGAAGAGATGACCCCGTTTGAGGCTTATTTTGGGACGAAGCCAGATGTTTCTTACTTTCGGGTCTTTGGGTGTGATGCCTGTGTTCACATTCCCAAGGCTCACCGTGATAAATTTGACGCAACTTCCCGAAAACAAGTATTTGTTGGCTACAGCTCCCAGTCCCAAGGCTACCGATTGTATGATCCCGTCAAGCGGGATGTGTACACTAGCCGCGATGTGCGGTTTGTGGAGGTTCCGGCTACATCAACGGGTGAGGAGCATCCCGTTCTTGGAGATCCAGGGGAGAGTTGGGCTCCTTCTACAGTTCCACTGGAGCCCGTGCCTTTTGATTATGATTCTGTTTTTGACACAGAGTCTACTGTTCCACCGGTCACCTCAGAGGAGTTACCACCGGTGGATATTCTAGAGTCTTCTGCTGATGGAGAGAGACGAGGGGAGGTTCGGCCTCCTCCTCGCTGGGCCCGTGACACACTCCGTGATTCAGGGATCGAGGGGGTTCCTGAGGAGTGGGGACCGCAGGATCGTCCACGGCGGTCACGGCGGCACCAGGCACATTCTACCAAGCTTGTTTGCTCTAACTATTGTTTGATGACCCGTGTTATGCAGGATCGAGAGCCCACCTCCGTGAAGGAGGCTTTACAGTCCGCACCATGGAAGAAAGCTATGGAAGCCGAGTTGGAGGCTATTGAGAGGAATGGCACTTGGTCACTCGTGCCCCGCCCCCCGAATAAGAAGGTGATTGGCGTCAAGTGGGTCTTCAAGACCAAATACCTTAGCGACGGTTCTTTGGATAAGCACAAGGCTCGCCTTGTTGCTAAAGGTTTTGCACAACACCCAGGGATTGACTGTCATGATACTTTTGCCCCCATAGCTCGTATGGCGACCATTAGAGCTGTTCTTGCTTTGGCTGGCCATAGGAGATGGCCTGTTTACCAGTTGGATATGAAGTCGGCCTTCCTCAATGGTGATTTGAAGGAGGAGATCTATATTGAGCAGCCTCCTGGCTTTGGATCTTCAGATGGGAAAGTCTACAGGTTGAAGAAGGCCTTGTATGGCCTCAAGCAAGCTCTGCGTGCATGGAACGAGAAGATTGATTCGTTCCTCCAATCTTAGTTGGGATATCGGCGTTCAAAGGCCGATCCGCAGCTTTATGTTCACACTTCCGACGAGGGTTGTGTGCTTTTTGTCTTATATATTGATGATTTGATTGTCACAGGTAATGATGCACAGCAGGTCCAAGAGACGAAGTCGGCTTTACATCGGACGTTCGAGATGACGGACTTGGGTCTACTCCATTTCTTTTTGGGCCATGAGATTTATCAATCTCAGAGGGGGATCTTCATCTCTCAGCAGAGAAATGTACAGGAGCTCTTGGTGTCTTTTGAGATGGAGGATTGTCGGGCCCTTTCTACTCCTATGGATCCGAACTGGAAGGCCACTTCCCATTCAACTTCTTCTTTGGCGGAGGCTTCCCGCTATCCTCAATTGATTGGGTCCTTGATTTGGCTTCTCAACACTAGGGTTGATCTATGTTTTGCTATTGGGGTGTTGGCAGGGTTCATGAGTGAACCTAAGACGGTGCATTGGCAGGCTGCTCAGAGGATACTTCGGTATTTGAGGGGGACGTCTAATTTAGGGATTCATTACCCCGCAGGGACAGATGGTTCAGATCTTGTACTTGCAAGTTGGAGTACTCGGATTGGGCCGGTGATGTGGACCACAGGCGGTCTACTACAGGTTACTGTTTTACCTTGGGTGCAGGTGTTGTTTCATGGAGTAGCAAAAAGCAGCCCACGGTAGCCCTTTCATCTACTGAGGCGGAGTATCGGGCCACGTCTTCCACCACATGTGAGGCTGTGTGGCTTCGGAGATTATTGGAGGAGCTTGGGTGCCCCCAGACTCGTCCTACTTTGCTGCAATGTGACAATGAGAGTTGCATTGCCTTGGCACGGAACCCTGTTTTTCATGCCCGAACGAAGCACATAGAGATCCAGTACCACTTCATCCAAGAGAAGCTTCTGGATGAGACCATCACTGTGGAGTACTGCAAGACGGAGGACAATCTTGCGGATTTGTTTACGAAGGCACTTCCCTAGGCTCTACTTCGGAGACATTCCAGATCCCTCAGGCTTCTGCCCTGCCCAGGCTCTGAGAGGGGGTGTTAGAGATCACAGCCTGATCAGGGGCAACACGGCAGGTACGGTGGCAGAGTGCAGTCGGACAGGTGTGCAGTCGGACTGCCACGTGGCAGTCCGACCAATGCAGTCAGTCGGCTGCATTTAATGCAGCCAACAGGCTATTTTCTGGCGCCCTGTTTTGTCCAGATTTTCGCTATAAATAGCCGATATCCTCAGCAGTCTCCCATACTTCTCTGCTCGCAGATTACAGACCAGTGACACGCGCAGATTCCGTCTCTGTTCACAGATTTCAGACAGGAGACAGAGCAGACTGCAGCGGACTTCGAGGTGAACAGCAGATTGCATCGTCGAGGTGGAGACACGCAGTCCAGCGCACTGCGCCCGTGTATATATCTACATATCTTTGTATTCAGCACACTTTATACAGCAGATCATCTTCCACTATCTCTCTCTCTCTCTGCGTTCTCTCTCTCTCTCAGTCCTACGCTTCCGTACCGCTGCACTCTGACAAGGCCTCCTTCACAAGACCCATTACCCCTTGATACGAGCAAACCATATGCGATTCAAGGATCCTTCCACCAAATTCCACTCCAGAGGACCCTGGAAGGTCTGCTTGGCTCACCCCTCAAGCTTCATATGCATCACAATTTGCAGCTGATTACATTGCACATTCTAAGTCAGACGGTTGGCAGGAGACTCCCAAAGATCCTCTATGGCATGAGGTCATGGAGAAAGAACTAGACAACATTGATTGAAATGGGACTTGGACATTGGTGGATTGTCCTCATCACGAGCTGGACATCATAACAAAGTGAATTCTTAGAACAAAGCTAAAGGCTGATGGTACTTTAGATAAATATAAGGCTCACTTTGTAGTGCAAGGTTTTAGGCAAAAGCACGGCATTGACTATGAAGAAACCTTCACACCTATTGCTTGATTAACATCATTTCATCTATTGGTTGTGCTCACCGCTCACCATGGTTGGCGGATCTATCAGATCGACGTCAAAAGTGCCTTTCCGAACGGCTATTTGAATAAGAAAGTCTATGTGGAGCAGCCCTTGGATTTTCTTCCACCAAAATGACAAGATATTTCACTTATGGAAAGCTCTCTCTAGACTGAAGCAAGCACTAAGGTCTTCGTATCATAGGATGGACGAGTTCTTACAGACTCGTCAATACCATTCTATTCCCTATGATGCAAATCTATATGTGCGCACCACTAACGCGGGGGTCAACTATATCTTGCTGTCCATTAATGACATGTTACTTGTTGGCTGAGTGTCATCAAGACATGTATTTTTGAAACCTCACTTAAAATGTGGATTAATTTTTAATCACATGATTAAGTAAATAATGCACATGTGAGGTGCAACTGGGGTTAAAGTAAATTTACGAGCCCGAGACCCGAAGAAATCACGAGATGTCAAAGGCAAAAGTTGCTATAAGTTATGCCGCACAAGTACTTAGTGGTATCTCGTGCCAATTGTTGGCCTAGGTCATTCATTTGGCCATAAGTGTCAGTTGGTGACACTAGAGAAGTGGCGTTTAATGGTACCTAACACCAATCTGATGGTCTTAGATGGCCCAAAGACACTCGGGAATGAAACTTGCCTAGCCAATTTAATTGTTGGCCTATCTGATTTTTTTTCAAGGAACCGAAATAATTATCAAATTAACTTTCAGTATTTAAAGACTGAAAATTAATATTTAATTCTGAATAATGCTGGAAGAACCATTTGGGAAGGCTGCCACTTGTCAAAATTACCCATGCCAGACTGAAAAACGTCTTTAGAGACTGGAGAGAGGTATTTTTAGTTTATTCAGCCTACCAAAGAGAGAGAAAGAAAATGCTACTGGTTTGATTTGCAACCATTGGAGGACCTTTTGAGGCAGCCAAGGGCAAGTGAAGACCAATCAACATCAGGTGATAGCATCTACAGGCTGTTGAGACAGGGCAACAGTAGTAAATGACTGATTTTCTTCAGTTCTTTGCATCTACAAGCTGTTGTGGTAGGGCAGCAGCTGCATTTGACTGATTTTCAGTCATTCTTTGCAACAAAACTCTGAATTTTCTCTCTCTACAGCTTTCTCTCTCATCTCCCAACCATTTCACAGCCTTGCTCCGAAAATCTCAGCATTTGGATCCTTAGATGCTAAGAAATTGCAAACTTCTCTACTGTAAACCCTAATTTAGGGTAGAAATTAGGGTCTAGTAACAGCCTTGGGAAGCATGCCAGAAATTAGAAGCTCCAAGTATAAGATTTTTTAGGGCTGAAGGTGAATTTCAGCTAAATTCAAGTGGAGGACTAGCCAACCATTGAATTTGGGGTATTTCCATCATCTATGAAGTGGGTGAATGCCAATTAGGTGCCCAAATCAAGGGGCTAATCGGATTAAAGACTTGCTTATCACTTTGGACAGCAAGGGGAATTCAGATTGCGAAGGGGATTGGGGAAATCCCATTGTAAATCAACTTTTTCTTCAATAAAGCTAAAGAAATACCAAAAGGGTCACCAATTTTGGGACCAATCAGGTGTACATTGTACAAGATCAATAGGTAAATTTGTATTTTCAGATTTGCATTTATTATTTGCTGCTATAATTAAGTTGTAATCAGGGATTTACCACCCATCCACTTAAGGTTAGTTTCATGGTTTCATTGCCAAGACACCACTCGATCCCTTGATTAGGTGGGCCCAATGCACCTGATTGCAAGCCAAAGCTTTGTGCTAGTGCTGAATTTTACTCTCAGGTGAGAAATTACAGAAATATGTCTTCATACAGTGAGATGGATTCAAGCAATGATGATGCCTCTCAGTATGAATATTCACATGAAAATGAAGGAATGCAATGCCTGACCTAGGACAAGGCTCACACCATGGACAGTGAGCTGAAAATGTTGCTATTGGGCAAGATGCATGGCCTTCAAGGCACAAGGAGGTTGATGACCAGTAAAGTGAAGAGGAATTTGATGACCAGTTCAAAAATTGGATCAGAACAACAGCAAATCTCTTTACTGAATTGGCAAAGGATCCTCAATTTACCTGATTTTTGAATGCTCCAAAGAAGAACAACAAAGGCAAGAAGAAGAAGACGTCTTCTACACCTTCGGGACAACAAGATGCACCAACGATAATGCCAAATCCTTCATTTGAAGCTCCCAAAGATGCTAATGAAATAAAACAGTTGGTACCTACGGGGCAAGTTTGGACAGCCGGGCATGCATGCTATGATGGGGCAGCCATGATATTTTTATGAAAGCACAATTTTTCATGCTATGGTTGGACAAAGACCGCATACGGGAATGTATGGCACAAATCCCTATGGTATGCAGCAACCAATGCATGATGTGCAAGGCCCAATGTATTCGCATATGGCTAGAAATATGCAAAACCCTATATATGGCAGCATTGGCTTGATGCTTGGGGCACAAAGTAGCACGTTTGGTACCGCATCTGCACCCCCAAATGCTTACAGGGCTCAAGGAATGAATGTTGGTCATGAAATGCTCCGTTTGGCGTTGGTTTTGATGTAAATTCAGCAAATGCACCCTTTTTGCAGCAGCCAATGTATGACAACTTGACACCCAAAGGGGCAGCAAAAGACTATGATGAGGGCAGAAAATGAGTGAAGTTTGAGTCCTTCAGCGGTGTATAAGATAGGCTGAAAGCCTTGACTTTCATTCAACATTTTGATGCAACCTATTCAAGGGGGAACTTCACAGAGCCCTCAAAGATTTGGAGGTAGCTACTTTCTTGAAAGGGAATACATTACAATGGTGGTCCACTCGTTTTATGCATGGTAGAGCACCGTCTACGTGGGTACAATTCAAGCAAATGTTTGCATGGAATTGATTGATAAGTACCTTTGAGATGGACATCATGATAGCTTGGAATAAGCTGAATGCTAAGGAATGTAAGAATTTGGAGCAATATAATAAGAAGTTTTGGGATGCATTGCTGCCTATTACTTCTTATTGCCCCGTACCCCTTCATGAGCAAGTGAAAAAATATGTCTGTGGGTTGCCCAATGGAATCAGGGATTTTTGCATTTAATCCACCGTGTCTAGCATGTCTCAATTTATAGAGACTACTACTACAGCCGATGCTTTGCTGCGTGGGAAGGATTCGGGCTTCCTAGAGAGTGGGAAGAAGCCGAATAAAAAGTTGTTTAAGGCTAAGAAAAGGGGCAGATCTGAAAATTAGCCTGAAAAGAGGCCAAAACAACAAAGAAAGGGCTCGAAAACATTAGCACAACGTAGCGAATTGATGGCTACAAATAAATGTTTTATTTGTGAACGGGAGTGTCACATCGCAAGGGACTGTCCTAATAGGCAGCAAGCTGGAAAATCAGAAAATCAAGGAGATTCTAAAGAAAAGAAGCCTAAAACACCAGTGGGATTGGTGCCCGATGTTGTTAATGATCAGCCTAATGATGATGCTATTGAGTTGTGCAGGGCATGGGCCAAAATTAGAAATCAGAATGCATTGATTTTCTTTGATAATGGTACACGAGTCAACTTCATCACTGTTGACATGGCCGCCCATCTAGGCATTAGAGAGGATGAGATAGGACCCATGGGGGAAGTTGGAATGGCAAGGCCATGTAGAGCCCGTCACACCGCTCATTGGAAAACTTCAATTACATATACAAGGATATGTGGACAGCAAAGAGGAGCAACGAGGGTTGTGATGTATTGCTTGGTATGCCATGGTGTCATCGTATGCATGCAGTGATTGATTCTCGTGCAAAAAAAATCACTATTCAACATAAGAAAAAGATACTCACACTTGATGTAAAGTTGAAAGGTGAATCTATCCCTGTTGTATCTGCAACTGTCATTTTCAAAGTAATGAAAAATCATCTTTCAGTGTACTTGGTTTTTACTAAGGATAAAGATGATAGTGAAAATGTTGAAAACATGTCAAAGTTAGAGAAGAATCGCATGTCATTTCTAAAAATGTATGTTGATTGCTTCTCTCAGTCACTTCCAGGGCAGCTACCGTCTAAAAGGCCAAAAGATCATAGCATAGATCTTATCCCTGGAAGTAGCCCACCTAATAAGCCACCCTACAAAGTCAGTGCAGCCCAACAGGAGGAGATTATGAGTCAGGTAAATGAGCTGTTAGAAAAAGGGTTGATTCAACCTAGCTCATCTCCTTTTTGTTCTCTAGTGCTTTTGGTGCAGAAAAAGGATGGTTCATGGCGTATGTGCATTAACTATCGTGCTCTGAACAAGATCACAATAAAGAATCGCTTTCCGATTCCTCGGATCGATGATGTTATGGATACATTGCAAGGGGCAGCTATATTTAGTCGTATAGATTTAAAAAGTGGGTATCATCAGATACGCATTAGACCAGAAGATATGCCTAAGACAACTTTTACGACATCTTTTGGATTGTATGAGTTTCTTGTTATGCCTTTTGGACTTATGAATGCTCCTGCCACTTTTAATCGGATGATGGATCATATCTTCAAGCCATCTAGAGGATTTGTGGGCACTTTCTTTGATGACATGATTGTCTATTCAAAGAACAAGGCAGAGCATAGAGAACACTTGGACATCATGTTCCTGGTTATCAATAACAAGAAAAGTGAATTCTTCTTGCATAAAATCCACTTTTTGGGGCATATTTGTTGGGGGCTGTAATTCATACACTGTCTACGTGGAAACATTATTTGTTGGGGGTTGATTTTATAGTGCAGACAAACCATCAAACTTTAAGGTACTTTCTAACATAGGCAAAGTTTCAAAGAAGCATATGAGATAGCCAAATTTTCTCTCTATGTTTCATTTTCAGATTGTACATATTGATGGTAAAAAGAATGTTGTGGCTGATGCACTATCACGTAAGCCACAAATTTCAACTGTCAGCATGGTTTATCACACTGAGTTGGATGCCATGAAAGAGCAATATGTTGCTGATTCGAACTTTGCTAATGTTTATGATCAGCTTTGCAATGGCCAAAGGCATGGACACTTTCTGCTAAGAGATGGATTTCTGACGATGCATGGACGACTATGTGTCACAAAGCAATTAAGGCCTAGAGTTATCACTGAATGTCATGCTCCTCCGTATGCAGGACACAAAGGTATTGATGCCACGGTCAAGGCAGTGAAGCATTTCTTTTATTGGCCAGCTTTGAGGCATGATGTAGAACACTTTGTTAAGACATGCATCGTATGCCAGAAGGTAAAGCATGATAGGCAAAAGATGCCGGTTTTGTTGCAGCCCTTGCCTATTTCAAATAGGCCTTGGCAAAGCATTGCAATGGACTTTATTTTTGAGCTTCCTAAGACACCTACAAGGAATGATGGGATATAGACTATCATTTGCAGGTTTGGCAAACAAGTCCATCATTTTGATGAGGAAGAAAATAAAGGTTAATCATATGGCACGATTGTTTTTGCATCACATCTTTAAGTATCATGGTATGCCAGAGTCGATCATTAGTGATCGAGACCCCCTGATGACCAGTTTATTTTGGAAGGGCTTGTTTGAGAATATGGGTACCATGCTCAAATTCTCATCATCCTTCCATCTGCAAACAGATGGCCAGTCTAAGGAAGCAAATTCCACAGTGTTAGATCTTTTGAGGTACTATGTTTCAGACCACAAGACACAGTGGGAGCAGTATTTGCCCTTGGTTGAGTTTGCTTACAACAACACAGTGCATAGTTCTACGGCCAAAGCTCCATTTGAGGTGGTTGAGGGTGGCAAGAAAGTACCACCTATTCTACAAACTAAGAATAAGATCTTTGAGACTGATCATTATGTGGAAAACTTGGATGTAGCCTATGCAAAGATAAAATATGCACTTCAGAGATCGCAAGAAAAGCAAAAGAGGTCAGTTGATCGCCACAAACGTGCTTTGTAGTTTACAGAGGGTGATTATGTATTGTTGCGTTTTGAAAAGGCAAGGCTGCAAAAGATGAAAGGAAGAGAAAAATTGTATCCGAAGTTGAGTATGAAATACTATGGGCCCTTCCAAGTATTGGAGAAGATTAGTGATGTGGCATATCACCTGAAATTACCTCCACATTGGCAGATACACAATGCCTTTCATATCAGTTTGTTGAGACCTTTTCATGGTGATGTGCCAAAGAATATATCTACTGAAATTCAGCCTGAGGTTGAGGAGCTAGATGAGATTTTGGTACCTGAGCAGATTTTGGCACACAAGGAAAGAAAGGTCAAAGATAAAGTTTCCAGGAGATAGTTGGTGAAATTTCAGAATTACTCACCAATGGATGCCAAATGGATGGAAGAGGATGACTTAGCAAACCATCCTCAGTTGTTGCAACTTTACCTAGATGCCTTTCAGTTAGAGCCGACTTTAGTTTAGGCTCCGTCAGGGTCAACAAAGCAAGGGTTCGTAGTATTATCTGATGCTCAAGGGGAAAGTGCTACTTTCCCTCCTCCAATTATGAACAGCTCTCGTATGCCGTGGATCTCGGATGTATTCAACATGCATCCAAGGTATTGCGTTGACAGTATGTTTTTCATGAGATCACTACTTAGTGTACTAGTCAATGGTCACTGTGAGATGTATGCAGATGAGTGTGAGTTTCACCTTAGCACTGGAACTATACTTTTGCATCAGCTTATGATCAATTTAGCATGAATTTTGCCTCAATTTTTGAGACAAAAATTCTGATCAATTTCAACTCAGTTTTTTATCAGCTTGAGAACCATTTATGGTCACTTTTTGGATCAATTGTACATTAGTTTTTGCACTGATTATTGGTCAGTTTTTACAATGAGTTTATGATCAATTTGGAGTCACATTTGTAACAGTTTGTGATCAGTTCTCAAATCAGCAAGTGATCGGTTTATGATCAATTGATGCTCAGTTTTCAATGGTTTACATCTAGTTCCATGGACAAGAGCATATGTTATGATGCCATTGATGTTTTAGACATGGTTTATGCTTAGTTTTCGCTATACTATGGTTTGATTTTGCCAGATGAGTTAAGCTCATGAGAAATGGACATGTCACATAATAATCTGGCAATGTTTTTGAGATTCTTTGTTAGTCTTATGCTATGTTATGTTAGCTGGTAATTTTCAGCATATGTTGGACATAGGAATGGTTGAACACTAGTGCGCAATATTGTGTTGGCTATGATGCCCTATGGAAATTCCAATGTAGTACTTTGCTTTTGATGCATTTGGCAGTGCAATCAAGGACAATTGCAAGGATTTCAAGGGGGAGGATTGTCATGAGGACATGTATTTTTGAAACCTCACTTAACATGTGGATTAATTTTGAATCATATGATTAAGTAAATAATGCACATGTGAGGTGTAACTGGGGTTAAAGTAAATTTACGAGCTCGAGACCCGAAGAAATCAAGGGATGTCAAAGGCAAAAGTTGCTATAAGTTATGCCACACAAGTACTTAGTGATATCTGGTGCCAGTTGTTGGCCTAGGTCATCCATTTGGCCATAAGTGTCAATTGGTGACACTAGAGAAGTGACGTCTAATGGTACCTAGCGCCAATCTGATGATCTTAGATGACGCAAAGACACTCGGGAATGGAACTTGCCTAGCCAATTTAATTGTTGGCCTATCAGATTTTTTTTCAAGGATCTAAAATAATTATTAGATTAATTTTCAGTATTTAAAGATTGAAAATTAATATTTAATTCTGAATAATGCTGGAAGAACCATTTGGGAAGGCTGCCACTTGTCAAAAATACCCAAGCAAGACTGAAAAACGTCTTTAGAGGCTAGAGAGGCATTTTTAGTATATTCAGCCTACAAGAGAGAGAGAGGAGATGCTGCTTATCTGATTTGCAGCCATTGGAGGACCTTCTGAGGCAGCCAAGGACAAGAGAAGACCAATCAATAGCAGGTGACAGTATCTACAAGCTGTTGAGACAGAACAGCAACAGTAAATGACTGATTTTCTTCAGTTCTTTGTATCTACAAGCTGTTGTGGCAGGGCAGCAGTTGCATTTGACTGATTTTCAGTCATTCTTCGCAACAAAACTCTGAATTTTCTCTCTCTGCAGCTTTCTCTCTCATCTCCCAGTCATTTCACAGCCTTGCTCCGAAGACCTCAGCATTTGGACCCTTGAAGCCTGAGAAATTGCAAATTTCTTTGCTATAAACCCTAATTTACAACAGAAATTAGGATTCAACAGCAGCCTTGGGAAGCGTGCCAAAAATTGAAAGCTCCAAGACTTGGGTTTTTCAGGACTGAAGGTGAATTTCAACTAAATTCAAGTGGAAGACTAGCCAGCCATTGAATTTGGGGTATTTTCATCGTCTATGAAGTGGGTGAAAGCCAATTAGGTGCCCGAATCAAGGAGCTAATCAGATTGAAGACTTGCTCATCACTTTAGACAACAAGGGGAGTTTGGATTGCCATGGGGATCGGGAGAATCCCATTGTAAATCAACTTTTTCTTCAATAAAGCTAAAGAAATACTAAAAGAGACACCAATTTTGGGGCCAATCGGGTGTGCATTGTACAAGGTCCGTAAGTAAATTTGTATTTTCAGATTTGCATTTATTATTTGCTGCTGTAATTAAGTTGTAATCAGGGATTTACCACCCATCCACGGAAGGAAGGCTGGTTTCACTTAGAATTTGTTGCTATAGCAGAAATTAAGACACAGCTTTACTCTACATTCTATATGAACAACTTAGGTTTGTTGTCTTACTTCTGGGGATGGAGATTGTTAGATCCGAGAAAAGTATCTTTCCGTCACAGCAGAAATAAGCCCTATAGCTAGTGGAACAGTATAGCTTTGATCAAACATGGCCACGCCTCTTGATCCCACTGTCCATCTACATAAAGATACCTCGGATTAAGTCTTTTGATGCTCACACCTATCATTCTATTGTAGGAAAATTACTTTGGCTGATTCATACTAGGCCAAATCTTGCATGCTCAATTATCATTATCAGGGCTTTATATTTTGCCATATTGTTACTAAACTCTACTCCAAGGTAGGCAGCTAATTTATTGTAACCCTATGTCGGGGATCTCTAATGACTATCCCAATGCTCCCCTTCTTATTGGGATCCCTGGACGATCTCATACCGCTACGCGGATAGTATGAAAAACTTTATAGAGTACATCATCATCCGGCTTTCTTATTGATCTAGACAGTCTTTGATGCTCACACCTATCATTCTGTTGTAGGGAAATTACTTTGGCTGATTCATACTAGGCCAGATCTTGCATGCTCAATTATCATTATCACGGCTTTATATTTTGCCATATTGTTATTAAACTCTACCCCAAGGTAGGCAGCTAATTTATTGTAACCCTATGTCAGGGATCTCTAATGACTATCCCAATGCGCCCCTTCTTATTGGGATCCCTAGACGATGTTGTATTGCTACGCGGATAGTATGAAAAACTTTATAGAGTGCATCATCATCCGGCTTTCTTATTAATCTAGAGAGTCAGTGTCATATTAGTCATTGGTGTTCGTATCCATAGAATGGATAGTTCAAAAATACAAGATTTTTGGACAACTTTAGCGTATTTTTGATATTTTGGATATTATTTCTTGTAAATATCCTAAAAAGATGTAAAAAACTTCTAAAATAGGGTGGCATGCAAAATTGCTTACTCGATGTTTTAATGCACCTAGATTGTCTCATTGGATTACTTGTCTTCGCCTGTTAAGATATTTAGGATGTACCTATAATTATGGACTAAATTATGGTCATGGTTTATGCTTACAAGGATACACTAATTCAAATTGGGCAAGAGATCCTAACACACCGTGCACGGCACCTATCTCTTAGGCTAGCCGTAAGCACAAGATAGTGGTGCCTTCCACGATTGAGGCAAAGTATCAAGCTCTTTTCGATGATACTATGGAGGCCATCTATCTAAGGAACTTGCTAACCACACTTCCATTTCCTTGCGAGTCATCTACAATTATCTTCTACGACAATCGAAGTGTCATTGCCCTAGCGCGCAATCCTATCATCACCCCTTGGACACGGTATATGACGGTTCATTTTCATTTCACCAAACAGCAAGTTGAGCTAGGCACTATTCCACCAGAATTTGTACTGTCCACTGATAATTTTGCAAATATTTTAACCAAGGCAATCAATATGCCGATTCTACTGTACCTTCTACCTCGGACCGGCTTGTGTACACTATCCTCTACTTCTTCAGAGATTGACAGGGAAAGGGTGTTTCCCTCTTACTTCTCCTTCCAATTTGAGAGAGAGTGGTTTCCTTCTTTTGATAGTAACATTGATAATGCTTATAGCTTTGCACTCTTAGGTATTTATTTACTTTGTATTGTACATTCTCGACATTTGTAACTTCATTTGTACTGTTGGAATGACATGATTATAAAAGGGCACTTGGGCAAGTGAATAATTTTTCTAAAAACTTATATCTTCCTTTGCATTTCCCCATACATTGGCACTCTATTCATGTAAACATGCATTTGTACACATTCATCCCTTTTCAATCACCCTTGGAGTAGTCGACTCCGAATCCAACATACACGTGGCATTGCACGTGGCATCTCCTAAGGCAGTTTATTTTCCTATGCTTGCATGCTGCCTATGCTCATCTTGCTCGCTCACCCGTCATATTGCTTGTCTCTCCACATATTCTCCATATAATCGGCACATACACACCCTCAAGAATCCCTATACACTTATTCTAGTAGTGTGTGGAATTGTTTTGCTTATTTTATGAAGGAAGTGGAGCTATCCATCCTTATTTACCATACTTCGGGACACAGTGACTGAATGGGACGAACACTGATTTGAAACCTTCACTTAGTGCTAAGTCTTGTCAAAAATTAAAACAAAGCCCTCAAAAAAAAAGTCCATTATTGATTCCATCCGCCTTTGCAGAAGTTCGTAGACCCTTGGACAACTGACGAGCACCCTTGGTCCAATGCCCTGGGCTCTTTGATGTGATCACTTGGGCTCCCTTGGTAAGATAACCATCACATCTATAGTCTTGATAGATCACTCGGCAGACAGTTGATGTGACGTATGCCCTTTGACCGATGCCTTGGCTGCTTTGGGGTGAAATGCCATGGTGTAAAAGAAAACAATAACCAAAAGGACTTATTTCTCATGGCTTAGTTTTGGGCCTAAGAGTGGGTGTTGAGCTAAACTTGCATTAGCCCAACTTAAACAACCCCAAAACACACTTAATTAATGAAAAAACCTTCTTATTTTAAAAAGAAACGTGATCCTAGAGAGTTATTGTCTCCCACATGCAAAATCCAAATTTGAGTGCCCAAAACTTTCTATAAATAAACATGCAACCCACCACTGTCCCTTAATCTCGTTTTTGCAAGTTTCAAGAGCCGTATCTCTGCTGCCCACACTGCGTTCAAGGAGGATATCGCAGTTAAGCTTCTCACAATCATCTACTACCAGTTGGCGTCTCATTTCAGCCTCCATCTCCTTCATCCATTACTGGCGATTGTATCTAGAGACTCTTTTATAGCTGGCAACTTCTCTACACTCACGTTCTATAGTTTTCACCTATCCCCCAAGTTGCACACACCCTTTGGAGGCTATGTTTTTAGTCTAAAGTTGCCACATGACATTCTCTCTTCTTCCCAAGCTGTGTTTACTGTTTGTGTGGTTGCTACCCTCACTTTTACTCTCCTATCTTTGCTACATTTACATCCTACACTTGTCGTCCAAATTTTCTCTCCTCAAGTACCTCCGTTTTTAGTATTTCTCTCTCCTCACTACTTGTTTACATCAGATCAAGCCTTTGTGGCTACGTTTGCTATTGTTCGACACACGGAGGCTACTTGTGCTACGTTTCAAGATCCGTTCGGAGTAAAACACACTCTCCAACTCATAACATCTGCCTTGATCCCAGAGATACGAGAATTCCAGGTTCAGTATTCACTACATAGTGTGTTTACTACGTGAGCATTGTATATTTAGTAGTCATTCACTTTATTATTAATTGTGTTCACTGTCTCTGAATTACCTAATCCTAATTGTGTTCTGTGTTTATCAGTTTGTGCCTTGTCATATGATTGGTTTTTTGTTTTCTGTGTTTAAAGCATTTCTTCACCCCCCCCCCCCCCCAAATCCCACTCCAATGTCGAGTGCACAAGTTTACAATTTTGTTTCCACATCTTTTGTTCCTACTTCCATGTAGGAATTCGGTAATAATCAAGAACATGGTTTTTTCATACAGCAATCATACATCATACGCAAACGCGTAAGAAAGTATGATTGGAGTATGATTCACACCCTAGGGTTGCATCATATGTTGCCCTAATTTTAATTTTAAAAAACTGTAAAAATGTATCCAAATCTAGTATCTTATACTAAATTGAGTAAGCAAGCTAACAAGCTGAATGAAGACTAGAATCCCAATTTTGCTAACACCACTTGCACTTGCATGTAAATTGGCCCCTTCCATTTCTTCATAGTTGTTACAAACTCCCATTCCATTTTTCTTTCTTCCCACTTGTGTCGCCTTGAAGCAAAAGAATGGGGATGAGGCTCCATCAAATGAAGACATTACAACTAATTTAGTTTGCTGAAATGTCAATTTCAGCTGTAAAATCAGGAAGAAAAGAGTGTTTCTCAAGAATTTAAGAGTCTAATGGCTGTTAATGTCAAAAATTTCTGAAAATTTCACATTTCTAATCAGAGATTTCAGAGATTCTTAAGCTAATACTAAAGGAAAAAGGAGTGTTTCTCAACAATTTGAGAGAAATGACTGTTAATGTCTGAAATTTCTAAAAATTTTAGAGATTTCAGACTTCAGTCCAAGACATTTGCAACAGTAATCAGCTACTCAGACTTGAAAGTCAAGGCAAGTAAGAAAGAGAGAGTAAGAGGGGAGGGAGGGAGAGAGGTGCAGTCTGGAATTTCAGATAGCACATGTAAAAGATGAGAGAGAGAGATAAAACAGTAAGAAAAAACATTCAACTCCGGGGCAGTCAATATCGAGGCTGAAGGCTGAATTTACCTGTTTCACAGTCCACAAGCAGGTTTTCTATGTTTTGGGGCAAGGAGAAGACAAGTGACAGCAAATGACACCTTCCAAGGTGAAATAGTCAAGTGTTTTTTATGTTATTTGCCAGGCAACAGCCTTTTTGGCAAAATTGTAATGTTTATTGGCTTTTCCAGTGTGTTTTTTTCCTCAAAAGTATGTCAAGTATGAAATAAGATTTCATACTCCTGTTTTCATACCTTTTTCATACGTCTGATTAGGCAATCAGACGTGTCTGATAAAAACTACGCTCAAGAAGATACCCTTAATTCTATTAACAATCTAAGTCCTAAAGAGGACAAATACTTGTATATCAACACAAGAAGAGGTGCGTATAAGAAGAAATCAAGTGACCCTCCTCCTAGTTTTCCTTCAAGTTTTGCATCTCATAGTCAGTTTGATGTTGGTCCTTCCTCATCTATATTTTAATTTCCACAACAAATTTATACATCTCCATTCACTTCTATTCCATTTACACTTCAATTTACAATCCCACCCTTCTCTTTTGCTGCTACCACACCCTGACACACCCACCATTTTTCACATTTTCATTGGCCATTCCCCCTATCCAACCACACACCACACTAAGGCGATTTTCAAACATAGGCATATCCTTTCCCTATAGGCCCTCTGCTTTTGCACAATTAGGAGGTGGAGATGCATCAGTGGTGGGGGTTTATCCCCCAAAACAAGCCTCCATGGGGACCTATATGCAAGAGTAACCCACCCCTTTCAAGCCCTTCCCCACTCTCTGTTGAGCTAAAACACACTTTTCAGCTGATTACCATTCTTAAACAGCCCAAAACACAATTAATTAATGAAAAACCCTAAAAAGGAGAGCGGTCCGAGAGAGTTTCAGTGGTCTGCCAAAAACCCTAATTCTTTAGGGCACCCTTCTGCCAAAGTGCAACGATGTAGAAGCGTGGGACCAAGACTGAGAGAGAGTGAACATAGAGACAAGAGAGAGAGAGAGAAGACGGTGAAATGCAGAAAACCTGCAGTGTAGAATACTGTATAAGAATGCAGAAAATATACACGGGTGCAGAGAGAATATCTGCGTATGTCTCCACCTTGAGGACCTCGATCTCCATAAGCCCGCGTGCTGAATGTCACCAGCAGGCTCTCTCTATCAGATGCAAGTGAATAGAGAGTGCTAGAGGACTGCTATAGCCTATAAATAGCAGAAAAATACCACGAAAAATAGCCAGAATCAGGTCGGCTGCATTTAATGCAGCCGAATGTATAAAAACTGTCCGACTGCTGCTGTGCACCTGCCATGTGGCAACTAGTCCGACTGCTAACGTGGCTCCTGCGCTGCGATTGCTGATGTGGCACTAGCCGTACTGCTCTGCAACACTGCTATCCAGGGAATGACATCTCTAACACCCCCTCTTAGATCCTAGACAAGTCAAAAGACTAAGGGATTTGGCGTGTCTCCGAAGAAGAGCCTGGGAAAGCGCCTTCATGAACAAATCTGCAAGATTATCCTCCATCTTACAATACTCCACATCAATGGTCCCATCCAGAAGCTTCTCCCGAATGAAGTGGTACTGGATCTCAATGTGCTTCGTCCGGGCATGGAATACAGGATTCCGTACCAAGGCAATGCAACTCTCATTGTCGCACCGCAGAAGAGTAGGACGAGTCTGGGGACAGCCAAGCTCCTCCAACAATCTCCGAAGCCACATAACCTCACATGTAGTGGAAGATGCCACCCGATACTCCACCTCAGTAGAAGAAAGGGCTACCGTGGACTACTTTTTGCTACTCCAAGAGATAACACATGCACACAAGGTAAAACAATAGCCTGTAGTAGACCACCGGTGGTCCACATCGCCAGCCCAATCCAAGTCACTCCAACCTGCAAGAACAAGATCTGAAGTATCTCTACCTGCTGGATAGGAAATCCGTAAGTCAGAGGCCCCCCTCAAATATTGAAGAATCCTCAAGGCAGCCTGCCAATGCACCTGTTTGGGTTCACTCATGAACCTTGCCAAAAGACCCACAGCAAAACAGAGATCAACACGAGTGTTGAGGAGCCAAAGCAAGGAGCCAATCAGTTGACAGTAGCGCGAAGTATCCGTCAAGGGAGAAGCTGAGTGTGAAGTGGCCTTCTAGTTCGGATCCATAGGAGTAGAAATGGTCTGACAAGTCTCCATCTCAAAAGTCACCAAGAGCTCTTGAATGTATCTCTACTGAGAGATGGAAATCCCCCTCTAAGACTGATAGATCTCGTGACCCAAGAAGAAATGAAGAAGCCCCAAGTGTGTCATCTCGAACATCTAATGTAAAGCTGTCTTAATCTCTTAGACCTTCTTTGCATGGTCCCCTGTAAGAATCAAATCATCAATATACAACACAAACAACACACAACCAGCCTCGGAAGTGTGCACATAAAGCTACGGATCGGCTTTGGACATAGAAACATGAAAGGGGGAACGAGAACGGAAAACGGGGACCGGAACGCCAAACCTAGGGAACGGGGACGTGGGAACGGGAACGGCATTTAAAAAATCAAAATTCATGAAGTAGGAACGGGAACACCAAACCTAGAGAAGGAAGAGAAGAAAGGGAAAGAAGAGAAAGAAGAAGAAGGAAGAGAAGGAAGAGGTTGGAGGTGGGAGGAGAAAGAAGAGAAAAAAGAAGAAGGAAGAGAGGGAAGAGAAGGAAGAGAAAAAAGAAGAAGAAGGAAGAGAATGAAAGTGGCTGGGGGCAGGATGCAGGCGGGAGCAGGATGCAAGCGAGAGCAGGACGCAACCGGGCGCAAGTAAGTTTTGCCACGTGGCGTTCCCTGTCCCGTTTCAGACAGGGAACGCGTTCCCTGTTGCATCGCGTTCCCTGCTGCGTTCCCTGTTTGAAACAGGACAGGGAACGTTCCATCATTTGGAAACGCGGTCCATGATGGATACATTCCGGGACGGCAATTCCACGTGCCGGGGGGCCGTTCCTGCCGTTTCTTGTCACTATGGCTTTGGAACACTGATATCCCAACTTTGACTAAAGAAACGAGTTAATCTTCTCGTTCCATACACGCGGAGCCTGCTTGAGGTCATACAAGGCCTTCTTCAACCTATAAACTTTCCCATCCGAGGATCCAAAGCTAGGAGGCTGCTCTACATAGATCTCCTCCTACAAGTCACCATTGAGAAAGACTGACTTCACATCCAACTAATAGACAGGCCATCGCCTATGGCCAGCCAAGGCAAGAACAGCTCGAATAGTCGCCATACGAGCAGTGGGGGCAAAAGTATCATGGAAGTCAATGCCTGGGTGCTAAGCAAAACCTTTAGCAACAAGGCAAGTCTTGTGCTTGTCCAAAGAACCATCACCAAGGTACTAGGTCTTGAAAACCCACTTGATGCCAATCACCTTCTTGTAAGAGGGACGAGGCACAAGGTACCAAATGCCATTCCTCTCAATAGCCTCCAACTCGGCTTCCATAGCTCTCCACCAATGGTCAGAGTGCAAAGCCTCCTTCACGGAAGTGGACTCTCGATCCTACATAACATAGGTCATCAAACAATAGTTAGAGAAAACAAGCTTCGTAGATTGTGCCTGGTTCCTCCGTGACCTCCATGGTCCATCCTGCAGTTCCCACTCCTCAAGGATCCCCTAGATCCCTGAATCTCGGAGCATGTCATGGACCCAATGAGGAGGAGGCCGGTCGCTCTCCATCTACTGAAGACTCGGGTACATCCATTGGCGGAAGCTCCACTGGGATGGCCAGTGGAAGATAAGACTTTGAATCAAAAGAAGAATCTCCATCAAGAGGCTCTAGCTCCAAAGGAATTGTCTCGGGAGCCCAACTCTCCCCTGGATCTCCAAGGACAGAATGCTTCTCACCCCCCTCTGTGGCCGAAACTTCTAGGAACTGCACATCTCGACTCGTGTAGACATCCCGCTTGATGGGATCAAACAAACGATAACCTTGGGACTAGGAGCTGTAGCCAACAAAAACCTCACATCGGGAAGCCACCTCAAACTTGTCACATTGCGTCTTCGGGATGTGGATATAGGCGTCACACCTGTGCCCAAGCCTCTGCAGCTCAAACTCACACATGAGCTGACATATCTACTAACACATTGATGGTTATTTCCATCCTTTTGCATTTCCTTTTCACTAAATAGAGAGTCTATTCACACCAAACAGATAGCAATTAGCATTTTTATAAGCTGCCTATATTATTTTATTAACTATTTGCAGGTTGGCAAATTTTTCGACATTCTTGGACAACATCAACCAATTTTTTGGATTTGTGGCTATATATAGCCATTCCTCAATTGACTGGTCATCATTCATCTTTGAAGATTTTCAGCACACACTCCCCTCCATCTCCAATGCTGCTGTTCATCATCAGCCTAGTCATGTGCCCTCATTGACACCTCACGCTGCGTGTAGGAACTGATCATTCCATCATGTATTCAACTTTCATTCAAAGCTTAGTGTAGATTTTCTTTTCCTGTTATCTTCTTTCATTGCAGTTTTTCTCTTCCCTTCTCTATCCATATTCATGCTTTAGATGGAGTCCTTTAAACTACAAATGGGGGGAACAATCTCCAACTAGTCTACAAGCTAGAGAGGATGCCTTGAGGGCCATCACTCTTATCTTTGAGTTCCAAGTGTGTAGACGCCTCCCCGTTGGAATGGACAAATACATTGCCTTATGGAGCATGCTGAGCCCCTTGTCAAGCATTCCAAGTGTATAGACACCTCCCCACTAGGAGGGACAAATGCATTGCCTTATGGAGACACAAACATTGCCGTTTGCTTCAAAGATGGGTCACACTTTCTCCTTGCTCAAGCAGCACGATGCCAAGATAGAAGTATGCTAGATAGCTCTAGTCTTTGAGGGTTTTTCAAAGTCTAAAACAAAACGTTTTCAATAGACTTTAAAGCTTACGAAAAGCAAAACAATCAAAAACTATTTTTTAGAGACGAGTAGGAGAGAGAAAGAAAACTATATAAGGATAGAGGATTAAGATACATGGGTTCTTCTCTTGATTTGTATTCTTGGCCCTTAGTTGAGAAGAGAGCAGAGTCACTTATCAGCTTGCAAGGTCTAGTGTGTTGAATTTCCACAAGTTTAATGCTGAAAGTTGAGTGTTTAACCACAACCCCATCAGTAGAGGTTGTGTATCAAACTTCACCCTAAAGTACCTCAATACTCACCTGAAAGTATAGTTTTTCCACCTTCAAATGTGTCCCATTAGTTAATAGACCTTGGCTCTTTGTTAAAACTCTTCATTTGATAGTTTATGAATACCTTAGTTATAATAATTTATTAACTATCCATAAATGCTTGTATATAATGGATAGAGTCATGAGTTGCACGAAAGACAAGTTAACTTCTCACTCGAGTTGATGTAATTGGGAGGCTTCAAACCTCAGCATCAAACTTTTGACAATATCGTATATGCTTGTAGGTGATGGATCATTGTCGTCTAATACCTATCCTACATTGGCTACATGGGCAAGGTGTTCTTTGATTTAGATATCTCTTGTTTGAAACATTAGGAGAAATTCAAACTCAAAAATGGGTCTTTTAGGGGGTTTGACTCACTCTCTCTTCTCAAAACTGGGGTCACCATGAGATTTTTTTTATTTCAAAAGATTCCAAATTGATGTGATCCCTTGATGTGACATCCATGGAGGATGGATGTCACATCAAGGGGTCACATCAATTTGGAATCTTTTGAAATATCAAGAATCTCATGATATCCTATAGATCATCTCCCTCCGTCCAAGCTTAGGCATTTAATATACAACCTTGTCTCCTTCTCAACCAAAACCTTAAAGCTTTTAAATTGAGCGAACACCTCACTTTTCTCAAGCAGAAAACATAATACTTACAATCACTCCATGTTGCAGTCTTTATAGGATCCTACACCACAATGTTAGTGGAAATGTATCATACATAGAAGTGTGGGAGGTTGAACAAGAGCAGCCTCATAGGGGGTGAAGGACCAACTGCAATCTTAATGAAGCAGCTAGATGCGTGCCTAAGATGTGAACGTTTCTCACACCAATGGTACCAAGCTCTTTTATAGTCATTCCAATGTCTATGGAGATTATGCAAGAATGGGGGAAATGAAAGCAGCTTAGGCAAGGGCTAAGCATTGGCCCAAGAAATCTAACATGAACAAAAAGACTTTAAAAATAAGAGTCAAGTCCATGGAGGCAGCCTTAACCTTGTTTATCATGGCTTCTACTCTTCAATTAGTCCCCCTTGGAAGACATGTATTCTTCTTTCTTGGAGCTGTTGGGATGTAAAGGTCCTTTATTCACCTCCGTGTATTGTTATGTTGTACATGTGAATGCACCCTTACGGGCCCTAAGTATAAATACATTTTATTCTTTGTGTACCAACACATTGTTGGTACACCCAAATCTGTTCGTCACTCTTACTCTCACTCTCACTCACCTGTCCACTTCCTCTCCTGTAAATCTTCACGCTTCCGCTACCCGCGCGCTCCAACAACTGGTATCAGAGCTGAGATTAAGGTGCTCGCGCTCCTCGAAGACCGTGTGAGACAACACCAGCTCTTTGCTCGCGAGAAATCAGTAAGTCGTCACTCATACAAGTCAGGTCGTCACTGTTTCTAGGCAAGTGTATGTGCTGGACAGTCAGGCGACAGTGTTGCAGGTCACGTTTTGTGCAAGCGACAGCCTGATAGACAGGTGACAGGTCATTTTTTACCTGGCAGGCAGGGACAGGTCGTTTTTTGATCAGGCAGGCAGTCGAACAGGTCATGAGCAGCCAGGCGCAGGCTGCACAGGTCAACGTAGGTCACGAACAGGTCACGAGCATCAGGCGCAGGCTGGACAGGTCACGCGATGCTGTTTTCGTCACGTTTTTTAGCAGGCGACAGCTCACGCAAGGCTGCCGCAGGCAGCACAGGTCAACGACTGCAGTTCGACACGTTTTTTCTTCCAAAAAAATTCTAAGGTTTACTGCAAGCAACCTCTTTGCCACTGACGGAAGTTCGCGCGCGCAAGCACAATTCTCAGATTTGGTCAAATTTGAACCTGGAAATTTGGGGCTTTTCCCAGATTTGATGTTGTTTATGCTTGACAATGACATCTGTGTCAGAAATTGCAGACATTGTGCGCATTGACCTCAATTAATTTGGGGATTTTTCAAAATTTGTTAAAATTTTGCTCATCCGAGTAAAATTTCTTGGCATTGGACCAAGGAAAATTGGGGCTTTTCATGTATTGATGCAATTTTGCTCAGCTGAGTTAGTTTGGCTGACATTTGCGCACATTTGGACCTGGAAATTTGGGATTTTGTGCAGAATTTGATAAATTTCTGCATTATTTGCCTGTGCAGTGGCTGGTTTATGTCAAAACAGCAGAGGATTATTGCTGATTATGCAAGAACAGCAGTGTATTTGCTGATTTAGCTTGTGCTCTTGCAGTTCAGTGCTTTTACACTTGTACTTGTGAAAAAATGGCTGCAACTTCTTCCAGTTCTGACATTAAAAGTTTGATGGAAATCAAGCGATTCAGGGCTTTGATCTTTGGAAAGATCGTATGCAGGGCATACTGTTCTTAAAGGATTGTGAGGATGCTTTGCAAATGGATAAACCCGCACAAATGTCTGAGGCGGATTGGGCCAAAGTCAATAAAAGGACTGTGGCTTATATAAAGATGGGTGTCACTGATGACATTTTGACAGACATTAAGGGTTTAGACACTGGTCATGCAATATGGGAGAAGTTGAAGACTACCTATGAGATCACCACACCTGTTAATCAGGTGCATTTAATGCGTAAGTTGGTGAATATGCGGCTGGATGAGTCCAAGCCTGCAGCTGAGCACTTGAGTGTATTTACTAGCATGTAAGCTCACTTTTCTCAAGCAGAAAACATAATACTTACAATCACTCCATGTTGCAGTCTTTATAGGATCCTACACCACAATGTTAGTGGAAATGTATCATACATAGAAGTGTCAGGCAATGTCATCATACATAGAAAAATGCAAATGTCATCATACATAGAAAAACCAAATGTCATCATACACTGATATGCAAATGCTGGATAGAGAAGCAGGAGCAAGAGCAAAGGAAAAGAAAAGAGTGATCTTACATGCTATCAGTGTGGTCGGAAGGGCCACAAGAAGCCTGATTGCAGGTATTACAAGAAGGAACAAGAGAGAAAGAAGAAAGAGGAAAAGACAGATGCATCTGAGGCAGGTAAAGGCAAAGAAAAGGCCAATGTGGCCTCCAGTATTGTCATAGAGGAGCTCTCAGATGCAGAGGCTGATGTATTATGTGCAGTGGATTATGATGCCCTTGTATGTCACATGCAAGATATGCAGATCACCAAGGCTGATGTGATTGATGCACTTTTGTCAGTTGATGATTGTGTCACTCAGACTTGGATTGTAGACTCACGTGCCTCTTTCCATGTGACTCCATGCTTGGAGTGTTTTGCTACTTTTGATGCAAGCTGTTATGGCAAGGTTTACCTTGGAAATAATCATGCTTGCAGCATTGATGGGATTGGCACCATACACTTATCTTTGGATAATGGGCAAGAACTTGTGTTGAAAGATGTCAAATATGTGCCTAGCATCAAGAAGAGTTTACTATCTATTGGACAGCTTGACTTGCATGGTTACACCACACTGTTTGGTGGTGGTTTATGGAAATTAAAAAGGAGTTCCATGCTGATTGCTAAAGGAACCAAGAAGGACACTCTGTATTGTCTGCACTGTAAAGCTTTGAATGGCAAGTTTCTTGCAGTTGCTGAAATTGGCTGTCATTTGGAGTTATGGCATAAGAGATTAGGCCATATGAGCCAGAAAGGTCGTGATGTTCTTACCTCTTTGAAGAGGGTTGATGGAAAAGGCTCTAAACTTGATTTTTGTAATGACTGTCAGTTTGGAAAGCAAATGAAAATTTCCTTTTACTCTGGTGTCTCCCGTAAGTCAAATGTATTGGACTTAGTGCATTCTGATGTATGTAGCATGCCTTTGAAATCGTTGGGTGATGCTACATACTTTGCCTCTTTTATTGATGATTGTTCCAGGAAGATTTGGGTTTATTTGTTGAAAAAGAAAAGTGAAGTGTTTGCTGTTTTTAAAACTTTTCATGCATTCGTGACCACTCAGACAGGTAGAAAGTTGAAATGCTTGAGAACTGATAATGGAGGTGAGTTCACGTCTAATGAATTTAAGTCCTTTTGTGACTTGCATGGGATCAAGAGGGAGCTTACAGCCCCTTACAGCCCTTCTTCAAATGGTGTGGCTGAAAGATACAATAGGACTCTATGTGAGAGTGCGGTGCATGCTGTCCACTGCTAATCTCCCTCATGAATTTTGGGGAGAGGCACTTAAAACCGCGGTTCACATTTGCAACAGCTCTCCAAATAGGTCCCTAAATAATGGCATTCCTGAGGAGGTTTGGTCTAGCAAACCGGCCTCATATGACCATTTACGAATATTTGGCTGTGATGCTTTTGTGCATGTTAGAAATGAGCTGAGGAATAAACTTGACCCGAAATCCACCAAAGGCATTTTCATGGGCTATGGTGATGAGGGTGAGTTTGGCTATAGAGTGTGGCTACCTCAGTCCAAGAAAATTGTTCGCAGCCGTAATGTTGTGTTTAATGAGGCAAAGTTGCTAAAAGGTACTTTAGCCTCTGATGAAGACATGAAAAATGTCAAATTTCAGAATTTGCAGCCACCTATTACTTCAAATGATGAGCCTCATGGTGCTGTACCACAGGCTGAAACTGATGATCAGCCGGTTATCTTTGAGCCAGATGATGATGGACAACAAATAGAAGCACAGGGAGGTCATGGACAGCAAGATAGACTTGCTGATTATGAAAATGCAGGTGCTGGAAATGAACATGAAGGTGCTGTACAACATGAACAGCATGCTGAAAATGGCTTATAGCAGCCAATAAATGCTGAAAATAACATGCCTCCAGATGTAGATCCGATTCCTGAGAATGTGAATCATTGGGTACGCAGGTCTACACGCCTAAGAAGGTAGCCACATAGGTATGACCCCTCTTTGCATTATGTGATGCTTACTGATGAGGGTGAGCCTCTGACATATAAAGAGGCTAAGTCATGCAAATTCAGCAATAAGTGGGAGCTAGCTATGCAGGAAGAGATTAAATCTCTGTATGCTAATGATACTTGGGATCTTGTGTCGTTGCCCAAAGGAAGAAAGCCTCTTCCAAACAAATGGGTTTACAAAGTAAAGACAGTTGATGGGAAACCCAAGTACAAGGCAAGATTGGTTGCCAAAGGGTATGCACAGAAGGAAGGGATTGACTTCCAGGAGGTCTTCTCACCTGTCGTGAAGATGACCACACTACGTGTGCTTTTTGCTCTCACTACTGTATTGGATTTAGAGCTGTACCAAATGGATGTGAAAACAGCTTTTCTGCATGGTGACATTGAAGAGGAGATCTACATGAAACAACCCGAGGGTTTTGTAGTTCCTGGAAAAGAGCAGTTGGTGTGTAAATTTATATGGGCTGAAACAAGCACCACGACAGTGGTACAAAAAGTTTGACACTTTTATGCTCTCTCATGGGTTTACGCGCAGTCATGCAGATCATTGTTTGTATATGAAAAAGGATACAGATGGCAGCCCTATCATACTTGTTTTGTATGTGGATGATATGTTGCTAGCTGGGAAGAGAAAGACTAGCTTGGATGCTCTCAAAGATCAGCTGAAATCAGCTTGCTGCTTTTTCCATGAAAGATTTGGGAAATGCAGAGCATATATTGGGCATGAGGATTCGTAGGGATAGAACGCAGAAATTGTTGTTCTTATCTCAAGAAAAGTACATTGAAAAGGTACTGGACAGATTTAACATGGCTGAAGCTAAGTCTCTCGGAGTACCCTTACCTCCATACCTTAAGCTTAGTAAAGCCAATAGCCCAAAAGATGACATGGAAGCCAATGCTATGAAGGGAGTCCCTTATGCATCAGCTTGTGGCTCTCTTATGTATGCTATGGTGGCTACTCGTCCAGACATTGCTCATGCAATGGGAGTTGTTAGCAGGTTTATGTCAAATCCTGGCAAACCACATTGGGAGGCTGTTGTAAACGCCCCGAACAACGTAGTATGCTTAACAATTATGATATTCGCTTGTTTTCGAGATTTAATATAAAAGAGAATGAACACTTAAAGCTGAAAATGAAAATTACTCACAAAATTACAGCCATGAAAATGTAAAAGTAATGGAGACAAGATTGAGGGTTGAAGATGGGCAAACCCCCCCCCCCCCCCCCGAAGGAATGTATTTCTGCTCAATCCAAGTCCCTTAGGGAAGAGCTCAGTTACAATCAACCTGAGAGTGAGAAGAAGTAATTCTCACTCTCACAAGATTATGCAAAGATATACAAACACACATGCATTATCTATTATGCAATGATAAGAACTAATTTCTTTACAGTATGAGAGAAGAAAAAAGGGGAAATCAGCCTTCTCCATCGTTGAACAGTAGTACATGGATAGGGCTTGCTTCTTGTTGCTAAAATGGAAGAAATAGCTTGAAAAGGAGGTGCTGTAATGAATTTACAAGCTTGCTGTCCTGTAAAACAGCAGTGATAAAAGAGGGAATATGGAGGAATTTGATAATAGAGAAGTGGAGGATAATGATGGGGATGGATGGGGCTAGTTTCTGGCTATCTGTGGGTGCTGTACATGAGTTTACAACAAAGAAAAATGATGCTGAATGAAGAAAAACGAGCTCTTATTTATAGGAGAGGGAAGAGCTAGTACAAAAGGGGAAAGTGGAGTAGCACAAGACAAGTGTCCAGCCACATGTCATGAGATGTAACAAGTGGTGGGACACTTGGAAACTTGTGTGACAAGTGTCTTGACACTTGTCTCTTCTCTATGGCCTTCCTTTATGGGTTGAATACTGTCAAGAATAGAAACAACCAAATTTAGTAAGCACAATCAGAGTACAGAACTTACTATTTTTAGAATGACATCCCTATTTTTTAGAACTAGCATTTTTAGGCTAATTCGAGGCTCCTAAAATTTAGGGACCTCCTAAAATTTAGGGATCTCCTAAAATTTAGGGACCCCCCCCCAATATGGATGTCATATGAAAGCTTTTTCCATATACATCGCAAAAATGGTATCCGAATCTTCATGTGACTTTCCTATGCAAAGAAATGTGCGTTTCAAGCTTTCAGCCCACACATGCACATTATACAAGCATTTCATGATCATGCCATCTTGTTGATTGTAACTGTATGTTCTGGTGGATCTAGCCCACACTTCAAGGCATCAATCCTTTCTGTGTGCCAGTCTAACGTTGATATGCGTGAGTTTTAGTCACAGGCGCCCAATCGGGCCGTATAGGTGGAAGTGTGAACTATCTTTTCTCTAACCCACTGCGTGGGTCCACCATAACCTATGACCACTCATCAGTGGCCAGCTCCGATGCACTTTTCTTTATATCTAATTAGTGCAAAGTAAATAAATTTAATAAATCATTATATAGACAAATTAATGAAAAAGGATACAAATTCTGTTTCTATAGAGTTGTGACAGCCCTCTGGCTTTTATTCAGCTATCCTCAGCTGAAAAGCTTCTTGATATTGCTGTAGAATATTTGGGTAATCCTTCATGAATTTTTCACCTACCCACTGTGCATCTATTGTGGGTAGATTCTTGAATTTTAGTAAGAATTTTCGTGTCACAAGGCCACTTCTCGTGGTTCGATCCTTGAGAAACAAAATCTTTTCAGGTTCCAAGAGTTGCTCTGTTTCTTCAACTTCTGGGGGATCTTCAGTAATGGGTTCCTTTGGTTCTGGTCCTATGTAAGGTTTTAGCAAACTTACATGAAAAGCATTGTGTATTTTCCAATGAGTAGGAAGCTCAAGTCGATAAGAAACTTCATTTATTTTCTCAATCACTTTGAAGGGTCCAAAGTATCTACTGGAGAGCTTTGGAAAAGATGAATTTTAACCAAAACCTTTTTTGAGCCTGCTTTTATCAAACTTTAGCAAGACATATTGACCTTTTTCAAAAGCCAAAGGTCTTCTTCGTTTATCTGCTTGCTTCTTTTGTCGCTCTTGGGCAACTTTGATAGTGGCTCGAACTTGATCCATTGCAGTTTTTAAATCTGAAGCAAACTCATCAGCAACAAAAATCTTATCTTTAGTGCGAATAATTGGAGGAGGAATCACTTTACCCTGTACTATTTCATTTGGAGCTTTCCCTGTGGATGAGTGCACTATATTGTTGTAAGCAAACTCTAATAATGGAAGATATTTCTCCCATTGTGACTTATGTTCACTAACATAAGCTTTCAACATATCCAAAAGAGTGAGATTCATCACCTTTGTTTGGCTGTTAGTTTGAGGATGAAAAGCTGAGGAGAACTTTAAAGTGGTTCCCAAATTCTCAAATAAAGCACGCCAAAAGTTACTTGTGAATTTGGAGTCTCTATCTGAAATGATCTCAGAAGGCATACCATGTAATCTGAAGATATGTTGAATGAAAAGTCTTGCAGTTTGTGCGGATTTCAATGTTTTATGACATGGAATAAAATGTGATTGTTTGCTGAATCTATCAATTATGACCCAAATCATATCATGACCTTGAGGTGTTCTTTGAATACCTAAGATGAAATCCATTGTGATAGATTCCCATGGATCTTTGGGCACTGGAAGAGGTTGCAACAATCCTGGAATCTTCTGCCTATCATATTTGGATTTTTGGCATTCCAGGCAAGCCTCAATGAAGTTATGTGTATCTCTTCGTAATGTTGGCCAATAAAGTAGCGCTCAATTGCACTTAGAGTGGCTGCCCTCCCTCTATGTCTTGCATCAGGGGGTTCATGGCTTTCTTTAAGCACCTTTTGTCGAACAGGAAGAGTAACACAAAGGCGATTGTTCATGAGAAGGTAACCGTCTTTGATGGAATAATCTAGATGAGAACCTCCTTGCTGTAAATTTGACCAAATTGCTGCAAAATCAGTATCTTCATCGTTTGAAAATCTTCATGATGAGCCACTGTAATAGTTGCAATGCGAGGCACTCTAGAAAGTGCATCAGCAACTACATTTTGTTTCCCTGGAGTGTACATAATTTGAAAATGAAACATAGACAAGAAATTTTCCCATCTTACATGTTTCTCCTACAAATGCTTTTGAGTCTTGAAATACTTCAAGCTTTGATGATCAATTTTAATAAGGAATTCATTGCCTAAAAGATAATGTTTCCATATCTTTAAAGCATGAACCACTGTTAAGAGCTCCTTTTCATAAATGTCATATCTTTTCTCCACATCATTTAGACAGCGACTTTCAAAGGCTACGGCATGGCCTTCTTGATTTAGCACTGCACCAATACAATCACCACAAGTATCTACTTCCACCACAAATGGTTTTACCAGATCTGGAATGATAAGAACAGGTCCGGAAGTAAGAGCTGTTTTCAGCCTTGTGAAGACTGCCTTCTCTTTTTCCTTCCATTGGAAAGAGATCTTCTTCTTTGTAAGGTCATGAAGTGGAGAAGCCATATGTGCAAAATGCTTGATGAAGCGGCGGTAATAAGAGCATAAGCCAAGAAATGATCGCACCTCATGTACATCATGAAGATGAGGCCATTCTTGGATTATCCTGATCTTTTCAGGATCCATCTGAATCCCTTCAGAAGAGATGACATGCCCAAGGTAATTTATTTTATGCATGAAAAATTCACTCTTACCATTTACCAAGAGTTGATTTTGTTGAAGTAATTGTAGAACAATTTTCAAGTGTTGATGATGCTCCTCTTCATTCTTGCTAAAGACAAGAATATCATCAAAGAAAGTACCAACATATTATCGATGCTCTCTAAAGATGCGCTCCATCATTCGATTAAAGGTGACTGGTGCATTGGTTAATCCGAAAGGAACCACTAAGAATTCATAAAGACCGTATGAAGTGCGAAAAGCAGTTTTGTGTACATCTTGTGGTATTACCCTAATTTGATGATAACCACTCTTTAGATCAATGCGGCTGAAAACCTTTAAGCCTCCTAGACGATCTAAAATGTCGTCAATTCTGGGAATAGGAAACCGATTCTTCACAATGAGTTTGTTGAGGACTCGATAATCAATGCACATCCTGAATGTGCCATCTTTCTTTTGAACAAGAAGAACCGGTGAACAAAATGGTGAGCTACTTGGCCTAATTACCCACGGTTGAGTAGGTCTTTGACTTGCTTTATGATTTCTTCTTGTTGAGGACGGCTCACACGGTATGGTGCTATATTAGGAGGAGAACTGCCCGGGATAATATCAATATGATGGTCTTCTGGCCTTTCTGGGGGAAGCTGATAAGGAAGATCTTCCGAAAAACGATCTTTATACTTTTCCAAAAGCTGAAGTCGCTCTTGGTTTCAGCATTCATATTATCTTTTACATCAGTGACATAAAGCAGACAACATTGAACACAATCCTTAATTGCTCTAGAGACTTGCATATGGCTTACCATAGGTATGGTGTCTCCAGAAACTCCAGCTTGGATCTCGTACTTCTTGCCTTTGTTGGTGAGTTCTACCTTCTTTTTGTGAGAGAAGATGGTTGAATCTACTCTATGATTCCAGGGCATGCCAAGAATCACATCGCAACCATCAAGGTCTCCGATACAGAAGGTATCTTCGTCAATGTAGCCTTGAATTTGAAACTTGAGCTTGCCAATGTAGGGTATCACAATCTTCACTGTGTCACCTTCATCAGCATTTAAAGCTTGGCGAACTTCTGCCGGAGTGTCTATCTCTTCATTCTTTAATCCAAGCTCTTTAGCTAATTGCAAGGAAATGATATTTTCATTCGCCCCAAGATCTATCAAGAATAGTGCTTGCTTACCTTGCAACTGTCTCCAAGCTTTTAATAATTTGCGCGTCTCTGGAGTGTGAATTGTGTTTGCAACTACATCACTGATAGCATTGATTTTCACTGGCGACTTAGGCTTGTTGTCAGAAACCTTGTTTTGTCCCTTGTTTGGGCATTGCTTCGCTATGTGGCCTGTTTGTCCACATTTAAAGCACTTCCCTTCTTTCACGAAGCGTTGCTTTTCTTCTTCGGAAAGTTGCTTTGCTTGTGGGTATAGATTGGAGCGAAATTGAGGAGCATTAGGAGGTGCATAGGGCTTCATCTCTTTTGATTTGATGGTTGCTTTTGCCGCTGTTTTTGTCCTTCATTTGGGGCTGAATACTCCTCATCATCAGCTACTCTCTTCTTATCATTCTTTTGGAATGATTTGTTGCCATTGTGCTCCATTTCCCATGTCTCAGCATGATCAATGAGTTCCCTGAGACTAGAACAATGATAATGATTAAGAGCAATACGAAGTTTAAAATGTAAACCTCCTTGAAACTTCCTAAGCTTTTCCGAACTGTTGATCTTCTTGAAATGTTGGACCTTCAAAAGTAGCTCCCAAAATCTCTTGGTATAGTCACCAAGTGACTCATTTTTCCTTTGCCAAAGCCGATCCCATTCCATTTTTACATCTCTTTTGAAATGAACAGGAAGAATTTGGCTTTGTATCATGCGAACAAAGGACCGCCATGATTTTGGGGCAGCATGATCATATTCCAACCCCGTCCACCAAATATAGGCTAAGTCGATTAAATGTAAAGCTGCAAACTTAATCTTTTCTTTTTCTTTATACTTGTCACGACCATACAAAATTTGAAATTGACGAATAAACTTCAAAAGAATATCAAGATTTCAAAAACCATCATACATACTGAACTTGATCTTCTTTTCAAGTTGAGATAGTGACTTAGTCTTCTTCTTCTTCTTATGCCTTCGTCCATGCCCGAATCTTGAGGTTGAAGATGATAAAGTACTTGATGGGGATGAAGATGGAGACGAGGGTGAAGAATGTCGACGCCTTTGACGATGATGTGGTCTTCCACGAGAAGGGTGTGACTCTTCGTTACTAGAAGAGGGTCCATTAGAGTAGGCGCTAAATGACTTTGAAGAAGAGGATGAGCTTCGACGCGATCTCTTTCTTTGTCTTGAAGTAGAATGGGACTGCCTCTTAGAAGTAGTTGGACTTCTTGATTGGCTCCTTTCATTGGTATGGCTTTGTCTCCTTGAACCTTCTTTCCTTGAATTCTTTGGGATTCTCAACTTTTTCTAGTTTGAGAAGTTGGTCACGGATTTGCTGATTCTCCTCTCTAAGACTTTGAATGGCTTGAAGGATAGCACTCGACTGATCCATTGAGACTCTTAAGAAAAAAAAAATGCTCAAGCACTCAATGCAAGGGCTGAAAACAAACAAACTTATAATCGTAAGCACTACCAGTGTTGGGGTGAGGACCGAGCCAAAGCTCTGATACCACTGTAAACGCCCCGAATAACATAGTATGCTTAACAATTATAATATTTGCTTGTTTTCGAGATTTAATGTAAAAGAGAATGAACACTTAAAGCTGAAAATGAAAATTACTCACAAAATTACAGCCATGAAAATGTAAAAGTAATGGAGACAAGATTGAGGGTTGAAGATGGGCAACCCCCCCCGAAGGAATGTATTTCTGCTCAACCCAAGTCCCTTAGGGAAGAGCTCAGTTACAATCAACCTGAGAGTGAGAAGAAGTAATTCTCACTCTCACAAGATCATGCAAAGATGTACAAACACACATGCATTATCTATTATGCAATGATAAGAACTAATTTCTTTACAGTATGAGAGAAGAAAAAAGGGGAAATCAGCCTTCTCCATCGTTGAACAGTAGTACATGGATAGGGCTTGCTTCTTGTTGCTAAAATGGAAGAAATAGCTTGAAAAGGAGGTGCTGTAATGAATTTACAAGCTTGTTGTCCTGTAAAACAGCAGTGATAGAAGAGGGAATATGGAGGAATTTGATAATGGAGAAGTGGGGGATGATGATGGGGATGGATAGGGCTAGTTTCTGGCTATCTGTGGGTGCTGTACATGAGTTTACAACAAAGAAAAATGATGCTGAATGAAGAAAAACGAGCTCTTATTTATAGGAGAGGGAAGAGCTAGTACAAAAGGGGAAAGTGGAGTAGCACAAGACAAGTGTCCAGCCACATGTCATGAGATGTGACAAGTGGTGGGACACTTGGAAACTTGTGTGACAAGTGTCTTGACACTCGTCTCTTCTCTATGGCCTTCCTTTTTGGGTTGAATACTGTCAAGAATAGAAACAACCAAATTTAGTAAGCACAATCAGAGTACAGAACTTACTATTTTTAGAATGACATCCCTATTTTTTAGGACTAGCATTTTTAGGCTAATTCGAGGCTCCTAAAATTTAGGGACCTCCTAAAATTTAGGGACCCCCCCCCCCCAATATGGGTGTCATATGAAAGCTTTTTCCGTATACATCGCAAAAATGGTATCCGAATCTTCATGTGACTTTCCTATGCAAAGAAATATGCATTTCAAGCTTTCAGCCCACACATACACATTATACAAGCATTTCATGATCATGCCATCTTGTTGATTGTAATTGTCTGTTCCGGTGGATCTAGCCCACACTTCAAGGCATCAATCCTTTCTCTGTGCGAGTCTAACCCTGATATGCGTGGGTTTTAATCACAGGCGCCCAATCGGACCATATAGGTGGAAGTGTGAACTATCTTTTCTCTAACCCACCGTGTGGGTCCACCATAACCTGTGACCACTCATCAGTGGCCAGCTCCAATGCACTTTTCTTTATATCTAATTAGTGCAAAGGAAATAAATTTAATAAATCGTTATATAGACAAATTAATGAAAAATGATACAAATTCTGTTTCTATAGAGCTGTGACAGCTGTCAAGAGTATTCTTAGATACCTGAAGGGTACACAAAGAAAGTGTATTTGCTATGGGCAGGGAGCACTTAATTTGCGGAATTATTGTGATGCAAACATGGCAGGTGACTTAGACACTCGCAGGTCCACTAGCGAGTTGCTGGAGGGGCCGTCTCTTGGTGCTCCAGGTTGCAGAACATCGTAGCACTGAGTACTACTGAAGCTGAATACATATCAGCTACTGAAGCTTCTAAGGAAGCTATATGGTTGAGCAGACTCGCAGAGGATCTCGGCATGTCTATGAGTACTCCAGTGTTGGGATGTGATAGCCAGAGTGGTGTGTATCTAGCTAAAAATGCCATGTATCATTCACGCACAAAGCATATTGATGTGCGATATCACTTTATCAGACAGATTCTGGAGGATGGTCTAATCACATTGACCAAGATCAAAACACAGGACAACCCTGCAGATGTTCTCACTAAAAGTCTAGGCAAGACTCAGCATGAGCATTGCATACGACTAGTGGGAGTTGGTTAAAGGTTCACTCCGGACCTTTAAGTGGAAGGTTGTTGGGATGTAAAGGTCCTTTATTCACCTCCGTGTATTTTACACGTGTATTGTTATCTTGTACATGTGAATGCACCCTTACGGGCCCTAAGTATAAATACATTTTATTCTTTGTGTACCAACACATTGTTGGTACACCCAAATCTGTTCGTCACTCTTACTCTCACTCTCACTCACCTGTTCACTTCCTCTGCTTCAAATCTTCACGCTTCCGCTACCCGCGCGCTCCAACAGGAGCGCCCTAATCTTATGCTAAATACCTGTTAAGCTAAAAATGCATTAGCTTTACTTAAACAGCCCCAAAACTTGCTTAATTAATTAAGAAACCTAGTTAATTTAAAAGAAACGCAATCCTAGAGAGTTTTTGTGTCCCATAAGCACAAGCCCACTTGGGAGGGCCCAAAATTTCTATAAATACGTATGTTGTCCTCCATTCAGTCTAGAATCTCGTTTTTTGTAGTTTTTAGGTATTTCAACTTGCTGCCCACACCCTGTTGGCTGAGAACATCTTAGCCGAAGCTATTCATTGCTGTCTCCATCAATTGGCACCTGATTTCCAGCCCTCTTCACACAGTTTGGAGCTGATTCTAGCCAGGCGATTGTTGTTCCTGCACAAACCTACTACCGTACTGCCTCTGCCACGTCATCTGCAGCCAACATTTGGCAGTTTTCTCTCTCCTTCAGCTGTCGCCCAGCTTCTGCAAGCTATCACCAAGCTGTCCAGGCTGCGTTTGGCAGTTTTCTCTCTACTATAGCCTGCCTTTTTAATCTTTCTCCCTCCTACAACCTACGTTTTTAGTCTTTCTCTCTCCTGCAAACTATCTTGCCTGGGTTTTTAGTCTTTCTCTCTCCTCACTACCATCTGCATCAAATCAAACTTCTCACTACTACGTTTGCTGGTGTTCGATATCTGGAGACTGCCTTGCTGCGATTCGGAATCCGTTACGACACACTCTCCAGTTCATTACCCCTACCCTGATCCTTAGATACCAAAGTTCAAGTCTAGATCACCATCGAATCTTCACAGTGGAAGCACACAAGTGAATAGAGACATCTTTATATTAATTCATTTGAAATTAAGGTAGTTTATTTTCTTCTTGTATTGACTATGTGTTCTCTACTCCTTGCTCGCTGCACCATGTAATTTCTACAAGCTAAGAATGATCACATGCAAGGCAATCACACAGACAATAATTTAAGGCTATGAATCATCTTTTCAACTCTTTATTTTGATAATGTGGCAAGGGTTCCATTAAAAAACATACGTACTTTCATAAAACATTAGTGTGGTCGAGCTACACGTTGCCCCATGTCTAATTAACACAAAGAGCAATACCTAGAGAATCATGAGATCAACAAACGCATATTCACCATGTGAGATCATGCCAAGCTGTGGAGCAATAAAGAGTCATACAATAAGCAAGAGCGCTCATAGATTGAGACAAACTAGAGTATTTGTGGCTTGATCATAGTTGAAAACCATTCTAGGTGGTTTATAGCTAGTGTAGAAATCCCAAATCAAACACTACAGCAACTTCAAGGATTCGAAGTAAAGAGTGCAAGTTTGAGTTTGGGCTTCTAAAACTATACCTTATATGAATCTCTAACTACTATAATGTAAGATTTGACGATCTCTTCCACCTTTGGGTTCTCTTCTCTTCGTCTTAGATGTGCAATGAAAACCAACTGTCCTCCAAGATCATTTGCCCATTCAAAGGAATTTATTGGAGCCATTTTAATTCGAAGGAATTTATTGGAGCCTATTTAGCTTGTGTCACTCTTGAATAAAGTTAATAGACTTATGGATTGGACCATCAAGGGTGACACTTTAATCTTGTGCTCTCTCCCAATTTAAAATAACCACCACAAAGATTTACAAGCGTATTTATCACACCATCTTGGATAGATAAGCATAGAATGTACTTTGGTATGTGGATAAATATTGGGAAGACATTGCATTGAGTTCCCCAATGTTTGGGATGCTCGCATGCTGTTGAGACCATTCCCCGTCTTCCTTCGCAAAGCACGTTCACTATAGATTTATTTTAATGGACTTTGGCAACAATTGGGTGGCAGGATTTCTACAAAGAGAGTTGGGAAATTCTTCAAGCCACTTGGCTTGACTTGCCTAAACATTCGGTGTTCTTCAATTGGATGAGAGTTTGGGCTTAGTGGACCATCCACATCATGCATTGATCGTTGTTTAGCCGTTTCAGATCAATCCGCATATACTTTGTTGCGTAGCTGCAACAATCCTCGTATGATTGCTGTCATGCGTGATGCTTGTCTTTCACAACAATAGTGTATATTTGCTTGAAACTAAGAGAGCTTACTTGGAAATTCCTAAAGCCTAATCATGTGAGCTTGGAGAAAATTAGGATCCTTAAGAACGGCATAGCTCGCTCTCGCGCTCTCTCTCTCTCTCTCTCTCTCTCTCTCTCTCTCGCTTACCAAACACATCAGAGACGAGGATGACGGCCGCCTTGGGCGATGGCGGAGATGCTGTGTAGGAGAGGAAAGGACCGATAGTCTCCTCTTTGCCCACACATGCATCGTGCTGAGAGGACGGTGCAGGGACGCAACACTGTTCACCCGCCATAGCAAGCAACAGGAACACAGACTAGAAGTTTTCTGAAGTATTCCCTCTTTACGAGAAATTAAGGTCGACTCTTTGTCTGAGAGTGACGCCTTTACCACCTGTTGCAAAATCAATTGTTGGTGTGACCGTGTCCTTAATATTTATGACAAACTCTTACTCACACCTATGGTGTGACGGTATCCCAAGGAAAAGTGAGCTCCATATGGAACCTTTTCTAAAACCCTGGGGACCTACCTATTATCAAAACAAAGGATTGCTTTACCTACAGGGCTTTAGAATAGTTTAATCATTATCGGTGTGTGGCATATGACCCTAAACCTCACCTATCCTTGTTAGTAACCACTCAAATGGTGTTGCTAGTGCAATCCTAATGGGGTTTGTGTGGGCAAATTGGTTTACTACTTCAACAGAAGGAAAAAATGCATTATTGTGATTCTAACTTTGATCCCCACCTCAACCCAATCCATGGAATTTCTCTGGCACGCACATTTCCAATTGAGGACATTGGGCACAACCACAATGTTAAGTGGGGAAGCCTATTTTGCTTTGCATCATTGTTCACCCTAGAGACCTTAGGTGTGACCCAACTCTTAGACTTTTGTAAGCTTCGGATTTGCCCTTACAAGTTAGGGCCGATTCAATACAAGCCAAACGGATGCTCTAAAATCACATGTTCTCATTTCATGTGTGAATAACAAAGGCGGGCAACCTAAACTATTGAAAAGCCCATGAACACATTGATTCTAGGTGATTGTTCAAATCTTGTGCTCCACAAACTCTAGTGGAAAATTTGCCCATGTTTGATCTCTTTGGGTTAAATAATCATACTGCACAATAAACATAAGATTAACCAATCTCTTCCTTACACATCAAAATCTTGCCCCTATACTTACCAATTTTTACATGGTCATCCACTAAGTCTAAATCCATCCTTATCCCTATGGACATAGTGAAGAGTTTAGGTGGTGTTTTTCTTTACTCAACTAAAATAAGGGACACACATGTGTGCGCAAGAGTATTGCTCCTTTTTCTTTGGAGGGGTTTTTTTGGAGGGGGGAGAGGGTTTAAGGATATGCTTGCTTAAACTTGAAGCAAGCAATAAATGATTAATTATTTAGTTTTTTGTAAACAATTAATCATTTTACACCATGTCACTATACAGTGAGGTTAAGCCAAGGGCATGTTAGCGCACCTTGTTATAGCATACCATATACATCAAACATTAGCATGTCTAAATCAAGAGTGCTTAGTTGGGTGCAAGAATGCAACTTGAAGGGAGAAGGTCGAGTGGAAGCATGAGCAAGTGGAAGCAAGCAAGGTGCAAGCTATGGAGGATAAAGCGAGAGAGAGAGAGAGAGAGGGGGGGGGGGGGAAGGGGGGGGAGGAGACTCAAGGTGTAGGAACTCCAATAGTCACAATGTGTGATCAGCCTTCCCTTATTCATTAGTCATTGAAAGAATAAAGAATGAAGTAACAGTGATGGGTACCCACCACCTGCAATGTACAGGTATGTAGGTACTATAAGTGTAGTGAAGTATAGTGAATCATGGGCGGTGTAAGAATAGGTGCATGTACCCCCAACGACCTCCCACTTAAAGGTGAATGTGCCTCTAGTGAGGAGAGAATAATAAAAAAGTGACAAAGTACAATAGGATAAGAAAAGACGTCGTCTCATTCTACACCCATCATCTTCCTAAGGAAGGCAAAACTTTATGCTAAGAGACTTTTGGTGAGCAAATCTACAAGATTTTGGTCACTTGAAATGTTGACCAGCTCAATGGACTTGTTCTCAACAACCTCTTTGATAAAGTGGCAATGCACCTATCTTCGCATGGAAGATGGGATTCTTGGCCAACTAAATAGCACCAATAGAGTCTGAATACAATGTAGGGATCACATCAATAATATCAAGGTTTGCTACCAAATGGCCTGACAAGAGAGCCTCTTGTTGCAAGTCTCACTGGTTGTAGTATATTCTACCTCTATAGTAGATATGGCCATGGGTTTCTACACCTTAGACATCCAAGAAACAGCACCTCCAACAAACATGAAGATATAGCTATGCACATATCTACAGTGCCCTTAAGGTACCTCACAATACCCTTTACGACATCCCAATGCTGCTTGCCAAGTGTAGCCATATAGCATGCCACAACTCCCATTGCAAATGTTATGTCAAGATGAGTGGCTATCATGGCATACATCAAATTACCCACAACGGATGAATAAGGGATCTTTGCCATCTCAGCCTTCTGCTCATCAAAATTGGCATGACTAACCTTCCTGTGAGAAGCTAAAGGAAAGTCAATAGGCTTAACATCCTACATATGAAACTACTCAAGGACCTTTTGGATGTACTCCTTTTGTGATGACAAGTAAAGGAGCCCCTTAGAACGATCACCTATTTATCATATTGACTATCATCCACCAAGTTAAAGCTCCAAATGTTGCACGTATTGGGCAACTATAAGTTGAAGGGAGTAATGTGACAAAGACAACACTGGGAATGGTTCATAATAACACTTTTAGTTATGTGTGGAGACATATGCAAATAAAATCTCACTTGCTTCTCTAATTGGTACATCAGAATGAGACATTAGGAGAAATCAAGAAGTTGGCTGCATGGGAAAGAGGCTCATTTGGAGAGAAAAGGAGGATATAGGCATGTGGGAGAAAAGGAAAGGCTACTAGTAGCCTCTTAAAGCAGTTATTGAAGGGGTTTATTTGGGTTTTCCTACGTGGAAAAGGCTACAAGACTCAAACGTTCCCATTTAGGGAAGAATGTCTCTCTATGAGTGGAAGAATGGATTTTATGTGGATTGTACTAATATTTAGTCCCATATGGATGTCCAATCATATGGCAAGCTCACTCTTCTTCTTCATCTACACAAATGTTGTTTTATGGAGTTTATAAACTTAAGGTATTCAAACCTTGGCTTTCTAGGGCTCATGTTAACCTTTCTAAGGCTAATTTTGGAGGAGATAGATATTGGGGAAGAAAAAGACTTTCGTGCTTTAGGGTAAAAGTAGAAACGCATGGTTTTTGCATGGAGGCTAGCTAATTTTGATGGGAGGGGGAGAAAGTAGAATGGCACGATAGCTTGGTTTAAAAAAACACCGAATGGTTAGGTGGCAATTATGGGATTGGTAAAAGAATGAAGCTAGAATACATGAGGAAGATTATCAATGCTAATCATGACAGCTCCTTAAAAAAGCTCAATATTACAAAGACTGTTGTATTTGGCCGGCATATACTAGACCAAGTAAACAGAGTTCCATTAGGAATTCTGCACCCAAAGATTAAGTTGGCTGGCCTTTTCGTCGAGAACGTCTAAAATTTCTTAGATCACAAGACTAGTGAAGACAACCATCTCACCAAAGAATAAGTTGCAACAGCTGAGTTAGAATTGTGTATTGCTAAGTTGATAATTGGACAGGAGCACAGCCTTTGTGTTGCAGGAGCTCAAGATTCATCACCTAATCCTTTCCCCTTAGGCCACTGCAGAATCACCCAAGGCCTTGCAATTGTATCTACAATAAGCATAACTCCCTCGAAAGAAGAAGCTGCCAACAACAAACATGCATAAGGCCATAGATCTAGCAAGGCCGGGGTCAGGAAATTGTGAAGAGGAAGGTGCAATTATGCAATAATGGAATGGCTTGAAAAAAAAAACTAAGAGAGGGTGGCACAACTATTTCTGATGCAACATCATGAGCAACTAGCCACCAAGTACCAAGATTGTCCATGCACGAGGATTTTAACTTCTATCCAATTACCAAGTCAACATTCCATGCATCTGATTTGAGTACAATTGTGGGATGCTAGTCCACAACTGTAGGGATTACCTGAACTATGGCTGACAGAGGCAAAGATTGAGAGAGACATTGCTGATGTTATCAGTCACATCAACCCAAACATCTTGAGCTTCCTTAGGTAGACATTTAGAGGCAAAGTTGATCACAACTAAAAGGAGACAATCATGGAGTTGAAACCACTTAAATGAAGCTTTGAAGCAGTGCAACATGACGATGGAGAGTGAGTTGCATGCTCAGCAAAGAACAAGTAGTTGACATGCAATTGGAGTGATGATTATGAGGATAGCATGAACAAGACATAAGGAAGGTCCTACAATAGAAGAAAAAAGTGAGGTAAGTGAGTGGAAGCTCTATATGACTTCAAGTTAAGGTTCCTCAATCAGCATGCCCCAAGATTTGGGACTTGTTTGTATTCCAAAGCTTTAGAATTGAAACAAAGTGGAAAACACTAGTTTTGTTTGCAATGTCCAGTTCTATGCAAGTTGATTCATGTGAGTGACCAAGAGTGAATGTTGTCCTAAAAGTAAAATGTTGGGAGGAGGAGTTGAATTACAAGTGAGTTGCCTAGAGTGTTGAGAGTCAAGATCATCTATTGTGATACTTATCCTGGCATGATAGCTATAGACGCTAGCTATCAATAGCCATGTGTATGTCATTAATAAGTCAAGTAAACTAGGTTAATAATAACTAGAGTAAGTAAACTATAATTAGGAAGGAAGACCTAGCTTGATCTTACACTATTGTAGATAGTGAAGTGTGTGAGAATGACTGAAGAATAATGGAAGAAGAAGAGAGCGTAGTGCTCTTGGTTCCTGCTCCATCTCTACTATTGCATCCATTCTTTTGCATTTCTTATCATGGTATTAGAGCTAGTTTAGACCTTGACTAATGGAAGGCAAGAGGGATTAGTGATGGCTCTCCTGATTAGCATTCTTAGAGATTAGTAAAAGGAAGAATAGAAGCATTATTGAGTGGTAAGGACTGAGCCATGACAACATTGACATTAATGTGGAGATTTGTAGTGATTGCACTTGCTTAAACAACTTGGAAATCAATGTGAACTACTGAAAATGATTTGCTACTCCAACTCATTGTCTGACAATGGTTCCACTTCTCAATCATGAGCATAGATGGAAGGCATCAAGTGCATTGTGAGAGACTTGTAATAGCTACATCAAGCATGAAGGAAACAATAACATGAACATATAAATCTAGGTTGAATCTATGCCTATTTTTCTACTACCTCAAGACATCATCCGGTTCAACAGGTGTATGCTTTTTGACACACATCCAATATGGAACCACTAGCAATCTTGTGGCAAAATACTCGTGTATTTTGGCAGCATTTGGGTGAACTTTGATCACCTACTCCCTACACGTAACAGGCTATACGCAATCATACAAGCTACTAGAATGCATTTGTGTGTTGGGGGTAAAGGCGCCTCCGCCGTGCCGCCCCGTGTATTACTACACTGACAGTACCCGCCACTGCACACTACAGGTGGCGGGCGCCCGTCACGTCACTTTATTCTTTATTCTTTTAGTGACAGTTTGAATAAAGGAAGGCCCGGTCACACATTGTGACCGTTGGAGTTCCCATTACTTGTCTCTCTCTTTCTTGCTCTTGCTCTCCCGCCATAGCTCGCGTGCAAGCTTCGATCCTTGTTGTTGGGGGTAAAGGCGCCTCCGCCGTGCCGCCCCGTGTATTACTACACTGACAGTACCCGCCACTGCACACTGCAGGTGGCGGGCGCCCGTCACGTCACTTTATTCTTTATTCTTTTAGTGACAGTTTGAATAAAGGAAGGCCCGGTCACACATTGTGACCGTTGGAGTTCCCATTTCTTGTCTCTCTCTTTCTTGCTCTTGCTCTCCCGCCATAGCTCGCGTGCAAGCTTCGATCCTTCTCACCTTTCAACTGGTATCAGAGCTTGGCATTCTCTTGCTCGAGCTCGACTCGGTGCTTCCCGACCTTCGCATCGACTCGCTTCACGCATTGGGTCTCCATCCCGGCAGCCATAGCCGACCTCTTGAGCTCCCGACTCTCCCCGGCTTCCCGAGCTCCATCCTGGCCTTCTTGAGCTTCATTAGGGCCTTGCCCTTGAGGTATTGCTTCAGCATTTGCAGGCATTTGAGTGTATTCTCAGATTGAAACAAGGCAGGAACAAAGGGCAGCCACTCTTCTTGAGCTCCATAGCTCATATCTTCCCTCCCCTTTGCATTGGGCCTTCATGGCTTGGTATGTGCCTACCTTGGGCCATCATTGAGCCCCCCATTACCCCCTTTTCAACCCATGTGGAGCAGCAGCAAGTTCAGCACCAACAGGGCAGATTGCATCATTTTTTCCAGGCTGTGAGCACTCATCTACTTCAGCTCCACACTTGGCCATTGCTTCTTGCTCTCTAACTTGATCAAGAGGGCTATAGACTTCATGTTTGATGTCATTCAAGCTTTGGGCATTGGTCTTAATCATTCGGGGCTGATTTCTTCAGATTTGGGACTATCATAAACTGTCATAACAGGCTGAAAACAGGGCAGCACCATTGGCATTAGCATTTGTTGCTTATACTCCATTCCGGTTGTGCTATTTGATGCCCGTATGCGGTCTACATGATGCCTAGTGCCTTGGGAATGTATGGACATGATTATGCCATGATTTTGGCTTGAAATATTGGCTGATTTGGGACTATTATTTACTGTTATACAGTGCTGGAAACAGGGCAGCCACACTTGGCATTGGCATTTGATGCTTATACCCTACTCCGGTTACCTTGTTTGATGCCCATATGCGGTCTATTTCCTACCCGGATGTATTGGGGATGTATGCATTTGGTTTGACCATGATTTTGGCTTGAATTCGGGGCTGAAATCTACTGTTTAGAACAGTAAATACATGCTGGAATAACAGTGGGCTGAAGGTACTTTACATGCTTTGGCACTTACCTACCGATACCGGATGTATGCTTTGAGCTTTGGCATGATGTCTCTGACATTTGGGGACGACTTGGAGCATATGTATGAGATTATGGGATGCTTTTGAGCTTCGCATTAGCTCCATCTTCACTGGCATTTGGACCGACTTGGCATGCTCATGGACCGCCTATGCCTCATGTCTCTGCTTGACAGTTAGGCTTTTGCATTACATGCTTTGGTTCGTGACATATGCTATTTGGTTCGTGTATGCCATACCGACATTTGGAGCTTGGATTTGGATGTATTTGAGCATTCCCGGCTTACTTGATCACTGATCTTGGTTGCTATTTGGATGTCATTGAGTTGACCGAGAGCTTATTTGGGCTTATGTATTACTTCATGGTTAATACGACCGGTGCTTCATGTATGTCATGCTCTCTTGGATGCGCTTGATGCATTGACAGGGTCACTTATCACTGGTGCTTTCTCTTGGGTTGTCTGAGCTTCTAAGCTCGCCTTGTACGCCTTTTGTGCTAGTGGGAGCATTTTACATGCTTGCTTGACCTTTGACAGTTGCATGCTATTGGAGCACTTACATGTATTTGGAGCAGTTTATGTCTTGAGCAACTACATACGCATTGAGACTTTGGGATCATACTCCGATCTTTATGGATATGCATTGATGTACTCTTGGTTCACAGGATGCTTATGAGCTGAGTCTCATATTTGGATCTTTCTCTTTGAGCAGATGTTATTTTGACATGCTTGGTGTTGAGCTCATGTTCTTTTCACTGTCATTGGCCTTGCTTATGTCCGTTTCATGCCGGCTTTGGACCTAGCATTGTTTGCTTGACATTGGATCCTATTTTGGGACAGTTTGCTCTCTAGACTGCATACCTGCAATTTATTACAGCAAGCAGTTATTGGTGGATTGAGGTGTACTTTTCATGCTGAAATATCCTGATTTGGTGTACCACACCTAGTACTAAGTGGGCAGCAACTTTTGGCACACTTTGCTCACCCTTTGGACCCCGTTTTTGGTCATTTTTGGGCAGTTTCTGCAATAAAACAGCAAGCAGTTTTGGACTGTTTGGGCATTTCCAGCCTGCATAATGGCGTCATCTTCGCATGATAGTGCCATCTTTAACATTACAAAGTTGGATGGTACCAACTACTCTTACTGGAAGAGTCAAATATGGCAGGTTTTGGTGCAGAAATCTCAGATTAAGCCACTTCGGTTGAGTGGGGAGCAGCCTGAAACTATGGACATTGACGACTGGCTTGAACTTGATGAGCTATGCAAGTCCACGATTGTATTGTCTCTCACTGAACATGTACATTATAATGTATTTGAGGAAGCACAGAGTGCATGGGATCTATGGAATAAGATCAAGAATCTTTATGATAAGAAAAGTCCGGCGAGTCAGATGTACTGGTTGAAGCAGCTTATGGATCTGCGCATGAAGGATAATGCGACTATGTCTGCTCACTTGAGCCAGTTCCATGCTATACTGAAGAACCTGACTTCGCAGGATATCACCTTTGGAGAGGAAGTAACTCCTCTTTTCTTGCTTGGAACTCTGAATGAGTCATGGGATGTATTCCGCACTGCTCTTTGTGCCTCTAGTGCTACTCTAAAATTGGCAGATGTTGAGAGTGCTCTTCTTCAGGAAGAGGTGAATCGCAAAAACTTGGATGCCTCTCGTGGTAGTCATGCTTTGACAGTTAGAGGCAGGAATGACAGGTATGACCGTGGTAATGGCCGAGGCCGTGACTCGCAGAAGGGTCGGTCTAAATCTCGTGGTGGCAAGTCGCGTAGTAAGTCGCGTGGACGCAATGCAAATGTCACTTGTCATCATTGTGGGAAAAAGGGCCATATTAGACCACAGTGTCATGAGTTGCGCAATGAGAAGCGCAAGGATAAGGGGAAAGATAAAGTGCAGGAGAAGTCCTCTGATCGCAGCATAGTACCTGCGAAGTCCAACGTCAAGATTGAGGAAATTAATGTCACGCAGACTGAAGAGTCCGATGGTGGTGATGAGTTTATACTTGCAGCTAGTTCTTCTGATGCTTCACACTTGACTGAGACACCTAGTATGTATGCACAGTGCTGGTTATTGGATTCAGGTGCGTCCTTCCATGTGACGCCTTACCGTGAGTGGTTTCACTCTTACCGTACTGTGTCTGGATCAGTCAGACTTGGAGATGACAGGTCTCTTGATATTGTGGGCTGTGGAGATATTCAGTTGCAGTTTTCCACTGGCAGTTCCTTTTTGCTCAGGGATGTACGTCATGTACCTGCGCTTACGCGTAGTCTTATGTCTGCAGGACAGTTGGATGATGCAGGATTTCATGTCTGTTTTGGGGATTCTGCCTGGAAGATTACCAAAGGCAGACTTGTGCTTGCTAGAGGCGCCAAGGCTGGCAGCCTCTATCCTCTTGTTGTATCTGGGTCTTCTGTAGACCATGTTTTGGCAGTGGGCTCTATCCCACATGTATCACTTTGGCATGCCCGTTTGGGGCATATGTCTTTGAAAGGAATGAAAATGTTATCTGGTTTGCAGTATCTTCCGCCTTTGGATTATGCATGTTTTGACTCGTGTGATCATTGTCTTTATGGTAAGCAGAATAGGTCTACGCATAAGAAATCGAGTAGGCCACGCATGAGTGAGCCCTTGGCATTGGTGCATTCCAATGTTTGTGGGTCTATGCCTTGCATGTCTATGGGTGGCGCAAAGTACTTCGTTACCTTCATTGATGATTTTTCTAGGAAAGTGTGGGCTTATCCCATAAAGCAGAAGTCCGATGTCTTGGCAGTTTTTCAGAGATGGCTTGCTCTTGTTGAGAACCAGACTGGGTATAGGCTGAAATGCCTTAGGACAGATAATGGGGGAGAATATGTCTCGCATGCTTTTGAGCAGTTTTGTGATGACAGGGGTATTAAGCGTCAGTTGACCGCCCCTTACACCCCACCCCAGAATGGTTTGGCTGAGCGCATGAACAGGACTATTCAGGAGCGTGTGCGCTCTATGCTTAGCCATGCAGGCTTACCCCCGAGTTTTTGGGCTGAGGCAGTTAGTACGTCAGTGCATGTCATAAACCGATCGCCTTCCAGTGGATTGGATTTCCAGGTTGCAGAGGAAGTTTGGGCTGGTAAGCCACCCTCTTATGCGCATCTCCGTGTCTTTGGATGTGAGGCATTCTGCCATGTGCCCAAGGACAAGAGGAGTAAATTGGATCCAAAGAGCATTAAATGCATATTCCTTGGCTATGGTGAGTCAGGAGAGATGGGCTATCGCCTATGGGATCCGCAGGCGCGGAAAATAGTACGCAGCCATGATGTCGTCTTCCATGAAGACAAGATGCACAGGCAGCCTGAGAAGGTGGTTGAGATCCACAGAGTGATCTTTCAGGAGGAGCCTAAAGCTCCATCACAGCCAGTAGTACAGCCTGCAGCAGTTCCTCCACAGGGCCAGGATGTTGGACAGGTAGTTAGACAGGCAGCAGAGCCTGCGGTGAGACGGTCTGCTAGAGATAGACGTCCACCTGACAGATTTCAGCCCTCTATGCATTATGTTTTGGTTACAGATGCAGGAGAGCCTTTCACTTATGATGAGGCTATGCGCAAGGGTGACAGTCACTCCTGGGAGAGGGCTATGCAGTCTGAGATAGACTCCCTGCATAAGAATGAGACTTGGGATTTGGTTGCCTTGCCTAAGGGCAAGAAGGCTTTGCCATGCAAGTGGGTGTACAAGCTGAAAAGTACCCCTGGACACCCCAAGCCGGCATACAAGGCTAGATTGGTAGCAAAGGGTTTTAAGCAGGAACATGGTGTGGACTTTGATGAGGTCTTCTCTCCTGTGGTTAAGATGACCACCCTGCGCTTAGTCTTGGCTTTGGTTGCACAGCTTGACTTAGATCTATATCAAATGGATGTCAAGACGGCTTTTCTACATGGGGACTTGCATGATGAGATCTATATGGATCAGCCTAAGGGCTTTGCAGAACCTGGCAGGGAGCACCTAGTGTGCAAGTTGAAGAAGAGCTTGTATGGCTTGAAGCAGGCACCTAGGGAATGGTATCATAAGTTTGATGCCTTTATGCAGTCACAGGGCTACAGCAGGAGTGCTATGGATCCGTGTCTTTACACGAAGAAAGCCCGTGATGGCAGTTTGCTTATCTTGGTACTCTATGTTGATGATATGCTGATAGTAGGGAAAGCTCATGATGAGCTAGATGCTCTTAAATCTCAGCTGAAGAAGAGCTTTGAGATGAAGGATTTGGGACAGGCCTCACATATACTTGGGATGCGCATTAAGCGCGATAGACATCAGGGACTTTTGTATCTCTCACAGCGGGAGTACATTCATAAAGTCCTTGAGCGCTTCCGCATGCAGGACGTAAAGCCTATTGGCTATCCATTACCTTCTTATGTGAAGGTATCACAGGCCGATTGTCCGCAGACAGATGAGCAGAGGGCCGAGATGGCCAAGATCCCTTATGCATCAGCCGTGGGCAGTTTGATGTATGCCATGATAGCCACTCGTCCAGATATTGCGCATGCAGTTGGTGTTGTGGCACGCTATATGGCTACACTTGGCAGCAGACATTGGGATGCCGTGAAGGGTATCATGAGGTACCTGAAGGGCACAGCAGATATGTGTATTTGCTATGGCAGCCAGGATACAGGGGTCGTGGGGTACACTGACTCCGATTATGCAGGACATGCAGATAGTAGGAAGTCCACTTCTGGCTATGTATTCACCTATGCTGGAGGGGCTGTCTCTTGGATGTCCAGGGTTCAGAAGTGTACGGCTTTGTCTACCACTGAGGCCGAGTATGTTGCAGCCACTGAGGCTTGCAAGGAGGCCATATGGTTAGGCCGTCTAGTTGCTGACCTTGGGATTGATGCTACACCTACACTGCATTCGGATTCTATGAGTGCCATTCAATTGGCTAAGAATCCGGTCTTCCATGCGAAGACGAAACACATTGAGGTGAGGTATCACTTCATACGTGGTGTCGTGGAGGACAGGTCTGTTGACCTTGTCAAGATCTCCACTGACGAGAATCCTGCAGATTTGCTCACGAAGAGCCTCACTACTGAGCGCTTTGCCTTCCTCAGGAGGTTGATGGGCGTTGGATGAGATGTCACCTTTCCTCATCCCTTGTACCTATGTACATTTGTACTGTCTTTTCTTTTTCTTTTCTCTCTCACTAGGGTAGATTCGCCTTTAAGTGGGAGGTTGTTGGGGGTAAAGGCGCCTCCGCCGTGCCGCCCCGTGTATTACTACACTGACAGTACCCGCCACTGCACACTGCAGGTGGCGGGCGCCCGTCACGTCACTTTATTCTTTATTCTTTTAGTGACAGTTTGAATAAAGGAAGGCCCGGTCACACATTGTGACCGTTGGAGTTCCCATTTCTTGTCTCTCTCTTTCTTGCTCTTGCTCTCCCGCCATAGCTCGCGTGCAAGCTTCGATCCTTCTCACCTTTCATTGTGGAGCTTAGGTCGTTGTTTATTGATGTTGGTATGGTGCTAAATGAACAATGGAAGGCCATGGATGTTCATGAGCATTGAATGCTCAATCTTGGCTTATATGAGGCTATTGTGGCTAGCTATAGCTCGATTGAAGGTTGAAAAGTATATGAGCATTGACACTCATATGCCATTAGTGAGTGTGGCACATGTCTCAAATGTCATTAAGCTATTTATAAACTAAGAATGCCTCTATTATGACAAAGAACTGATTATCACAGATTGCTTGTCTATTGTATGTTATGTCAGAGACTGCTTATTTGTTCATTGCTTATCTATATGATAGCATTCCTAGATGTCATGTTAGATGTCTAGAGATGCAAAGCAAGTTACTTAGTTGATATACTACTGATATAGCAGAGCTACTAGTGCAATCACTTTGAACTAGAATTGTCATAGTTGAGAAAAATCATATCTATGTAATGCAACTGAGATCCTTGGATACCTTCTGATGTACTGATGGTTGCTTGATGTGACTGAAATGAGCTAAATTAGACTAAGTATAGAATGTATGAGTATTGCTTGTGTTATGTAAGCATTCACTCATTAAAAAGACTATCGTTCGTAGATTACAAGGAGTCATGCATGAGTACATAGAACTGTGACCACATCAAATGCTGATAGGACTAACAACATCACTCATAGAGTGGACAACAACAACTATACTATATGGAAAATTTGTATGGAGAATTTATTGACTAGACAAGGCTATTGGGATCTGCTGATAGGTGAAGAAGTTGAACCTAAGCTTCTAGAATGTAATTCCACAGCTGAATAGTAGAGAGCACATCATGCATGGCTTGAACATGCTCGCATAGTAATACATTGGCTTTCATTATGTATCTCTGATGCAATGGTCATGCGGATTATGAATTGTAAGACACCAAAAGATGGATGGGATATTTTGAGGTGGTACTATGGTACTACCACTAGTGCACGCAAAATTCAGTTGACGCAGAAGTTTGATACCATGGATAGGAAAGGACGATCCATACAAGATTATATAATAGAGATAAAGAAAATTGTTGATCAGCTAGCATCTATTGGAGCTAAGGTTCATGATGAGGATCTAGTTGCAGTTACATTGAATGGCCCTGGACTAGAGTAAAAGTCATTTGATGCATCCATATCAGTACAATTGAAAATACCTAAGTTCAATGAGTTGGTCACCTTACTTGTTCATGAAGAGGTTAAACTTGGTTTAACTATGGGTTCAAGTAGCTCCAAAAGGAGAGATGCAATTTTTTATATGAATCAAAGAGGCCATGGCAGAGGGTTATCTCGTGGACAAGGAACTCAACAAAATGCATTTTACAATGTAAATAATCAACAAGGACAAAATTCTAGAGGTAGTGGATACTTTTGAGTGAGGGGGAGATCCAACTCTAGAGGTAGAGGACCATGGCAGTCACATACTACGCATGAAAATGCAAAAAAGGATAAGGATTTCCATTATTGTGGAAAGTATGCCACATTTCTAAGGAATGTTGGAAGAAGCAAGCCAATAAAAAGGCAAGCAGCAATAGGGTCATTATGCTTCGTCTAGTCATACTTAGGATGCTTCTACTGACAAGTTTTTTGCTATGATGTATGTTCCAAATCGTGCTGCTAAAGAGAATAAGTAAGTTGATGTATGGTACATTAACTCTAGGGCATTCAATCATATGACACCACATGGGGAATGGTTTACTAACATGGTTCCGCATAAGCATGGGTATGTTTGTATTAGGGATGATACTTGGCACATTATTGAGCATAAGGATGTGTACCCCTGGTACTTCATGATGGCTAGAACAAAAGTCTATATGATGTATTGCATGTGCCCTTTATTACAAAGAATTTGATGTCAGTTGGTCAGATGACATAGCAGAACTTATAGGTTTGCTTTAATAAGCATGGCTATTTTATAGAGGAATTTGGCAATGGCTGCAAATTGATTGCCCGAGGAAAAAGACATGGTTGAATGTTTACATTGGATCCTACATTGCCTCAGTTGAAGTTAGCCATGTTTGCACATGGTTAGGGCATTGCTAGAGACCTTGAAATTTAGCACAAGAGGATTGGTCACATGAATATTCAAAGGCTAGAGACTATGTAAAAGAAAGTAGCTGCAAGTTTGCCAAGGTCTACATATACTAAGTTAGGTCATGTCTATGGTGGCAGATGTTAGTTTAGCTAGCAAGCATGGTTTCCCTTCATGAAACATGTACCAAACAACTCTAGGCCACTACAGTCGATATGCTCTGATGTACGGGGACCAACCCATAATGCATCTCTTGGAGGATCCAAGTATTATGTGACATTTGTAGATGATTTTAGCATGTATATTTGGGTGTATATCCTGAAGCATAAAGATGAGGTGTTTGTTGTCTTTAAGGACTTTAGACAACATAGTGAAATGGACTTTGATTGCCCTATCTCATGTCTGAGATCTAACAGTGGTAGTGAATATGTATCTAATGAGCTTGATAGATATTTAGCAAAGATTGGCATTCACAGGTAGCTCACGTGCAATTATACTCCATAGCAGAATGGAGTGGATGAAAGAAAGAACCGAGTTCTTATAAAGCTCTTAGTGATGCTCCTAGTTTTTTGACATTTGGATATGATTTGGTTGATAGTCTACATAGTGAGCTTGGAATTTCGTATGTATACTCCTGGTGCTAAATAGAGCAGATATGAGAGGGAAAGCATATATGACTAAGGTCATGGAATACAAAGAGCCTGGTACATTTAGTGAAGGTGTCATGGATAAGAACTGGTGCAAAGCAATGGATGAGGAAATGAACGCGTTGGCTGAAAATCAGACTTGGGAATTGGTTACACTACTTGATAGCAAGTGTATTGGTTGTAAATGGGTGTATAAAGTAAAGTGCAAGTTTGATGGCAACATTGAAAGGTATAAGGCCAGGCTATGGCAAAAGGGTATGCACAATAGAATGGTTTTGGACTATGAAGAGACTTTTAGCCTTGTTGCTAAGATGGCAACTATCAAAAGTACAATTGCTTCGACTATGCAGAAAAGGGCTGGAAATTATAGCAAATGGATGTGAAGAACACTTTCCTGAATGGTGACTTAGAAGAAGAGGTGTTTATGGATCAGCTTGAAGGGTATGTACACTCTCAATATTTGAATTCTGTTTGCAAAAATATCTTTATGGATCGAAACAACTCCAAGAGCTTGGCATGCACGCATTAGCAGTTACTTACTGAGTCTTGGATTTACAGTTGGCAAGGCTGATCATAGTCTGTTTACCAAAAAGATATGAGTAGGTCTTGTGGTGCCAGTCATCTATGTAGATGACCTCATTATTACAAGTGATGATGACTTGGAATACATGATTCAATGCCAACGTTGAAAATTGACTTTGACATGAAAGATTTAGGTGAGGTGAAACTCTTCTTAAGTATTGAACTGGTAAATTCAACCAACAATGTGATGTAGAGACTATGTGTATTTGAAATGCTAAAGAAGTATGGCATGACATATTGTAAACCATTGAATACTCCATTGGATCAGAATACCAAGTTGGATGTGGATACTGTAGCTGAAATTGTAGATGTTATCATGTACAAGCAAATGGTTGGAAGTCTTATTGACTTGACCATCACTGGGCCTAATCTTAGCTACTTAATTGGGCTTATTAGTTAGTTTATGTAGAAGCCCAAGAAACCCCATTTGGATGTAGTCAAAAGAATTATGTGTTATGTTAAGAAAGTGGAAGATTATGGAATCTTTTATGAGAAAGATAAGGACCTAAATTTAGCTCATGGAATATACTAATGCAAACTAGGCAGGTTGCCCTTAATGATAGATGGTCTACTAGTGGTTATGCACTCAGTCTTGGCAGTGGCACGATTACTTGGAGTAGAAGAAACCCAACAATTTCACTCTCTAGCATTGAGGCAGAGTACAGAGATGTTGCATTAGCACTTTGTGAGATTGCTTACAAAGAACATGTAGTTGATATGCAACTGGAGCGATGATTATGAAGACAAGAGGCTGGTAGATTGGAAGCTTTGATAGCATAAGAGATTAGTCAAAGGGAAGAGTCTATGAGACTGAAGACATAAGGAAGGTCCTACAATAGAAGAAACAAGTGAGGTAAGTGAGTGGAAGCTCTATATGACTTCAAGTTAAGGATCTTTAATCAGCCTACCCCAAGATTTTGGGACTTGTTTGTATTCCAAAGCTTTAGAAGTGAAACGAAGTGGAGAACACTGGTTTTGTTTACAATATTACGTATTTTGCGAGCTGAGCTATGTAAGTGACCAAGAGTCAATGTTCTCCTGAGAGTGAAATCCCAGGAGAGGAGTCAAATTACAAGCCAATTGCCTAGAGTATATTTGATGTGTATTGAGTTGCTCATAGGAGCTAACAGGGTATCTACTTTGGCGTTTTCTCGTCCTTTCCTATATTTTTCATAGGTACCAGCTCTTGCCTTACCATGCCTACTTCACAAGACCCCATGTCTTCTAGCCATCGAGCATAAGCACTTTAACACAGTGATGTGCATCCCAAGAATATGTGAGGCTTGTCGCATGTCCTTTGTTTCAAAGCTCTTATTGAGTTGACTTTTCAAAGCATCTAGCTCATCATGAGCTCACCTAGCAATCAACATATCATCCACATAGAGTGCCAAAATCATAAGGGTGCCATCACATGCATTTTTTGTGTATAAACGTAGATCCATTTCACTATAGGTATATCCGTGTGAATGCATGAAAGCACCAAACTTGTGGTACCATTCTCTAGATGCCTATTTAAGGTCATAATGCTTTTCTCAACTTTCACACCAGATGTTCCTTGCCTTTTTCCTAAAAGCCCCAAGTTTATTGCATATAAATCTCATCATGCAAGTCCTCATGTAAGAAAGCCGCATGGCCTCATCATAAGTAAGAGGCTCACTAGAATCTATCGCCATAACATAGTCAGTGGAGGGTGCAAATTGATCATATCAGCATCCACCTCTAGTAGGACATCTCAAAATAGACTAGCATGCCTATACATCCTATCTAACATCATAGTCATAAGCCACTGGAGCATCAACTGTAGGTTATCTAGCTGGTTGTACAATAACAAGAAGCTCCTCTTAAAATATCGCCCTACATACCTCAACTACTTGCTCAGATTGCTTATGCATTTTCTCCTAATGGAAAATAACATCATGGCTATGGATGACCTTTTGAGCTTTCAAATTCCATAGGTGATAGCCCATCTCACTTGCATCCCTGTAACCAAGAAGATGCATTACACTGACTCCAACTGATTACACTTGTCCTTTTGGAAACGTGGTAAAAATCCTTATAACCAAAGACATGCAAATGAGCATATAATGGAGTCTTTTCAAACCATATCTCCTCTGCAACCTGATAGTCAATAGTATGTATGGGGATCAATTAATCAAATGTACAGTAATAGTAATTGTCTTAGCCCAAAAATATTGCATTAAGCTTATTTAGGTCTTGGGCTCTTTCCTAGATTGTCATGTTCATGTGCTCAACCATACCATTGTGGGGTGGGGTATATGGGTTGGTTAACTGACGCTTAATGTCTTTATCATCACAAAACTGCTCAAAAGGCTTTAGATACATATTCACTTTTATTGTTAGATTGTAGGCATTTCATCCAATATCCAGATTGGTTCTCAATAAGAGCAAGCTAGCACTGAAATATAGCCAATACTTCCAATTTCTACTTTATAGGGTATGCTCATACTTTATGTGAGTAATCATCAATGAAAGTAACAAAATACTTCATGTTACCTAACTACTGATAGGACATAGGTCCACAAACATCAAAATGAATAAGATTTAGAGGCTCGTCCATGAGCGCATTGCTAGACTTTTTATGCAAGCTGCATGTCTACCTACTATAAAGACAATGATCACAAGAATCAAAATATTATAGTCAAAGGGAAAAAGATACTGCAAATGGGTAAGAATTTTTATTCCCTTTAATGACATGTGTCCAAGGCAACAATGCCATAATGATATATGTGGCATTAAGTAAGGGATAAAGAGTGCCAGACTTGGCACCTCATGGAAGGACAAGATTCCCATAGGTAATCCTCCATGAGGATCACAAAAAGATGCAAAATAACATGTAGCATCCAACTGTTTAGCAAAGAGTAGGATTTTGGTCAAAACTACAACATGGCATACATCATACAAAGTAAAGATGCTACCTAAAGCAAACTGTAGTTGCACATCTTGAATACCAACAATATCCAATGCTAAGTCATTCCATAATCTCACATATCTTTTCATGTTGTGATAGGAGTAAAACCACTCTCAATGAGGGGTAACATGAAATGAAGCCCTTGAATCAATTAGTCAACACTGAGCATAAGTATACCAGGCATCAATCAAATGTGAAATGTCAAGAGAAGAAGCTACAAGTATATAATTATCATTTGAATAAGTCTACACTACATCAATCTCTTCAATCTTGATGTTGGATTTATTGGGGACAATGCTGGGATCATCATTCTTTTCCTACGCTTTGCACTTTCCCTTTTCCTTGCACTTGTCCACACATATTTGATGGCATTGTGACCAAATATGACTTGGATTCCCACAATAATGACAACTTAATGTGAACTTATGACCATGGAACTTACTACTAGACTAGCTACATGGTTGAGAATGAGACTTTTAAGAGTGTCTCTCACAATGATCATTATTGCTCTTAGCATTACTTCCTCTAACTATTAAAGAATGAGAGCTATAGGAGGAAGCATCAAGTTTCCTTATGTTAACTTCTTCATTTAGTAATGCACCCTTGATATCCTACAATTTCAATCTGTCAATAGGCATATTTGCACACATAGGAGTATGGAATGTATTCCATTCATGCAATATAACTAGCAACCAAGAACAAAAGTGGGTGGACATGGAAGTCCCTTCCTTTATAAAAAGGTCCATGAGTTTCTTCAGCTAATACATCTGAGAGGTAGGGCTTTGTTATCATAAACATCGTAGATTTTCTCCCATAACTACCATGTAGTTTGCCCTTCAGAGACAAGATTGTAGAATACTTGCTTAGAGAGTGAAAAAATGATTGTATACTTACATAACTTATCCAATTTAGTCTAGTCATTTTCATCAAAGAATTTGTGCTTTACATCCTCATGCCTCCATGGCTTAATCTACAATTTGTTGCTCCAAAACTTGCCATATATGTGCATTTCAGTAGCTATAATTAGTGCCATCCAATTTGTTAATGTTAAAGATAGCATTATCATTTTATCCATCAACCATCACGCCATCAAATGAAAGCACAAGATAATAAGATAGCCTACTATAAATGATTACAAATCAAGTCCAAATCACAGCCAAGACAAAGTCTAAACAAAAGAAAACATCAAAATATAGGGGTATCACCTGCTAGTCAATAAACTGTCAAATCAAAACATTAGCTCTAATAAATGATGCATAAACCTACAATTACAACACTGCTCTAATAAATGTAGTAGTATGAGAATCCAATAGTGGGAAAATCAAATAAAAGACCAAGCTCCCACTACCAAGAATATACAAGGAAACAACTAGAATATGTAAAAGCAACTAGCATTGGAGATGCATAGAACTCGTACCAAGATCTATCACAACCTCAATGAGTTAGTAAACCATACATCTAGTAGGCATAGATATCATGTGTGTAGTAGGTCTTAGGAGGAATAAAAGAGAACTACCAAATGCATGATCGATTGAGCAAGGGTCACAAAGCTTAATACATAGCCAAGTAGTGTGTATACATCACTGGCATCACATTGATAGAGACAGGTGTTGGATCTAAAGCATAAATCAAATCAGCCCACTGAAGAGTAATTGCATCCCCAATGAGCATCAAGAGAGTATATACATATCTCAATGAGTTTCATTGTCTCAATAGACTAAGAATAATTGTATTAAACTGAAAGCTCTACTTAAATGAAAAATATCAAAGTAGCTCAATTGACTCCCATTGAAACAAAGCCAAATGTCAAATGAGCATGACAAGCTCAATAGATTAGATATATGACACCCAAGCATCCAATATATATCAAGTACATAGCCTAGAGCACAATAAAATCTTCAAGTCCATAAGTAAATGGTCATTTGTAACAATTGACCAAAGCTCCAAGACATGTAAACAAGGTCAAATGCAAAGTGCAAAGCATTCCATAGACATATGTGGATGCATAGCATCAATGTCATACATCAATACATCCAATGTAGTACCCAAACAACATCAAATGGCAATAGACATTGACTTTCATAGTCAAATAGCTTGCTACTCATTATATTATAGTGGTGACAACCCTGCTAAAATTGAGTCAAGGCAAGCTCAAATCAAGCTAAGAGCACCTCAAGACATTTTCCAAACATGCTAGTATCAATGCATGTTTATACAAGCATCAATAGACACATATACAAGCTCCAAGCATTGAAATAAACCCTCTTAGACTTGTGTTATGATAGGTATGCTATATATTATAGCTAATGATAGAGGCATGGAGGCCCAAATAAAAACCCAAATCATGTCAAGCCATGGGCCAAACAGCCACCAATAATCTTAGCATCATATGAGCATTAATAGGCATAAGTATGAGCTCAAAAAGTAGGTGAAATGACTATCTCTATTTTATGATAGCATGCTGCTATGAGTATCCAGCCAAATAGAGGTTTGGAAGCTCAAGATTAGTGCCCAATGATAAATGCCAATGCTGGGAGGGTAGGGAAGTAATGCCTAATTATTCACCAAGAGCCAAAGCAAGCATTACTACTGTTGTCAATGTGATAGGGAGATGGCATGAAGAAACAGGCATAAACTGATCTCTCCACAACTGATAAGGTTGCTACTATTGATGGCCACACTAAAGCACTTACTGGTGCTCAATCAATCCTTTGGCAAGCCCTGGGCAAGCTCAAACAACCCTGAGTAAGCTGAGATCAAATATTGATCTCAAATGGAAGAAGCCATAGTAGCCGTTAAATGTTGAGCTGTAGGGTTTGAATTTGGGTAGAAGCAATCATTGACGAACGTCCTCAAACCAATGCTTTGATACCAGTTGAAGAGAGAAACCTGAGTGGGAGCTTGAGCAAGTGGAAGAAAGGGAGATTCAAGACATGGATAATGGGGCAAGAGACCAAGAGAGAGAGACTCAAGATGTGGGAACTCCAATAGTCATAATGTGGTGTGACTGGCCTTCCCTTATTCATTAGTCACTGAAAGAATAAAGAATGAAGTGATAGTGATGGGCATTGCAACCTAGAGTGTACAAGTGTGTAGGTATTGTGGGTGTAGTGAATTGTAGTAAATACACAAGCGACATAGGCACAAGCACCTTTACCCCCAACAAACCTAAGAGAATGATGGCTAGTTGGGGGGCCTATCAAATTTCACTTCTTCTACCATATACGAATTTCTCAATTGTTGCCATGGCAAGCTTGGAAATTACCTAAATACCAAATCATCTTTACTTGCAATCTTCCCTTGCATTGTACTATGTTAAGAATCACACTACAAGCTATAGTACACTAAGAAGGATTGGCTAGCTAGTGGTCCCATATATGAGCTTTGATTATGATGTTAGACTTGCCCTGCATTTCTCAGCTTATGAATGTGAAAGACTAACCAACTCCACCTTTTGATCCTGAACCATCTAATGATTTAGAACTAATGGACACTTATGATGACGAGATGCCACCAATTTATGAGGCCTCTTCCTAGTATTAAACTATCCCCACCAAATACATCGGTAAAACTATGCTCAATGGGTCTCCATACTCACCAAATAAACTTTCTTATATAGGGCAATGAGGTTCTTTTTGCTCTAGTTATTGATTATAGTTGCACTTCCTTGTGTATGTAGCTCCCCTCCTCTTTTATTTTGTGGGCACCCTATTAGTCAACGCATGGCTTGATAGAAACTTGTTCTACCTACTTCTCTTGAGTTTTTGGTAGTGTTAGAAGGTGAGCATGCTAATTATCTAGTGGCTTCTACATAGCTCATGTCTTTTTGGACAAAGAAGATAATGGTTTGGTAAAAGTACTTTATTAATATCTTTTTGAACCACTCGTTAGACCTCAATGATTTACTCTTGCTCCATGTAAAGTGAGTAAGGAGGATGGGTAGCAAGCCTATGAGAGAGGCCTATCTTGGGCTCCTCAATCCCTTTTACATGACGAAGTTATCCCCCTGATTAGCTACACATGCAACACTATAGTGCCATCCAAATCCTTCTACATGATATGTCATATTGAAGGAATATTGCTACATGAATCTCGTGGCATACAAAGTATAGTGCTATATGGCTTATCCAAACTATTGTTAAGCTAGTTAGGCATAACTAGTTCTAACTACTTTGCCATCTGAGCCACTAGATGGTTTTGTGCAAATTGGCACTAACTTTATGGCCTTCCCTTTTAAATAAAGGCACTGGGGGTGTTTTTTCCTAACTAATTATGCAATACTTTTTTGCATTTCAAGTGTTTGCATAGTCTAGGGCAAACACTAAGAGTAAGTGAATTGGACATCAGCCAATTAAGTAGCATTAAGTGATGAAGTAATGTAATCATCTTAACTATACTCCAATGTATTGATATCTTTAATCTTAGAAATGGACTTGAGAATAATGCGATCATTAAAAGATGACATTAATATGCACTTTCCCTTTTCCTTTTTCACACCTATCATTGTGCATTTTATGGAATTATGGTCTTATGTGACCCTATTGCCCACAATAATGGCAAGTGAGAGAGGACTTAGGACCACTGGATTTACTATGTAATTGCCTAGAAGACTCAGACTTTTCCCTATAAGGTTGGGAGTCTCTACCATAGTGGTCATTATTCCCTTTACCATCATGTGTGCCTCTAATTGTAAGTTCATGAGAAGTATGGGTTACATCAATGTTCTTCCTATTGACTTCTTTTGTAAGCAAAGTGCTCTCTACATTAGAGTATATAAAGCTATCTTCAAGAGGATTAGCACTCATAGCAATATGGAGTGTATCCAAAGACTCAAGTAGTGTGACAAGAAAGAACAAGACTTAATGTTATCCTCAAATTGAATGCCATGTAAGGTGGCTGAAAAGGGGCCAAAAATGGAGTGGAACTCATTCAAGTGAGTGTACACAGAAGTGCTCTCCTTCATATAAGGTCCACAAGCTTCTTCAACCAATAAAACTATGAAGCATCACTTTACTTGTCATAAAGATCACATATCTTTTTCCATAGATAATAAGCACTACCTTCAGTTGCAATGACATTGAAGTACACCTACTTAGATAAAGACAAGATAATGGTGGACTTGTATAGCTCATCAATCTCATCCCAATCATCTCTAGTTCAATATTTTGGCTTTATTCTGTTTTCAATTGTCTCTAACTTGTTTCTTTGGCACCAATGCCTATCAAATCAGGTTCTTTTGATACTGGACATTCAACTTCTCTATGTTAAAGATAACATTGTCATTAGAAGCATTTAAAACATCTACTATTAATTTTATCGACCAAAGAAAATATGGGTTTCTATAATAACAGTAAATTAGCCCTAAAAATGAGCTAAAAAGCAAACAATAAGAGGAATATTGAGCCAATACACTATTATCTACAAATAGGAAGTACTAGAATGCACAATACAAGTGCTTGCTCTCAAAAGAAACTACTCCAAATAGAAATTTAGCATGGCTATCCATACATCTACAATAAATGAGTGTATAATTGTAGGTAAACTATGAAAATCCAAAGATTCCACTATCAAGGATATTCAAGTAGCAACTCGGATATACAATGTAACTAGTAGTGCAAGATAGAGTATAAATCACCAAGGTACTATACTATTAGAGACCGCTCGAGGAGGGGTCACCTTGTAGAAGGCCTCTATATAACATATGTTCAAAGGGTACTTTTAAAAACCCTTTATTTTTTTCACAATTCTATATGCCCCTTTTGTGAATTTTGGAGGCAATAGTTATATCCCTTTTGTAAATCTAAAATTCAAAGAGAAGGTGTATTTTTATAGTCCCTTTTGTACAATTCAAATCAAAACATGATGTTATAATAATTTAGCCATGGGATTTTCACTATGCTCAAGATGGATATCTAGATATGATGTTAATATTATGAACATTTTATGGTAGCACTATAATATAGTTGCACATAAAAAGCTCTAAGATCCACATGTCCAAAGCATGTCTTGTACACAATGTGTGAGGTTCTTTGGGTGTCATAGGTGCACAACCCTTTGTATTCATTCTACCTTATTTAGTTAGCATTTAGTGTTCAACATTCTCAACATTCTTCTCTCTCTTTTTCTCTCCCTTCTCTCCGTGTTTAGCATTCTCAACATTTTTCTCTCTCTTTTTCTCTCCCTTTCTTTGGGTTCAGTATATATGATTAGTACATGCATCTGCTTTTGCATCACTACACTGTGATTTGGTATTAAAGCCGGCTCAAGGATAATCAAGCATAGATATATCTAATGGAGCAGGATTGGATGTGACGTGAATGTACATCAACACATGACTAGAGTTAGCAAAGATGCATGCAAAAGGAGGCTTCTTCAATATTTTTTTGTGTGAGAATAGTTGTTAAAGTGTGAAAAAGAATGGTTTTGAGCCTTTTAAAGAAATTTTTATCATCTCCCACAATAACATTCTTTAGTGAATGAGGAAAGAAAGTGTAAATTAGCTATCTTTTTAGAGCAAGAGAGGGATACCCACCAATGCATACAACAAAATGTTAGCAGAATAGACATCTCATGTGTGAGTTTGTGCATTACAATGGGCATTTATGTATTTTATTGCCAGAGTGTGTAGATTGGCCACCCATTTTATAGTGCTAGCATTTTACTAGCCAACTTGTATTGTTGGGGTGGCTAACTTGTTTATGTCTAGAGCCTATTTATAGGCATGCAAGATCTGTCCTCATTCACATCAAATCATCACTATACTTGCTGGTGTTGAAGAGAGGGAGCCAATGTCCACTAATGTGGTGATTCATGTTTGGAGTCTTATATTGTCTTGTGCCTTGGTATATGGATTCCATTTCCTCAGCATCCTCTTCTTGAGTACTTTGTTCTTTGAAATGTTTCTCTAATTATGTTTGTGCAATTGCTTACAATAGATTCTCACACTTCCATCGCTACTTCCACTTCTGACATGGTAACATGATATCCATGTCAGGTGTTTTGTGTTTTTTTCTATTACTGCACGTTTGTGTTTATCCCTCTCGTGTTGATTTGACCTACTTCAAACTATTCTACATTGTGTTTAAGCTGGGGTGGCCTCAATTATGCTAACTTGGCCTAATTTCTACCTTGCCAATCTACATTTTGTACACTTGAACATGTGTTCTATTTTGCATCTATTACCAAGTTGGGCAATCATTCTAACTACTACACGATCAAAATTTCAACCTACTATCTTTGCATTTATTCTACAATAGTCTACATTTTCATGTTATGGCACTCTTCAAGGCGGCTGGCCAATAGTATTTTCAAGTTGTGTACTTATCACTTATGGGATCCTAAATCAAAGAAGGTTATACACAACCATGATGTCATCTTTAATGACGATAAGATACATAAGCAACCTATCAAAACCATTGACATCCACATAGTGGTATTTTAGGAGGATGGATAGACAACACAGTAGCACATTGTACAACTCCACATTGTGCAAGGCTTGGATAGCTTGGTAACACTGAGGTGAGTGGTATTTCAAGAGGATTGATAGCCAACATATGAGCAAATTGTACAATCTATTCCACATGGTGCAAGGCTTGGATAGCCTACTAATGCTGAGGTGAGAGTGCCACACGATAATGGATAACCTCATGTCTTACAAGATAGATAAGTTGGACATCCAAAGGTTCCTATTGAGCTAGCTTTATGCATGCCTATGAGGGTTTTTAGATGGCCATATAGATATATTCTTCTTTAGATGATCATGGTTATGGATTATAGTAAACCTTCTTATTATGTAGATGCTATAACTAGGGATGATAGTCATAAATGGAAGAGGGCTATGCATTTAAAGATGGATTCTTTGTAGAAGAATGCTACCCAGAATTTGGTTTCTTTACACAAGGGAAAACATGCATTGCCATGTAAGTGGGTTTACAAGTCAAAGGTATCTCAATCTGATGTATTGCCCAAATACAAGGGCAAGATTGGTGGCCAAATAATTTAAGCAAGAGAAGGGGATTGACTTTAATGAGATATTTTCACCACTATTAAGATGACCACTCTTCATACAATTCTTGCTTTGGTTGCTAAGGAGGATATAGAGTTGGTTCAAATATATGTAAAGACCACTTTGTTTGCATGGAAAATTACATGAGGATTTACATGTAGCAGCCTAAGGAGTTTTTTGTGGAAGGAAAAAGCAATTGGTGCATAAGCTACATAACATCTTATATGGTTTGAAACAAACTCCCAATCAATGATATCATAAGTTCGATACCTTTTTACATTCTTAGGGGTACACTAGGAGTGAGACCAATTATTGCCTATATATATAAGGAAGGCTAGGGATGGTAGCCTTACGATCTTGATTCTATATATGAATTACATGTTTATTATTGGAAATTTCATTATGGATATGGATGCTTGAAAAAAAAATCTTACATGAAACCTTTAACATAAAGGATTTGGGGAATATCACATTCTTCGTAGGCACATTATGCAAGATCAAGACAAAAAGACACTCTATTTGTCTCAAAAAGAATACATTTGCAAGTTATTGGAGTGTTTCAATATGGAGAGAGGGAATGCTATCAATATTCCATTGCCTCCATATTTGAAACTTAGTCAAGAGGATAATCTAAATGAGCAGAAGGCTAAAATGGCCAATATTTTATATGCATCCATAGTTGGTAGTTGGATGTATGTCTTGGTTTCTACACATCCAAACATTGCCTATGCAATGGGAGTAGTTAGCAAGTATATGGAAAGCCCTAGAAAGAAGCATTGGGAGGTAGTAAAGAGTATCATGCAATACTTGAACAGCACTAGTTCTATATGCATATGTTTCAAAAGGAAGGTTGAATATGTTATTGGATTTCATGCGATTCTTGAACAACTCTAGGTCTATATGCATATGTTTCAAAAGGAAGGTTGCATCCATTCTTGGATATGGAAACATTGATTTTGTAAGGAATGCAAATTTTATGATGTCTACCATAGGTTTTGTCTTCACTTTCATAGGTGGTGTAGTCTCTTGGATCTCTAGATTGTAGCCATGTATGACTTTATCTACCACAAAGATAAAGTTTGTTGCAATCACCAATGAGGCCTACAAGAAAGCTATGTGGCTTATTCATGTGGTGGGAGACTTAGGCATTGTAGGAGAAATACCTACGTTGAATTGTGATAGTCAGAGTACCATTCAATTAGCATGGAACCCTGTTTTTCATGCAAATAGAAAGTACATTGAGATGAAGTATCACTTCATTAGGAAGGAGCTTGAGGACAAGTGCATTAAGCTTATCAAGATCCATATAGATGATAACCCTATAGATCTTCCCACAAAGATCTTACCTTCTAAGAACTTTGCACACTAGAAAGTGTTGATGGGTTGGATAGTATGCTCAATTTCTTCTTATACTCCCATAAAGGCACATTGGCCTTTTAATGGTAGGTTGTTGGGGTAAAGGCCAATGGCCTATAGTTGGGTATGCTCCTTGTATATGTACACATTGTACAATCATATATAAGTGAAGATAACAAAGAATAATAGTACCATTCATTTTCTGCCCACATAACTCTCTTATGTTCTTCTCTCTCTCAACCCTTTGTACTCCATAGCTTCTATCTCATATCCCACCATTGTTTCACTCTCAAAAGGTGACTTTGAGTCTTGCAAAAGCATAGACTATTGTTTGATCTATTTTAACTTATTTAAAATATAATTAGGAGTTTTATCATCCCTAAATCTACTTTAAAATGCTTTTTTTAGTGTGTTATAGTAGAAAAATGACCAATACCATATGTGCTATACTAGTCCATAGCCTTACCCTTAAAAGTTATAAAACAAATTGGTATTGAAGCCATTGGAAAGCCATCTTGTCTTGAACTAAGCCACATGGCATTCTAGATCTTTCTTCTTCTTCCTAGAAAACTCGAGAGCCCTAACCTTAGGATTAAGTGCTTGATTTGGATTCATTCATTATGGGCTACCTCTTTGGCCTCTTCAATAGAGATAAGGGATTGAGAGTCATAGATTTCTTTGTTGGCTACTACATAAGTCTACAATAAGATTGCAAACTTCTATAATAGAGATAAGGGAATAAAAATCAGAGATTTCTTGCTACTACAGAAGTTTGCAATAAGATTGCACTACCCAATACTAAATATTGTAATCTCTCAACCACTTGAAGAGGTACTAGTTTCTCTTCCTTCATAGAACTATCAAGAGAATGATACCCTGAGGGCAATCCTCTAGAGGTACTGAAATATTAGTATTCCTCTATATAGGTTGTGTAACCATCTAGTGTTGTAGACTCTCCTATTTCTCCTCCATCATTCTACAATGATGATTGTTACTCTCTTGCCATAAGTCCCTCAATTCTATGGATGTGATTCTTGTCAAAATAACATTTCATGGATAAGGATAATTCTCTCACATATAAGTAGAGGGACAAGATTAACCCTTGAACTACATCATCCTACATAAACACAATGTACCATCTCTTTTGGATTTTTAGGAAACTTAAATTTATGCATGAATTAGGATCATTTTTGCTTGAATTTTAAAATAGGGGTATAGGGCATCATAAGTAGGATCGTGAAAGTGCTATGGCCCTTAGTCTATGCAAAATACAAAATAGGATTGCATTGGTGTTGTAGGTAGTGTAGCAAACTACACTAATGCTTCAGGAAATGAATATAAAAATCAAGAATACCATGATAAACCATGATAAAGTGAGTAGATGACATTTACGATAGCATTAAAAAAGAGATAGACAGTAATATGAGAATTCAAACATAAAAACAAGGCACAATCTGTCACAAGATGTATTTCTATAAATCTCTCATCATACTATAAAGTGTGATCAACAAATCATAGAGAATAATGCCCTTTCATAGGCCATGCCTACTATAACAACAACTACTAATGATCTCAATATATTTAAATTCCATTTACATAGCAAAACTAAGTAAACCATCAAGGACTGAGGCTAAAACATAGTACTAATTTCATATCTAAATATGATGTCTAAAGCCCAAGCTAACAATCTCTTTCTATGATGCAGTACTTCGATGTGGGGCCAACAATCTCAAAGGGTTCATTGAATACATAAACACCCAGTTTTGAGAGTATGTCATGTCCTTTGAGAGATCTCAGGAAGATTGAACCATTAGTGCTCATGAGGGGGAGGGAGGCTCTGAGGGATCCTCCCTTCGAAGAGTATCCCAAGTCTACTTCAAAGCTCAAGATGACATGGATGAGAGAGAGGTTGTGGACAAAAGTGTCCACCCTAGCCAAGATCTTTGTCGACTTAATAGAGTTTGTCTTCCTCCCATGATGTGGAGAAGATGTGTAGTGTATAGGAGAATGAGGTACTCTCCATGCTAGCAATAGCATGTGGCTTTCCTTTGGATACCATGCCACTATTATTGGCTTTGGCCTCATCTCCCAAGTTCAAAGAGATTGAGGGTGCAATTGATACCATAGTGACTACAATGGATACCTTCGAGTGAGCTACTATTGGAACAAATGAATTCAAGGCCAGATGCACTTAGGTGGATGCAATGAGATGCCCCACCCTTGCACCTAACATACCAAACCCCGCATGATAGATTAATTGAAATCCATCATGGGCCTAGTCCAACAAGTTGAGATCAAGGTTAGTGAAGCCTAAGAGGTAAATGCAATTACTCATATATGTATTTTTATTTATTTTAATGGAATTTCATTAATGGTTTTTCTTGTGATTGCAAGCTATATTGGACATAGATGAGTTTGCTAGTAGATAGGGGGCCAAGGTTATTTTGAAAGAGATGACACCTTGACTCAACAAATAGGGTGCATCCCCCCTCGATAGGCTGTTGTGAACCACATCGACTTCACCCCATCATTCATGCCCAACTCTAATTCTCAAATCACTTTTGAAGGTGATTTGCATCTTCGATATCAACCCAAATCCCAATGAGATCATCCATGTTGACAAGGAGTTGGTGAGACACATTTTTAGCATGTAATTATGTGGGAAAATTGTTAACTTAATGGCTTTGGGGAGTGCTTTTGAGGCTCCAAAAGTGGAGATTCTGGCTAACATGGTAAAATGGTGATTATTGGCATCAAAGAGACACCATGAACAAGCATATGAAGCCATAAAGAAGTTGCCCTTCACAGCAATTGATTGCCCTTGTATGATTGCCTTTGTACTCCTGCCATAGCTCTACACAAGTGCCCAACTAAGAAGACATATGATGTATAATATTAGTATATTTTTCTCTTTCTACATGACTCCAATTTGCAAACATAGTGTCTCACTCTTACTTCTACTCGACTTGTGTATGCAACTACAAATATATAATGGTATCCAATAAACCATAGTTGTGGATTCTATAATATCTAACCAATATTCAAATTTAGGCCAAAAATGCATTAAACTAGAAATTCCTTGTCAATGCTTAAGTTTGCACTATAATCCCATTGTAGAGGTTAGGAAGGGCTATTTGTGTGCTAGTAAGGCCTAAGAATATGTATAAGCAAAAATATATGCTACTACATGTGAATTGGATACTTACCAAAATAGGTATAAAAGTAGGCCGAATGATATACAAAACTTGATTTCATTAATGTATAGATGGATTGATCTACAAAAGGCATCGCAAATCTAGCTTAATTGCAAAGGATTTACAAAACTAGGGAATTTGCTCTCCTTCCCCTCTAATTCTCCTAACTAATTGCATATCTCTATGCATGATACTTACAAGCTTTGCATGGATTGCACAAAGATACACATCTTCAAATAGGCTAACTAAGTAGGCATGCATTGCCTCTTATAGGGCCTCTAAGACTAAAATTTGCATCCACTTGGCATTCCCATAGTGTGATAAGATTTCTTTCACTCTTTGGGAAAAAGGCACTTTATGGATCAAGAGCTCTATGCTCTTTTGATACTTCCTAATCTCTCTTAGGGTCTTCAAGTGGTAGTTTCTCCTCCTCTTCCTCTATTTCCCTAACACTCGTACTAGAGGGGGTCTTCTTTGGCCCCATTAGTGAGGTTGTGCAACTTGTGCATTTGGTAGGGAGGCTATTATGATTTTGGGGATTATTCTTGGGACGTGGAAAGTGCAAGGGGTTTCTACGCAAGTGCAAAGGCTTCGATGCTTATTGTATACACTACACTCAAGGTTCATCTCTTGGTTTTATTAGTTACTTCCATGCCATGGGGTTGAATTGATGCACTCATTGCACCATCATTGAGTAGTAACATTGCATGATGCCTATTGCAGCTATATGTAGTAAACCTTAGAATGCATGTGCACTTGCTAGAGCACCTTTCATTGTGCACACACAGTTCTTTGCATGCACAAGAGTTAGGATATTCATCACCAAAATAGGAACCTCTAGTTGAGTGGGAAGGCAGATGGATGAGTTTGAGGGTTGTGAAGGACACCTGCAATTGTGAGATGGGTTGTTCACTTGGTCAACATCATGAGGACCCTTATTTTTTGGAGTGTTTGTGAGATTTAGGTGGGTGGAGTAGGGTGCAATAATTATTCTTTTTTCTGAGTGATGAGAGGTGAGGTTAAGGATGTAAACTAATCAAGGAACTATGTATGCATCTTGCATGATGCACGTGCACTCATAGACAAGGCTAGGCACAAATTTTTGTATGCATCTATATTTTTGTGTATAGCATTGTTTATATGATTGTATGGCAAGTTTTTACTATGCATTTCTTCTTTTTTGAAATTCATGTGTGGTTGAGCACATGGTTCATCTTCGATAGCGTATGTTTTGATAAGACGCGTAGCATGAAAAAAAACAAACTATGCCAATGCACACTACAATCTAGGTCTAGTCCTATATGTCTTTGGGAAAAGGAACATGCAATAAAGGAGCTTCAAAGGCAGTAGAGTTAAGATGTATTTGTATTGAGAATATTCACAATATTGGTTCATTCTACAAAAACTTTGGGCAATATGTACAACCATCACACACATATGGCAAGGGTGTTGGTATGATGAATGGAGTACAATGAAGCTTCTCTTGAGTGCCAAGGTCAAAAGAGTTCAAGATGCACTTATTCTAATATTCAAATCTATTCAAATCTGAAGTAAAAAAAGAGCATAGGACTGTAGATTTTCACAAAATAATGTGTTTCAAGGAGGTTAGGTGGCCATGCATTTTCTCATGAGATCTTAAACCACAATGTGGCTTAGAGAATGGGAGGATTTGGCAACAAAGGACAAGATTTTCTAAAATCTATGCTTTTGTTGTTAATTTACATGTAATTGAGTTGGAGGACTTATGATGATAGGTGAGCTAGCCTACTATTTGTCAAGAATTGCAGTGTTGATTTTCGGAGCAAGACAACATGCTTGATGATGGAGCTAGGGCCTGTGAATAAGGGGGTGGCTGTCAAATATGATCTTAGGAGAAGGACCATGTGGTTCATACTGCAATTGAGTAGGCAACATGCTTTGATGGGCTAGCCTTGTGGTTTTTAGGGGAGCGATTCAACAACAGTGATAATCGAGAGGTCTCTCTATGTGTGATCTAGCCTGCATGTTTATGGAGCTTAAAATGCTGAATTTTATGACCAACCTCATTGTTTTTGGGGGTTGCCTATCTATGTGGAAACTTGGGTTAGCCCTATCAAGTCCAATATGATTACAAGCTTGGGTTGGAGAGGGTGTTGCAATCAACAATGCATAGTAGGCAACATGCTTGGGAGGATGATACTTTTTTGAAGGACTTGTAGCTTGACTAGATGGCTTGAGTTTCTCGTGATAGATGAGAGGAGCTGCTGTGATGATAGCGGGTGATGCTTTATAGGTGGAAGACCAGCTAGTATCATTGTTGAGGTTGCAAGAAGGTGACAATTTCAATCTATGGAGCAGTTGTGTGTTCCAAGTGGTTTGCAGTCACATAGGTGGTTTGCATGTTTATGGAGACTACAATGTTAATTATGGTGGTGGACAAGCTGAAAACCTTGCTTGCATTTCCAAGAAGAGCTTGCACATATCTGAAGGAGGGCTATTGTCTTGAGAGTATACTTATAGGCTAGCCCACCTATTGGATCACTTGAGTATTAAATCACAAACTACAGATGCTGGGGTCATTTATCAACATGCACGGGTAAATTGTATTCTTTGACGAAACACAATGCAACTAGTTGGTTTGTGTTTTTTGTATGAAGGAGGAGTTGGTGTGATGAAAGCGGGTGATGGCTTGCATTACAAGGAGAAAGCAAAAGGCAATTAAAAGCAACAAGGCTTTTTCAAAGTGCTTGAACGTAGAAAAGCTTTAAGCTTTTGAAAAACGCAAACACACATCGTGTTGAGAGGTTTTAAAAAAACTATATAAACCCTTAAAGGTTTAGAATAGGACCCTTGTCTTGGTTTGCTCACGACTTGATTGTGAGAAGAGGAGGACCACACCCAATATTTTTTGCAACAATATATTTATTCTTCGAAAGTCTTCAGGTATGGTGCCAATAGCTTGATGTATCACGTCAATCAAAATTAGAGGTACGAAGAAACCGAGTAAAGTTATTTATGTCAAACTCAAGTTCTTTCCTTTGTTAATTTGAGGTTATAAATGCTCTATATTGTGTGTGATCTGCATGTGTTTGTGGTTATAAGAGGCATTGAAGTTGTATTGTGGATTGAGTTAACTAGTGTTTGGTTGTGTAATATCAAAGTTTTTTAGACAAAATTAGCATCCTAACAAAGTCATATACTTTACCAGCATTCCTTGTCATCTCATTTTTAGGTTGTGTGAGAGGATTATCTTCACTCACCAACGTGAAACAAGGTCCCTTTACAAATTGGCATTTGTTGAGCTTCATAATAAACTCCAAAGTTGAACCAACACCTAATAAACATGCTAAGCCAAAAATCTATTAGAATATAGGTGTACTGTATCATGTTATCAATATTATGATACTATAAGTCAATACCTTATGTGCATTGCACTTTGTGAAAATGAGCCTTTGTGCACTATAATTTAATTAGATCAACTAAAATATTATTGAACTCATCATACTTGTAGGAACTAGTTTTTCTAAGTTTGTTTCCTTTTACTTCAATATGCTTCTTGATAAAAATGCATTGTCCAATTAACTCTCCAATTAATGCATTTTATATTTGTCACATGGATATAAGTCAAAATGAACAAGGCAAGGCTAAATGTTTTATCTTGTTGTAAGCTAATGCATTTTCTATAATGTTATATATGGCCTCCTGACCCCATCTACTAATCCCAATTGTATCATACATGATTTGAACTTCTTTCATTGATAATTTTTTTAATCTTGTTGTAAGCTAGTGCATTTTCTATCATGTTGTATATGGCCGCATAACCCTATAGACTAACCTCAAATTTATCACACGCTATTTGAACTTCTTCCATCGATGAATTATTATGAACACCCATAAGAACCTCATTTAAAGCAGTAAGGTCGAGTGCCCAATATCGAGGATTTCTCAAAAATACAACCATATGCTTACATTTTAAGAATCCAAATATTGATCCTCGCCTTAGCCTCTTGCAACATCAAAAAAGTTTCAAAGAAAAGAAACACATTATTAAGCAATATAGTAATTTTAGATTGTTTTTCAATGGAAGGCTATAAACCTCAATGCTTGTCATGCCTTTTTCATGCTCCACTATTCAAGGATAGTGACAACATTGATTGTTTTCAACATTTTCTTTCCTTATAACCCATGGGAATTTGCTTGCAAGAGCCAGTCACCTTTTGCCTCCCTAGTACTTTTAGTGAAGAAAAAGGATGGGACATTTCATAATGTGCATTGATTATAGAGAGCTAAATAACTCCACCATTAAAAATAGGTATCCCATTCCTTGCATTGATGACCTTCTAGACGAACTAAGGATGCCAAGGTTTTTACAAAGATTGACCTTCATTCAAGATACCATCAAATTTTCATGAAAGAGGGGGATGACTACAAGACCACATTTAGAACAAAAAATGGATTGTATCAGTGCTTGGTGATGCTTTTGGACTATCAAATGCTCCAACCACTTTTCAAGCCCTAATGAATAAGATTTTGCAGCCATTCTTGTTCAAGACAATCCTTGTTTTCTTTGATGATGTCCTCATATATAGTAAGTCCAAGAAAGAGCATCTAAAGCATTATGAGAGTGTTTGAGACATAAAGAAAGCACTGACTCTTTGCAAAAGAATCCAAGTGTTCTCTTATGTACGATAAAGTGGAATACATTGGTGCACAGATCGGATGCCGTAAACGCGCGTAGTGAGCGTCATAAGGTCCCCAAGAACAAAAGAACTCTACTTTTTGCACACAAAACAATGTAGAAAGTTTTCACGACATGAACAAAAGACCAATTGGGTGCAATCTCTCCCCATGCCTTGTGTGAGCATTCCACAAAGCATGTATTTCATATATTAATCATCTTCAAGCTCAAATAATAGCACAAATTACAAAATAGCATGCTTTAGCTTTTGAGTTTGCTTTTGTGCCAATAGAGAATTAAAGCTAATGGGTGTCCAAGACGTCAGGCGTACCCAAATACAATGTCCAAATACAAATATCTAATCGTGCACCTATGTGCATACAAAAATAATAAATAAATATCAAGCGCTTTGATAAATAAGCGTGACAAAATATAGGCGCCATGCCTAAGGTATGCGCCCATCAAAATATTAACGATAACTTGAATACATGCTATCCTCCAATGCTTTCCACTGCCACCGCTGATATCTCTACACATCAACTTAAGCATTCACAATCATTAGTAAAATAATACAATTAAACCGATAAAAGTGAATACCTAGCAGTCTTCAGCTACATAAATAAATTGGTTAGAAATCAATCCTAACCTTAATTTATCACGAGTGCACACTCTAAACTCATAAACGTTTATTAATTTAAATATGTATTTGCGGAATCACCCACTATGGAATCACCCATGTACACACTAAATTAACAAAATGCCCGAAAAGAATAGGCATCCCCATCGACTTCTCACATAAAGAATCCACTTTGTGTATGAGCCCCGGTAATAAAATCTTACATAATCCACCGTAAAACCTCACGGAATCCACCGTGAAATATGCCTCCTGGCATCATACCCCCGGGGTGGGATAGCAATTGACCTCAATTGTTATTAGCTCAATGTGGAGCTAACAGAGTGGGGAAAGCATTTAAGTTTCTAGCGTGCATCCATTGGGCCTCTTCAACGGGATGGTTTTTAAACTTGACCAAATATCTAGAGTATTTACGGCCAGTTCTAGTGGTCATAAAGTCACTATCTATAATAGTTTCAGGCTCAAGGATGTCAGTCTCTTCATCTAACAAAGGTGAGTTTTCATAGACAGAATGTACATGTAATTGGCCTCTAAAGGGTCGTAATAAACTAATATGAAAGGTGTTGTGAATTTTCCAATGTTGTGGTAGTTCCAATTTAAATGCATTGTCATTGTTTTTGTGTATGATCTTGAATGGTCCATAGAATCTAGGTGCTAATTTCACAACTTGGTGTTTATTTACACTTTGTAATCTATGTTTTTCTATGCGTAACCAAACATAATCATCAACTTTGAAATTCATGGCATGTCTTTTCTTATTGGCTTGTTTTGTATATGATTGGTGGGCTTTGGCAATCATATCTTTAACTTCATAAAAAATAGTAGCATCCATGTTAGCAATATCATCAGCAGTCTGAAATTTATTTGATAATGTTGCAACATGTGTAGGCAATCTATATCCATAAATAACTTCAAATGGTGATTTCTTTGTAGATGCGTGTGGTGTATTGTTATATGAAAACTGAAGTAAATGTAGATATGTATCCCATGTGTGTGGTTTTGAAACAGTGTAAGCACGTAAAAGATCTAAAATAGTACTATTAGTAGCTTCTGTTTGACCATTAGTTTCAGGATGAAATGCAGATGAAAAATCAATCTTTGTTTCTAAGTTAGCAAACAAAGTAATCTAAAAATTATTACAAAATCTAGAATCACGATCAGAAATAATAACTTTTGGTAAACCATGATTAGTAAACACAGTTTTAAAAAACAATTGAGTTACTTGAGATGCAGTTAAAGTTTTCTTGCACGGAATGAAATATGCTTGTTTGCTAAACATGTCTACAACAGTCCAAATCATATCATGGTTAGCTTTAGTGTTAGGTAAACCAGTGATAAAATCCATAGAAATCTATTCCCATGGTCGTGATGGAATAGATAATGGCATTAGTAAACCATATTGTTTACCATGGTGTCTTTTAACTCGTTGACAAACTAAACATTCAGATACAAAGTTAGATACATCAATGTCCATACGTGGCCAATAAAAATCTTCAGTCAATGTACGCAAAGTAGATATAATACCTCTATGACCTTCCTATGGAGGACAATGAATCTCATTCAAAACAAAAGATCTAAATGGAACTGTCACACATAATCTTTTTTTATAAAACATGAATCCATTATTGTAAGACAATGAATCAATAGGAATCCAATTATTTGCAACTAATTTATTCCAATCAGCTTGAAAAGTAATATCCTGATGATAAGTATCTTTCATAGGGATAAGGGAATCAAATGATATCATAGAAATATTATGAATTGTTGGTCTTCTACTTAAAGCGTCGGCTACAACATTCTCTTTTCCTGGTTGATATTGTATAAGGGGATGAAAACTTTGAATAAAAGCTGCCCATTTAATATGTCGGTCAGATATTTGGGGTTGACTAAGGAGATGTCTAATGCTTTGTTGGTCAGTTTTAATCATAAATTCAGAACCCATTATGTAATGTTTCCATTGATGTAAGGCTTGTACTATAGCTAGCTTTCTTTATCATATATAGAATATTTAAGTTCAGATGGTGTCAGTTTACAACTGGAATAGGTTATGGGATGATTATCTTGCATAAGGACGGCTCTTATTCTAGATCCACTAGCATCAGTAACTACTAAAAAGAATGGTCTATTGAAATCAGGTAGTTATAGTACAGGAGCATGGATTAATGCATATTTCAATAAATCAAAAGATTTTTGTTGATTGTTAGTCCAGTTATAAACAATACCCTTCTTTAAAAGTTTAGTCAAAGATAAAGCAAGTAGCGAGAAATTTCTTACAAACTTTTTGTAAAAACTAGCAAGACCTAGAAACGAACATTACTCATGCACATTTTTGGGTATGGGCCAATTCAAAATTGCTTCTATACTTTTAGGGTCAACCTTAATACCTTCTGATGAAACAATATGTCCTAGCTATTCAATTTCTGTTTGAAAGAATTCACTTTTTTCTGGATTAGTATACAATTGATTGTCTTTTAACAACTTGAAAACTAAAGACAGATATTCATAATGCTCATTCTCACTTTTACTGATACTAATATATCATCAAAGAATACTATAACACAATTCTGATATTTCAGAAATATGCGATTCATCATGCAACTGAATGTGGCTGGTGCATTAGTTAGACTGAAAGGCATCACTAGAAATTCATAGTGTCCAAATTGTGTTCTAAATGCAGTTTTGAATATATTAGATTTATTCAATTTTACTTGATGATAACCAGATTTAAGATCTATCTTACTGAATATGGCAGTTCCTTGTAGTTTATCCATAAGATCATCTACCCTAGGAATTTGATATCTATTCTTAACAGTAATTTTATGTAGGGCACAATAATCAATGCACATGCGATAAGTATTATTATTCTTCTTCACTAATAAAACAGGTGCGCCAAATGGAGAACTACTAGGTCTAATTAATCCTCTGTTAAGCAATTCCTCTATTTGATTTTGAATTTCTTTCTGTTCAATTTGGTTATGCCTATATGGTGCTTTACATGGTGGTTGTGTACTAGGAATTAAATCTATTTGGTGATCTTCAGGACGTGACGGTGGTAGTCCAGGTGGTAAATCATCAGCAAACAATCTTTAAATTGAGCAAGAAATTGTTTATGCCAAGGATGCATTTATTTTTCTTTAGCTTGAATTTCATTCACCCATATTAAATAAGATTTGTTACTTTTGTGTAATGCACGTTTAGCTTGAGTATGAGTAAGCAGTGGAAAATTATTGAAAGCATGAATACCATGCAATGTAATTGGTTTTCCTTGAAAATAAATTTTAATTGAATGCGTAGAATAACCTATGTCAGGATTATACTGACGACGCCAAGGCATTCCTAAAATAATGTCACTAGACTGCAAAGGTACAACTAGGAAACTTCTTCGTTCAGTATATTCACCAATTTTAATTTCTAAATTATGCACTTCTTGTGTTCCATTATATCTTGTGCCTAGGAATGCTACTTTAATGTGATAATGTGTAGAAACAGTTTGTAAATTCAATTCTTTCACTAACTTTGCAGAAATAAAATCATGTGTGCTACCATCATCATGTAAAATAATCTTTTCTTTACCATGCACAAAGCATTTCATTGTTAACAAAGAATGTGGAGTTGGCATACGTGGCAAAGTATCCGAAGTAGTACCAATGTCGTCATCATCTTCCGTAAAGTTAGGCATTTCCTCACATTCTTCTTCCATTGCTCCAAGATAATTGATATGGACAAGTGGCTTTTTCGATTGGCAACTGATTGCTAGATGCCCAGGTTGATGGCATTTGTAACAAACTATAGGTTTGGCTTTAGATACATTGTTGGTAATGACAGGAAGTTTAGGAATATTGGGGTTTGGCTGTGAGAATGGCTTAGGGTTTGGATTGGTATTTGATGGCAAAGCAGGTGGTTGTGTCGAAGACTTACGGAATGAAGATGGAAGAAAACAACTTTGATTGAATCTTTGAAATTTTGAATTGAATTGTTTGGAACCATAGTTACCGTTAGCTTGAAATTGTTGTGGATGCTTGTCTCTTCCGCAAATCTTGTCTTCAGTGTTATGAGCCAAGGAAATTGCATCTTCAAGGGTGGTTGGCTTGAACATATTGACTTCAACATAGTAATGTCCAAGTAGGCCAGACATAAACTTGCGTTTGTGAGTCGCTTCAGGTACATCTTCGAGCATGCGTAGTTGTAGTAGGGCATTCCAAAAACGTTCAGTGTATTGGGAAATAGGTTCACGATCTCTTTGTTGTAGAAGATCCCATTGCTTTATGGCTTTTTCATGGAATTCAGGAGGAAGGAAATTCTGCAAAAACTTATTTTGGAAACTCTCCCAAGTAGTGGGACAATCAATGCTCTTGCGAACCACAGTCCACCATAGAGATGCTCAATTGACTAAATGATTAGTGACACATTTAATTTTATCTTTCTCAATATATGTCTCTTCATGGAAGTAATCATCAAATTGACTGATATTTGCAAGTACAGTCTTTCCATCTCGAGATCCATTGAAAGTACGGAATTTGAAGTTTCTTTTACTTATCTTTGTTTCTTTGCGGATTGATTGGGCTTTAAACGTCGCATCGATGGTACGTCGTATAAGATCTTCGGGTTGCAATCCATCTTTGTCGGTGGTAGATCATTGCAGATTAGCCAATTGAACTTGCAAAGCTTGTCGGGCTCTTCATTCTTCATCAAGCTGCATCATAATCAAATCCAACTTTTGTTCCATCGTTGGTTTGGGTAAATCACCTTCAACCATAAAATCATCCATGTTTTGTTTCGTCATCATAAAATCCAAAAGACCTCACTCTCTCAAAATCTTATTAGCAGGATGAGCGTAGCTCAAAGGCGGGTATACAAGGCTTATATGTTTTTGTTTGGCTTTTATAGTCTTTGTCTTTTGCGGTTGCGGTATTCATTATCTTTGTAAAAATGGCATATAATCTTCGTATGACCTGCGTATGACCTTCTATGTTTGCTGAAACTGATTCAGCAAGTCTACAAATAGGAACAGGGTATTCCAGAGAGCGATTCCGTGATTCTGTGCTTCTGCGTGTGAACAACCTTTATGGGAATGGTTGAAGTAAGTCCTTTTATGACTTTTGTGACTTTGATGACTTGCAAGATTAAAGAGGCTTGGTAGACTTGAGGAATTTAGTAGCTTAGGAACTTGATTTTGCTTGCGTGATCGTCGTGTAAATGATGACGTTTTCTGCCATTTTGACGTCGACTAGTACATACTCCTGCCGCCCGATGACGAATTTTGTGTTTGAAGCTTTTATAAGCTTCTTATAAAGCTTATTACTTAAGCTTAATAAACTTTGAAGTAAAGCTTTTAAGCTTTGTAGCTATGGATGCTTATCCGTTTTTTTAAAGATGACTTGATGTAGGAGATATCCACGTGGTCCTTCGCCTCCTCAGGCCGATCCTTTGCGATCAGAGAGTGCAGAAGGGCGCCAGGAACACACCAATATCGACCGTTTGCGACAAAACTGATTGTAGAGCTCGATTATTCCAGGAGCTCTGCCTTTGCGCAAGATGGTAAGTGATTGGAAGCTCTTGATCTCAGCTTCGCTCTGATACCACTGGTGCACATATCGGATGCCGTAAGCGCGTGTAGTGAGCGTCAAAAAGGTCCCCAAGAACAAAAGAACTCTACTTTTTGCACACAACAATGTAGAAAGTTTGCACGACATGAACAAGAGACCAATTGGGTGCAATCTCCCTACATGCCATGTGTGAGCACTCCACAAAGCATGTATTTCATATATTAATCATCTTCAAGCTCAAATAATAGCCCAAATTACAAAATAGCACGCTTTAGCTTTTGACTTTGCTTTTGTGCCAATAGAGAATTAAAGCTAATGGGCGTCCAAGAAGTCAAGCGTACCCAAATACAATGTCCAAATACAAATATCTAAATCGTGCACCTATGTTCATACAAAAATAATAAATAAATATCAAGCGCCTTGATAAATAAGCACGACAAAATATAGGCGCCATGCCTAAGGTATGTGCCCATTAAAATATTGACGATAACTTGAATACACGCTATCCTCCAATGCTTTCCACTGCCATCGCTGCTATCTCTACACATCAATTGAAGCATTCACAATCATTAGTAAAATAATACAATTAAACCGACAAAAGTGAATATCTAGCAGTCTTCAGCTACATAAATAAATTGGTTAGAAATCAATCCTAACCTTAATTTATCACGAATACGTACTCTAAACTCATAAACGTTTATTAATTTAAATATGTATTTTGCGGAATCACCCACTATGGAATCACCCATGTACACACTAAATTAACAACACGCCCAAAAAGGATAGGCATCCCCATCGACTTCTCACACAAAAAGCCCCTGTAATAAAATCTTACGGAATCCACCGTAAAACCTCACGGAATCCACCGTGAAATATGCCTCCTGGCATCATACATGGACCATGTAGTTAATAAATGTGGAATTAGAGCGGACCTAAAGAAGGTGCAATGTGTCAAGAATTGGCCTACCCTTACTACTTCCACATTTTTCAAAGGTTTCCTTAGATTATCTTCTTTCTATTGGTAATTCATTAAAAATTATACACATATTACAACTCCATTGACCAACAAGCTGAAGAGAAGCTTTCTTTTGGGATTCCATAGTGGATCAAATCTTCAATGACCTGAAATCTTTGTAATTTCAGCACCAATTTTCGTATGTCCAAATTTTTCTAAGGAATTCATTATATGTGTGGATGCTAATGGAAGAGGTATTGGGGCTATTTTATATCAAGATCATGGAGTGATTGCTTATGAAAGTAGAAATTTGGACAATAATGAATGTCAACTCCATGTTTATGAGGAAGGAATGTTGGCCATTATTCATGCAATCAAAAAGTGGCATCATTACATCTATGCAGTCATTTTAAGGTTAAGAGCGATAATTGTGTACTGAAATATACTTCATTTCTTAGCCTACCTTATCTTCTAAGCAATGACGATTGTTGTCTACACTTCAAGGCTATGATTTTAACATTTCAAACATGGAAAGTAAAGATAATATTGTGGTAGATGCATTGTTATGAATATGGGCATGTTCCCTTTTTTTAATCTCTACCTTATACAAACATTGGATCCATTATATACAAGAAGAGTATTTATTTGATGAAAACACTACCAGTATGATGAGAGCATTTTAGCAAGGAAGGGGTGAAGAGTATTTTAATTTTTCATGGCATAACGGATTGTTGTGGTACAAAGGACCAGTTTATTTGATGCCTCAACATCCTTCAAGCATCACATCTTGCAAAAATTCATTCTTCACCTTTAGCAAGTCACCATGGGATATTTAAGATGTTTGACATTATCCATAATAGTTTTTTTTGGAAGGGCATTTGAAGGGATGTTAAAGATTATGTCATGCAATGTCTACTATCCAAACAAAATAAAGATTCCATGCTTTTACTTAGTGGATTACTTTAGCAATTACCTATTCCTCAGGGAAAGTGGATTGATAATAAGCATGGACTTCATTATGTGATTTCCATCAATGAAGCATGGATGAAATAGCATTTTTTTATTGTTGATTGGTTGACAAAATTAACTCTTGTCATCCCAACTAAAGTCCAATTTTCAGCCAAATAAGTACCTAACCAATTTATAGAAAGTGTGTTCAAGCTTCATGGGATGCCATTAAAGATAGTATAGTGATACTAAATTTATGGGTAACCTTTTGCAGAGTCTATTCTCTTCTATGGGCCCTAAGTTGACTCCTAGTATGGCCTATCACTCCCAAATGGATACACAAACAAAGCATGTCAATAAGTGGTTAGAATCTATATTTTATCACTTTTGCCATGATACTCAAGCTTCTTGGGATGAATGGTTGCATTTAGTTAAATTTTTCTATAATAGCACTCATCATGTGAGTATTGGTATGTTGCCTTTTGAAGCACTCTATGGATATAAGGTGCAAATACATTTTGCTCTTTTCAATGATGATGTGAATCCACAAGCTAAGGTTGAAACTTGAGAAGATGGAAGCTTTGATGAGTCAATGCAACGAAAATATCCACAAAGCTCAAGGTACCATGAAAGCTTATGCTAATGAGAATCAAAGACCATTGGTATTTGATGAGGGTAGGGTGATTGGGTTTTTCTTAAAGTACCTAAGTCTAGATATGTATATTTGAAAGGCAGTCAAAATAAGTTAGGTAATCAATTTTATGGTCCTTATCAAATCCTCGAGAGAGCGGGAGAGCTCACTTGTAAGCTTGAGTTTCCTTCTTCAATGTGCATTCATGATGTCTTTCATGTCTCTCAATTAAAGAAGTATATGGATCCAATCATTATGACTTTGGAAAATTTGCCTCTAATTGATGAAGATGATCTTATCATCTATGAGCAAGAAAAAGTCATTGGAAAGCAAGAAAAAGTTTTGAGGAGCCAAAAATGCCCAAAAAAGTTTTGAGAAGGAACTGCAAATTCCAGAGTAAGGCAACCTGTTGTATTAAATTTATATCTCAAATTTAATAGACCTAACTTGGTCAAAGTATTTTTTTAATGGATGCACCAGCTTCTACTTGGTGCTTACTTCATAATGACACCTCATTTGATGGATTTGGCCATGGGTACACCAAATTATGGCATTTTTCCAACCGACTACCTTGATTTGGACAGTTACAGCAGTTTGTACCTTTTTTTACTTCTTTGTACATTATGCTTCACAAGGGATCTTCTTTGGATTATGGCCTTATTTGTTTGCAAGCAAGGATCTGCCTCCTCGAAAGTTCTTTTGTAAATCTCATCTCATTTCCAAGCTTTGAGTGCAAATCTTTAGGTGAAAGGCATGTCCATTATCTTTTTGCCAATTAATCAAATCTTATTCTTGAGGCTTCTTCCTTATGTGGATCTCCCACCATAACTAAGAGGTGAGCTCCTTACTACCATTCCTATTTTCTCTTAACGTAATATTCCAACATAATAATCAGATCATTGGCTATGGTTATCTTGATCATGGCTTCCATATTTTCTTGAGCATCTTTTGTATTTCTTAGTCATGAGAAATGGGCTCTTTTACTATGTACGTTTATGTGTGTGTGTGTGTGTGTGTGTGTGTGTGTGTGTGTGTGTGTGTGTGTGTGTGTGTGTGTGTGTGTGTGTGTGTGTGTGTGTGTGTGTGTGTGTGTGTGTGTGTGTGTGTGTGTGTGTGTGTGTGTGTGTGTGTGTGTGTGTGTGTGTGTGTGTGTGTGTGTGTGTGTGTGTGTGTGTGTGTGTGATCACTCAAAACATGAGGTTGTGGTCCAAACTAGAGAAGCCCCTCCTAAATCTAAAATGTCCTATGCTCTAGAATTCCACATCGCTTCCCAATGACTCAAATCCCACTCAAGAATGGAGGCATATTGCTTGGACAATATATGGTCGACCAAAATCATCACGTAGTTACTAGATATAATAAGGTTCCCTAGCACGAGGATAAACATAATATTGTTAGTGCATAAGCTATCCAAGGAGAATTTACACATGACCATATTAAACATGTTTGCTAATAATCCTACCACCAAAGTCTTAGTATGTATCAAGTCCTCTACTATAGAAGACCATCTTGATCCTGTGTCTTACCTCAATTCAGTCTGTTAATGGCTTCTTTGACCCTCCTTGAAGTCTAAAAACATGAACATCTCTAGGCAAGGCTATGGTAGGTCATAAAGATCAAGAGGCCGGTCTCCTACAACATAAAGAGTTCTACTCCTACATATAGTTGAGTTGTAATAGGTGTGGCTTGGTGATGCTCTCTACATGAGAGAGAGAGAGAGAGAGAGAGAGAGAGAGAGAGAGAGAGAGAGAGAGAGAGAGAGAGAGATATGCAAAGAATTAAGTTTAGGATATGGGCCCATGAGGGTGGTAGTTAGTTCCATGAGTGATGACTCATTTACATCTTGTTCTCCTCCCATCTATTATTTCTATTATTGTATGCATGAACAAATGACTATAGCCATATGTGATGAAGGATGTTAAAGGCAGTAGTAGTTAGTGACCTTTAAAGCTAGGAGCCACCAGTAGTGGATTAATGATCCCAACGAGTGTAGGAACAATGAAGACAATCTAGCACAACACATGGGCAGAGAGAATTTCATAGTAGGTAGCAAACTATATGAGCAAGGGAATGAGTAGATCAAGGGTTACACAGTCAAGGAGATCAAGGGGTCAAGTATCCAAGGGAAATTAGGATTCAAGAACAAAGGGCTCCCATACTTGACTATCTCTCGTGTGTCCCTTCCTAGCATCTTGAGTGCTATTTAGTAGTAGAGCTAACACTTATACTGTCCTCAATCGCAACATCTAGCATTGGTACTTTCATTTTCTTATATTCATTTATTGTCTTGAGTTTATGAAGGTTTTGTGATCCCTCATCAACTGTCCCCATTGACACCACTTTTGTCTCTATTGAGATAGTTGTACTATTTTAGATAGTAATATATTCAAATTATTTTGTTCTTGAGTACATTTGGAATTCGTTCTTTTATTGTTATGACTATGTCAAGCTTTGCACTCTAGATGCCGACTATAGAGAAAGATATTAGTGTTTACCTATGTCGGCTTTGAGTATGATGATAGTCCATTTTGTGGGGGTAGTGCTCAGACCTGATTACACATGGTGACACGATTATTGTACATACACATGCTAAGCTGAGTGCATATGTGTTTGCATGGTTTTCCCTATGCAATTTTATGGTTCTAGGCCAAGCACGGCAATCCAAGTCTAAAAGGTGCCAAACGATACAAGCTCTTGAGGCTTCTTTGATCCTCATCGATGATGTATCACAAGTGCAACGATCTTCTCTGTAGTAAAGGCATCATTCACATTCCATTCCTCTAATCACTAGCAAATCTACCCTTCCCCTAATTGCTTTTACTACCCCAATAAACCTAGCAAGTTATTTCTTGGCTTCTATTAACATGGTTGTTGTCTGCTGAATACCCCCAACTCCACCCTCACTTTCAATATTCCAATGGGCCCACCAACCCAATATTTGCTTTTCAAAGTTCTATGGATCATCCAATGAGGATCCAAATGTCTTTATCTATCTATTTGATATGGCATACATACTCAACTTTCTTGGTCAAGTCAATGAGCCTCATGAGGTGGTTGTATTTGAATCCTCGATGTCAAAAAAGATTGCAACTTGGCTAGTGGCAGAGCATGGCTGTCCAACATGGAATGATCTCCTCACCACATTCCATATTCGATTCCAACTCAATAGAACAGATGTGTAGAAGCTTGAAAAAATCTACAATCTTAAGTAAGGAGATCGATATTTGATTCCAACTCAACAAGACATATGTGTAGAAGCTTGAAAAACTCTGCAACCTTAAGTTAGGAGATCGATTAGTCCAGCTGCCAAATTCACTATTCTCAATAGTAGAATCCACCCAATGCTCAACCGAAAGATCAAATGTTGAATAGACTGTATGCTCAAAGTTTCAATAAACCTATCCGAAAAGCATTTGCTTTTGATGATTTATCGGGTAATAGTGTAGACCCGTTCTACAATAAAGCTCTTGGATCAGAGTAATTTCTATAAAAAGAAAAGTCAAGAAAAGTAAGAAAATTCCAGTAAGTCAACTCCAAAGATCCATAATGATGACATTAGTAATTTCACTTCTCATTCTAACTTGGAGACAGAATCTAGTAGTGAAGAATTTGACTCCAACAAAGTCAAAAATATCTAGTGCAGACGTTGCAGTAGTCCTGGACACATTTAGGCTAAATGCAACCTATAGTAATTGCAATATGGCTACACATAACATTGAGTACTACTGGTACAATGGTAGGTACTGGACGGCTCGTCTAGAAGGATAGCAAAGTATCAAGTATCCCCCTTTGGCCAATGGACCACCCTCCAGGCCAATCAAGCTCCTACACTGGCTATTACTTATACAAATATTTGCATGTAGGAAGGACATTGGAGATCTGAGTGTCCAGATGCTCAAGTGTATGATGCTCACAAAAGGCAAGGATAAGGCTCAGCTCACATGCCTAGAGCTAAAATACTGGAAATCAAGGAATTGCTAGAATTGGATGTTTGTGTGATAACCTGATCAAACAAACGTACAAAGATATTGCATTGCAACCCACAAGAACTTCATGGGTAGAGCAATAGAACATCCACCATCAAGTGGCAAGATGGTCAATAGGAGAGCCAATGGTGATGAAATATTTGGCCTTGAGCCCTAATTTGGAGGTTAAACACAAAAATTGGTCTAGTAGCTCATGCACAAGGAAAAATCCCCAATTTAATGCCCATATCCTATGTGCTCAGGAAATGCAACACAATGTGAAGACACAACCACACCCAACAATGGAGTCACTTAAACCCAGAATCGGCTATAGGTCCGAAGTCTACAAAGTTCAAACTACAGTAAGAATCTCCATGGGGAGTAGGAATTCCAGAATAGGAGAAAAACAAGCAAATTGCAAGAGAGGATCCACATATAGCAGAGTGAAGAATCCAAGTGGTCACCTTGGAATTCACAAAGGGAAGCTACCAAAAGATTATTCTAGCAAAGTAGAAGAGCCAATTACTAGATGATAACCCTAGTAAAGATTGCAACATAAATCCTAAAGATCACCCTTGATAGAGATAGAGTGAAACCCCAGATGCTAATCCCAAAGGACATAGACAATCGATTAATTCTAAGCCCACAATAGCAAAAGGGAACATGCCAACCACTTTGACTATTTCGGACTCATCGAAAGTATCAATTGGATGGGGACCAATGAATATTACGGTGCCACTAGGTGGCCTCTTGAATCTTGTCCTAGCTTTTAAGGATCACCTATTGAAGATGATTCAACCAAAGCACCCAATATTACCAAAACTAGAAGTAGCAGCTATGATGGCTCATGCTCTGAAGGCAACTGTTTGTAAAATCTAGTAAGAGTCAATGCCAGCAAGTTCCCCTATTTGATCTACCCAACCATCATAGTTATTCATGTTCATTGCAAGGACTAAGTCATCCCAAACATCCTACTTGATAGTGGATCCAATGTTAATATCATCACATTGGCTACTTGTCAAGAATTGGAAAGTATGGGCTCTACTAGACAACACTGTCAAATCTGTTTCTAGATGTCTATTCTAGGATCTCTTCACTAGGTAAGGAACTCAAATTGAATTGGTCAGTGTGTGATAGGTATGCACTTTGTTAATAAATTCATCAAAGAGCTCACCTCATTTTTTCTCATTATACATAAAAACTCTTCTCCTTATTATCCTCAAGCCAATGGCTTAGCCAAATCAACCAACAAGGTCTTGTGTAAAATTTTAACCAAGTTGGCATATCAGAGCAAAAAAGATTGGGATACCAAGTCCCCCCACAACACTATGGGCCTTTTAGGGATCCTTCAAAGTCACTACCAACATGACTCCGTAAAAATTAGCATTCAGACACTGGAAGCCATTATACCCTTGGAGTATGTAGTATCAAGTTTAAAACTCATGGTGCAAGATCACCTCATCCCGAAGGAATCTCTTCCATTTTGGATGGAAGCCATTGCATGACTGGAAGAAGACCAAATCCATAGCACCTATATTTTATCCGAAGTTCAAGCTCTACAAAAGCACCAAGTGGCGAAACTATCCAAGAAACCGCCTTTTTGAAAGGCCCAACTTGTATTGGTCTTTAAGACTCAGATGTGCAAGCTTCTGAGCATGCTCAAATTTTGATGGAGTGGTCATTTTTGGGTGCTTCATGATTTTGATATGAACTCCTTCCATTTGACCAATTTACAGGGTAAAGCTATAGCCTAAGCCTATCAATGGATTCCGGTTGTGTTATTGTCATGTTGAAAGTGTAGAGGCGAGCACAAGCTCAACCACCAAGACCCACAGACCACTTATTGTTCAATCATTTCAAGTGAGCACTAATGGCTACCTCTCACATAGTCGATGCACTATCTTTCTCTACGAGTGTAGTGAGCTTACCTTGATGCTCGATTGAGTTGCTTCCTCTCTTAAGCACTCTGCTAGCTCCACAATTCTTGATGCAAGCTCAAGCATTCTCAAGCCTCCACCTCCAAGCTCCATCCTCCATAGCCGCATGCGGGACAAGAGAATAGAAGAGAAGAGGAGAAAAGATGAAGAGAGGAGATGGTGGAGAGCTTCACCTCCTTGATTTCTCACACTCTCTCCCTCAAGCACACAATAGCAAGAAAAGAGAGTAGAAGGAGAGAAAAAAAGTGAGTCTCTTGTTACCACACCAAAAGAATGAGCTCTCATTCATATTTTGAACTTTATATACAAAGCCCTAAATCCCCTTTGGGCGGTCATCCCCTTTTTTACATGGCCGGCCATAGCCTAGGCCCTTTTTTCCATTGTTCTCCTATCTTCCTAGCTTTCTTCCTACCACCCATCTACATTTATAATTTGCACGGGTCAAAGCCCAACGCTCTTAAAATAAACCATGGTGTGCCTTGTACTCTTTTATAGAAGTATTGACTTGCGCTTTTTCTTGTGCGCTTCTCCTTCTTCTTAGTGTGCCTTCGTTATCCATTCCGCTTCCGCCTTGGCCTTGTCTTCTGCTTTAGATTTTTTGGATTTTCCACCTTGTTCATCTGAGGGTTAAATTTACCCTCCCCCCCCCCCCCCCTATTTGAGTGCTAGTCCCATGATACTTGCTGGGTGGTGAGTCGAAGGGTGTTGCTGGGGTAGGCAACTGGCTTTTTGAGTTTGTATACAAGCCGTGTTAGGGGGTGGGTTGGAGGGATGTATGGAACTGGAAGGTGCTTGAGTTGGGAATGAACCCTTGTGTTGAAGGGATTTATGGACATGTTAGAGGGATTTATGGAACTAAAAGGTCTTTGCATTGGATATGATCCTTGGTGCTGGAGGGATTTATGGAACTGAAAGGTCCTTGTGTTGGATAGGATCCCTAGTGCTGGAGGGATTTATGGACTTGAAATTGATGGTGGTGTTTGGATGGGTCCCGGTGGGGAGAGAGGCTGATGGACAGATCCATCTTTAAAATTGAATATGGTGTTAGATGGATTTGTCTCCTGGCTCTCCGCGGTTGCCTTCTCTTGTTCTGTTCCAGATGAGCTTCTTCATTCACTTTTTGACTAGGGTTGTTGCATCCATTCCTCCCTTTGTTGTGACTGCATGGTAACATGTCGCATAAGATGGGGAGTGCATTGCATGGATGATGGGGTCTCCGGAGTTGGCGGTTGGAGCCCTTGTTTGTACCTGGAAGGAAAAGAAGATGCACTACATGGGGATATGTCTGTCTTACCATGAAGTGTGTGGTTCTGGTGCTTGTGGGACTGGGAGACGGATCAACCTTGGGTAAGCCCTTGATGCATCCCACACTTGAAAATCCAATTTGTGCATAGGGGGGGTGCGGTGCATGTAGCTTAGGGTGACAAGTCTAACCATAGGTGATTGTTATGTCCCTAGGTGTGTCCTTCCCTTGATGTGCCCTAAGCTTGAAGTAGGGGATCAAAATGAGGCTAGGGGGTTAGGGACGAAGCTGGCCGATCGGGGCCATCGGACGCACCTAACTTGAGAACCCCTAGGTGGAGTGATTGTGATCGATGTGCAACTTGTAGTGTCTCTTTTCATTTCATTTCTTTTCTTCTTCTTCTTTTGATATAAATAATTATAACTCACATTCATAGTCGTGACAGAAGTTAGTCTTCATCATCTGAATGGGGTGGAGACAGGGGCTTAATAGATTTATTAAGGAATCGGTGGCTTTTGAGATACCCCTTAAGGTTTAGATAGACTTGAAGGGTGGTGGTGGAGAGGAATGGATGATTGCAGTGGGTGAAGTAGCTATCATTCATGTCCTCTAGAAGAGCTAAGCAAAATGAAGGCAATAGAGTAGCCCGCATCATTAGTCGAGCCATCACGCAACTATCTATAGCATTAGGATCAAAATAGAGTATTGGGAGGTCGTGCTCTTGCGGGGTGGGGTCTTGCCTTAGGAGTATCCTAAGCAGTCTAAGATAATTACAAGTAGTAATAAAGGCGGGGTCAGGGCATGAAGAGAAGACATTAGTGAATTGGATTAGGGTATCATACAAGTTTTCTGGTGTGAAGACGAGGGCATCTTCATATGTAGTACAATGAGGATTATAAATCATAGGGAAGTCGTAGCGGGTGTGGACATTAGAATCAAAATCCACTCTAACCCTTTGAGGGTAGGTCATGAAGGTTGGGTCATTCTACTCAAAGGGTTGAGTATTGCAAAAGGCCATCCAAGTGTCCAGGTTGGTGTCGCACATCCTTCTTCTCCAGGTAGGTTGGCATTCATAGCCAGGTACACACCTTAGTACTTCAAAAACTTTATTTTGCCAAAATTCGGCATCTTCAATGGCCCATAGTGTGGGGTTTTGCACTCTCTCCTCCAGCCACTTCTGCCTAAGCTTGCCTCCGATGTTAATCACCTCTTCCACCACCTTGATGGGTAAAACCCTATGCAAGGTGGTGGGGAATTGGGAGTTAAGGCTAAAAGGGCTCCTGGTTGTTTCTTGCCTCTCCCAAATTACAAGGTCAGTGTGGAAGCTTGTTGGGGTGTCGTCCTCACATGGTGGGATAGGTGCATGGGGTGCCTTTACTCCCCTGGCATTCCATTTTTTCCTTGTCTCCACCAATTGTTTTCTTTTTTCCCTCAGTGCCACCTTTGTTTCTGTGAAAGTGTTTGCATGTTGTTGCTCTTTAGGCTGCAGGGAAGGAGGCGATGGGACAAGCTCTTATTCGTGTGATCCCATTTCAAAGGTCACATCCACCTCCCTCTCCATGCTTGGCTCCTAATACTCTTCTTTTAGGAATCCGAGAGCGTCCACTTCTTGCGGGGTTAGGCCTACCAATAAGAGATAGTAGCATTCCTCTTCCAGGCGTGGGCCAACTCAGCTAGGTTGTGGCAGCATCTGCAATCATGCTTTCAGTGCTCTACGATCCATTCCTAGTTTCTTCTTCATGGCCACCATGGACTCTCCCTCCTCTTCCTGGGTGATGTCCAGTAGGGTATTCAGGAAGGTGCGTTGTTGCATTTGGAAGCTCATCTAGGCAGCCTCTACTTTGCTTTTCGCAAGTGTTTTGTCTTTCTCTACTTGAGCCAAGTGGCATGCCAGGGTTCTTACCCTTTCTTCAGTGTGGATTGTCCACTCTTCGGCTCTCTTTGTCATCTCCTTGGAGCTCTCCCCCTGCCTGCATGCTAGGGATGTTATGATCAACCCCTGTTCTTTCCCCATGTGAGTGAGCTCCTCCTTCTCTTTTTTCAATTGTTCAATCTCTCTTTCCAACCTCTCCTACTCATCTATTTCTAGGAATACTCTAACTACAAGGTCTTTAACCTCTCGATGATGCTCCTCCTGTTCCTATGTTCTCTCTGCGTCTCTTTCAACTAAGTCTTCCATGCGTGACTGAGCTCTTTGCAGTTGGCTTCCAAATCTTGGTGCTACATTATCAAGGTTTTATATTTATGCTGTAGTGCCACCAATTCTTGGCTTTCATCTTCGAGTTGCTGCCCCTAGGTTTTCTCATTTTCTTCCTTGGTGCTAAGAGTGGCCTTTAGCTCACTTATCTCTTTTTGGTACGTGGCCACTTGCCAAGTTTTTTTCCAGTTGGAAGGCCGCTATTGACTCCTTCTTAACTTCCAACTCAGTCACCGCTATTCTTTTTTCCTCCTTGGCCTTCTCCCCAGTTGGGAGAGGAGCTCTGCGACGTAGTCATCGTAGTTAGCGGGTGGTGTCACAATCGTGGGGATGGGACTCGTGGAGGCCCCCACCGTTTGCCGCTTAGGGTCCTACCTTGATTCGGCATCTGATGCTGCTGCAAGTCTCTTTTGCCCTATGATTGGGACTTCCGTGCTCTTTGATTGAGCTAGCTCTTTGTTGACAAAATATTGTACCCAAGCCATAAGGCTAGTGGCGTCTACCATGGATAGGGTGCTCTATGTAGACATTGTCGTTGGGGGATAGGCACCATGAGGGACGAAATGGGATCGATAGGGGCTTTGACTTTGCCTTTATGTACCGTAGTTGGAGTGTCTTTAGACACTTGAATGCTAGGGCTTGGGCCCTCTTCCCTTCTCGGGCTAAAGGCGTCCATCTCGCCCTGTTCGTTTTGCTGTCCCATTGATCTTTGCTTGGCTAGCTGAATGTCTTTCTCTTCCTTCTTCTTGAACTCCTCCTCTTGTTCTACAACTTTTCTCTTCCTCTCTTCCTCCCCTCTGCTTGACTCATGCCTGGCTTTTCGCAGGTCAGCTTCCTCCTTTCTCTTCCCCTCTTCCTCCTACTTTTTATGTGCCGTGTTCTTTTTAGGCTTCCTTGCCTTCCTCTTGTTGGATTGAGCTTTTTGCTCGCCCTCGTCTTCACTGATCGTCCTCTCACTTGATTGTTCTTTGTGTTGACGAGGAGGTGACCTATCGGGCACTTCATCTGATCCCTCTTCTCCATCTCGAGCCTCTTGCATTGCCTCTGGGATAAGGGCGGTCAAGATTCCTCCATACCTTATGAATGAGGCCTTGGCTCAGGGCTTTTTCCTATCGACTCCCTTCAATGCTGGGGATTCTCCACCTACCGGTCTATTTCCAAGGGCTAGTGTCCTGGCTGATTGATCTACGGTTTTCCTGACATAGTCATTCCAATCCACTTCATGCAGTGAATGAGCTACCACGCTCTCCAACACGAGCACACTAATCCTATGCTTGAGCGAATTATATCTTAGACTGGAGAAGAGGGCATGGATAACCTTTGCTTGCAATTTGACCTCTGCCTCGGGAATGTCCTGGATACTTATGCCATCATCTGTTAAGACACTTTCCTTCTTCATCCCCAACATGGCATAGACATCACTTTTATGCCTCCTCTCCACCTTTGGTTCCAACCCCAACGCCTTTTCCAATAAGCTCTTACTGAGCAGGACCTACACCTGCTTGATTCCTTCCCTACTTTCCAAGGACATTGTCCCACTCTCCTTATTGGGGTCATACGTCCTCACGAATTCCACACACCTAGTGTGGTCAAGCTCTTGTCCAAACTTTTCGATATATGTGGCAAGGTTGCACTGATCCATGATCCTCCTGATGGCCTCCTCACTGGTCACTACCCCTTCAATGTTGTGATGCTCCTAAACCTGAGCTGTTGTACACCCGATTTTCAAGGGATAGGCCGTACTTCACTCTTTCCTCTTCCATGAAGGGTAGGCGATGGGCTCGATCTTACTGCAACACCTTCATCTCCTATCATAAGCCAGAGTTTGCCATTAGTGCTTTTCCAATTAGTTACTCACTGAAAGAAAAGACTTCATGCTTGGCAGATTAACTTAGTTTTAGTACAGAATTAGACTTTTTCCTCGAAGCAGTCTAAGTCTATTGCTTTCAAAGTTTATTGCCAATTCCTCATTCACAAGTTGCTTCATCCTACCATTGAGGTCCCTCATGTGTGATTTTTCTTTATGGTTTTTCTTATATGTTTGGTTTGTTTCAACTTACCTCCCCCACTTTGAAGTGAGAAGAATCCTTCCTAGGATTAAAGGGTTAGAGGATGACGGATGTTTAGCATATAATCTGAGTTTTGTACCTTTGCATAAGCCAAGCGTAGAAATTTGGATTATACTCGAGATTAGCATAGCTATCCATGTCGAAAGGGCGAATGCCTACATGCGTAATGTAAGTGAGGATGTCAAGCAAGAAGTCACCATAGTCCATTCGACTAGCGACATGCAACTCCTCCTCAATGAGGATGCTATCTAAATACAGATGTCCCTCAATGTGTTCTTCCAGGGGTCGGTTACGAATGGAAGTCAACACCCTGTAGGAAGTTAGAGCGACTTCATATTCAGATGCCTTGATTGCACGGTGCTATTCAGTGTTGGTTATTATTTGGCATCCCTCTTACTCCCATTGCAGGCGTAGAGCGTACCATTTTCTCAAGGAGGAGTCATGATCGGTAAGATGTTTCAACTTTTCAATTTCTTGGTTTGTGGCCACGATTGTATTCTTGCTAAACGACGAAATGAGATGCCGTTTGATTGCCTCCTCTTGGAGTATCTCAGTTGCAATTAACTCCTGAGCTTATTCGAAATTCTGAACGAATAAAAATTTTGACTCCTCCCAAGAGAAAGGGAGTGTTTGTACTTCCATTGCTATAGGTTCTTCCAAGAGGCCTAAGTCAAGTTGATCGTAGCTTTTGGCCAAGGTCATGAAAGTAGCATCCAAGCATCGGAGGCAAGCACGTAAGTCGTCCCCTGTATTCTCAGCCAAGTCTGCATCTACGGCCAAGGTTAGAATTGATCATCGCTCATAAGAGGGTAGAAGGACGATGGGTAATTGAGGCTTAACGGGACTAGAGAGTTCAGCAGCTAATAGTCGCAGTTTGGGTTGTCCTTTAGGTTGGAGCTTGGTCTCACATTCGATGGGTTTGGTGGTGGTTGCAGTTGTCGTACTACTAGATCCATTTGAGATGTGTGGGGTATCATCAGTACTAGAGCTGGGCATTTTGCTAATAGCAGGCTATGATTTTGGATGAAAAATTGGTTCAGGCCCTATTGAGTTAGGCTTTAGAGGTTCTATGGACTTCGCGGCCTGATTCTCTTATGGTTTGAGTGTCTATGGCATGACGTTATGTGTGGTCAAGCTTGAGGGTGGTGCTTGAATAGGACCTTTGGTCGCTTTGGCTTTAGGCAGCCAAATCTAGGTGTTACCCACATAGTAGCCTTGTGCTCGCAATAAGGCCTTAGGGACCCATCGTGGCTTGACCGTACGTTGATGTTTATACTTTTGACTTGGCCTCCTAGGTTTCGGGATTAGCCTAGCGAGGCGGTGGGTTTCTATTCCTAGGTTGTGCTCTCTGTTTAGGTACCCATTTGAGTTGGGGTTCATGGGCGTCAACATTGGTTCCGAAGGGTTGTTGGCATCAAGGCTTGGTAAGTTGTGACAAGTCCTGACCTCCCTCCTTAGCCTTGATGATGGGTTCCTCTGTCGGTAGCTTTGCGGTCTTGGAAAGAGTCACGCCGCCCTTGTGCTGAAAGTTGTAACAATGTGAACATTGCCCATGGCTAGATGGATATGATGTGATTGATAGTCGACATTGCAATGGGTTTGCTTCTTGAAAGTTCATCCTAACAGCGATTTTGTGCTTACATTCTTAGTGTTGGGTAGCACATAGAGGATTCTCGGCACGCTTTCAGACTCAATAGGAACTACAACCTTGCACTTTCCTAACAGCGCGTAGGGTTGGCCTCCATAAGGGGTGAGATTAGTATTAGTGGGCTGCAACTGCAGTTTGCCGATTTCGGTCCAATGGTCATGAGTCAAGATATTAAAATCAACTCCCTCATCGATCAATGCATTGACGGTGCATGTGTATTTAGCAGTGACCGTCATGCATAGGTAAGCCAAGGATACTACTTCCTCATCCTCACCGTCCACATTAGTGATAGTGGCTACTCGTACGTGGATAGGGGGTGCTAGCATTGGGGGCTCATGCAATGGGTGCGTGGAAGGGAAATACTTCTTTATGTAGCTGCCATTAAAGAAGCCTATGCCCTCACCCTCTAGGGTTTCTAGTTCAACATTGCCAGTTCAGTTAATGGTTCCAACCTTAAAAGGTCCTAGCCCCCTGAAACTTTAGTTTTTGCTTATGTCCTTTGATTGAGTATAGCAGTACTAAGTCACCCTATTCAAAGCTACACTACTTGACATGCTTGTCAAACTAGATTTTGCATCTTGCCTTTTTGCATATGAGTGCATGCATGGCTAGAAGCCGGGTTTTCGTTAAGTGTCCGAGTTCAATCAAGTGTTTTGTCCATGCCCCCTTCCCATCCCATCTTTCTTGAAGGGCAATCTTGAGACTTGGTACGAAGAATTCAAAGGGAAGAATTGCCTCTATACCATATGTCAATCTAAAGGGGATATGTCCTATAGCTGTCTTGTAAGCCGTGTGGTAGGCCCACAAGGTCGCCATTAATTTGTTATCCCAATCACTGTGTGAAGTAGAGACGATCTTGGTCAAGACGTTTACTAGGATTTTATTTGTTGATTCAGCTTGACCATTTGCCTGTGGATAATAAGGTGTGGATTTCCAATGGATGATTAGGAAGGATGATAGGAGGTGAGCTATTACTTCGTTGATGAAGTGTGTGCCCTCATCGCTGACTAGTTTGATGGGGCATTCGAATCGTGAGATCACTTGCTCTCATAGGAACTTAGTAGTGGTCCTAGCATCATTCTTTCTCGTAGCTCATCCGTCTGTCCATTTGGCTAGATAGTCGCTAGCCACAATGATGTATTTAGCTTGTGAGTATTGTGCCGCATGACTAATGGGTTTGATAAAGTCAATCCCCCATTTCTCGAAAGGTTTTCGTGCGATAATTGGGGTTAGATCCATGTGATCTTTGCAGATAGGGACTTTAGTTTGTTGGCACTTATCACAATGCTTCACAAATCGTGTCACCTCTCAAAAAAGGGTAAGCCACCATAGCTGGGACTGCAACACTTTGCAAGTTGTCATATCTCCGCTAAAATGTTCTCCTACGATTTCACTATGGTATCTGTTAGTACATCATGCATCTCATGCTCACATATGCATCTGCGTAGTAACCCATCTTGTTCTAGCCTGTAAAGTTAGCTAGCTATCAACTGATAGGGTTGGAGTTTTAGGATAAGCCACCTAAGTCAGGCTTTTTCTATCGGTCATTCTAGTAGTCTGTGTTCAAGCAGTTGAACTATGTCATCTGCCCAATATGGCATCATGTCAGCTCTAAACAAATCTTTTTCAATGGATAAGCGAAATAGATGCGTGTTTGACAATTCATCCATAATGCCTTGTCCAGCCGCTTCTCTTGTGGGGATGCGAGATAGATGGTTAGCCATGTAATGTTGTTTCTCCTTATGCACCATCATGGAGAAATCAAACTCCAAAGGCAAAAGAAGCCATCTAGCAATGCATCCTGTAGCGCATGGTTTGTTATCCAGATACAAGAAGGCTCGATGGTCAACAAAGAAAGTGAAAGGTGTAGCCAGAAGATAATGTTGAAATTTCTTTACGACAAACACCATGGCCAAGCCCTCTCTCTCCGTTGTTGAGTAATTCATTTCTGTCTTAGTGAGTTGTCTGCTAGCAAAGCTCACCGGGTATTCTAGATTGTGTTTACCAAGTTGGCACAACATAGCTCCTATGGTGAATTTCGACTCGTTAATGTGCACGTGAAACACGTGAGTGTCCAATCTAGGGCTCGTAGTATTGGCGCGGAGGTTAGAGCCTTTTTTAGTTCCTCATACACGCATTGGCATTCCGCGGTCCATTCAAATGCAATCAACAGCTTGTATAGAGATCTAGCAATCAATGCATAGTTTAACACAAACCGTTGATAATACCCTATATGTCCTAAAAAGCATTGAACACCCTTGTAATCAGTTGGGGGTGGCAGATCGACAATGACCTTGACCTTTGAGGAATCGGTGGCAATGCCATTCTTTGACACCATGTGTCCTAGGATACATCCATGCTTCACCTAGAATTGGCACTTTAAGGGGTTCAATGAGAGACGATATAGCCGACATCATTCAAAGACCGCTCTAAGTGTTCTTGCCAAGTAGAGTGAACACAAGTCATCCACATATACCTCTAACTCCTTCCTCAGCATGTCCTTGAATATTATACACATCAGTCATTGGAAAGTGGCTGGTGCATTAGTCAATCCAAAAGGCATGACTATGTAGGAAAAGACTCCTCATTCAGTGGCAAATGCAATCTTATGTTTATCCTTAGGATGCACTTGCACCTGATTGTATCCAAAGAAACCGTCCAAAAAATTGTAGGCCTCTTTGCTAGCTGCTCTCTTGAGCATGTGCTCAGTGTATGGCAGTGGGTAGTTATCTCTCTACGTAGTTGCGTTTACCTTCTTGTAATTGACACACACTCTAATATTCCCATTTTTCTTTAGTACAATGACTATGGGTGTGACCCAGTCTGTGTGTTAATTAGTTTGTTAATTTCTTCCTTGACAGTATGCGCATGCTTTGGATTCATGGGATATGGTTGCTGCTTGCCAGGAGTTGCGTTAGGTGTCATGGGTATGTTGTGAGTCACCACACTTGGGTCTACCCCTTTGAGTTCCTCTAGGGACCAAGCAAAGACGTCTATATACTCTCACAGGAGAGTAACGAGACTTGCTTCATCTTGCTCAGCCAAGTCATCCACTATAAAGATAGGTCATGGAGTCTCCCTTCCTTAGCTAAATTGACCTCTTTGACCTTGGTGGGTCCCTCGATTGGCTCGCTTGCTTGCCCCTGTCATTTGCCTCCCAGCAAGATCACCACCTTATCTCCCTTTTTGAACTTCGTGAATTGTTTTGGCAAGTCTTGTGGTTTTCGTTGTTCGTCTATCTGCGTTTCTTTGCTCAACATCTGTCATTTCTCCTTTAATGGTCGGTATCATAGGTGGTCGGGTAGGTCCCCCTTAGTGCGTCTAGTCTTAGGAGGCCAAGGTATTTCAAGGTCACTATTTGAGCTGACTTCCGACTTGGAATTGAACTCTCCATCTTCGCTAGAAGAGGGGATCTCTCTTGGTGGTCATAGCTTAGAAGGCGACTCCATTCACAATAGTGGTGCGTCACTTGGTTGGCCTAGGCCTGCCTGCTTGTAGTCAATCGCACCCGTGTGCTCCAACCATGTTCGATTGCAATCCTTGTGTTTGACTCCTTTCCCTACTCTCTAAGTGCACTATGCTTGCATGGTCTGGGGTCTACTCGTATTTGTTCGATTATATGCCCTTGAATGTCGTACTCTAGGGTATCGATTTTCCTTTTGCTCTCATCACTAAAGGAACAATAGTCCTCATATTCATCGTCAGAGTTGTCTTTGTCTGGTTGCTCCTCATTTTCCTGGTTCTGACGATTCTCTTCTTATTGGTCGAGGATTAAGGCCCAATTGTACTTCAAGTTTAAATCGTGTATCTTAGACCATCACCATTAGGCTCATCTAAGAGATCTTGGAGTGGCTTAAGATTCATTGCTGGATTGCCAGTCAACTTGTTGGTTAAGTACCTAGGATCTCCTAGAGCTCGCATCTATTGTTTGGGACTCGCAATGCAACATGATTGGGTCTTTCCTATAGGCTCTCGATCATCATGCAAACTTGCATTGAAGGTGTGTCCTTGAGCTTACCACTTGCCTTGATGGCGTATTCGTACTCCTCAGTGTCTGAGAATGGCAAATTGATGGTAGCAAGAATGTGCATCCAGTCTCGTTCATCCTCAGGACACGGGATATACTTGGTAAGAGACCCATAGAATCCCCTAGTCTGCTATTTGTCGCCTTTCAACATGGTGGAGGTAGCATCTAGGTCGACTGACGTAGTCTTCCAAGTATCCATCTCTACTCTTACAGCCTATGTTTGATTGCCTAAGAAGATGAGAGTGTTGCCCCAGTCTTATATGACTCTTGCATTGTGCATCTAAGGTCAACCTAGCAGGATGTCGTAGTCCACTCCCTCCATGTCTATGAAATCAACCAAGAATTGGATTCTTGCAATCTCACTTTCCAATTTTTCAACACTTCGAATGGTTTCACCTTCATTCCATTTGCCAATTTGACATTAAACCTAGCAATCTCAACCGATGGGTTACCCCAAGTTTGGAGTACTGTATAGCTTAGCACACTCACTCCTACCCATGTGTCCACAATCCCCTTTCTGGTGATGTTTCTTAGCACACTACTCCCCTTTCTGGTTACCCCAAGTTTGGAGTACTGCATAGCTTAGCACACTACTCCCCGACCTTAGCACTTCCCTTTTCAGCCATCCAAGTAGACGACGTTTCTTATTCTGCATCCATGACTTTCTCTCCAACCAGCAGTGTCGTTGTACTTTTGGTTTTGAGGGTGACCTTAGCATCTGGTCTCTTCTTTCTTCATCTCCGACTCTTCTTTCCAACTGAGGTTGCATCAAGGTTGCTAAGCCTTGGCAATCATATGTTGGCATGCTTCGTCTATGCATGGGTCATGACATGCAATGGGATAGGAGTGGCCTCCTCGTTGAGTGTCTCGACACCGAACAAACCCAATGGAACTGATGGTTCTTTTGGAGAGCCATTAGGGCTCCCCTTCCAAAGAAGTTTGATGGCCTATTTGCAAGGTAGGGTTGACCATAAGGCTATGGGTATAGGAGCCTCTAAGATAATCGACAATGCATGGTGTCATGGCTGAACCTACCACAATTAGCACAAGATCATAACCTAGGGTCCTGACACTCAGATGGCAAGTGGCTTCCTCCGCAATGCACACATTGAACATGTGGGCGTGTGGGTCATCTCATCATCTCCTGTAGTTTTGCTATGTCCATCCTAATCTCTACTAGCTCTTGTTCCAATTCAGTGCCCTTCCCTTTGTCTTGAGTGCTTGGGTCTGCTCTCTCACTCAGTGTTGAGGCTCTCTCAAAACTCCTTACACTAGACTCTTCTTAATTTGATCCTCTGGAAGCTCTTTCCTTGAGCTAGTCATCCACTCTAATAGCTTCTTCAAAGACCCTCATCAGTGTGTCTCGCTGCAAGCTAGAATTGTCGGCCAGGGCTTTGTAGAGCTCTTCGCTTCTTTTTCCATTGATGAATACCCTGGATACCGCCCTCTCGGTTGGTCTCTCACTCATGGGAATTCCCTTGAAGAGGCTCCTCACATGGGTCACATAATCTCAAATATCCTCTTTCTCTTTCTACTTGATGTTCATGAGTCGCACTAATAGGTTATCGGAGTATCCAAGTTCGAAAAATCTCTTAATGAAGAGATTTTTTAGGCCACTAAAATCCATATGCTCCGTAGCATCTAGACTTGTGTACCAGGTACCCTTGTCGCCTAAGCATAGTCCGAAGGCTTGGGAGCATTGAGTAGGATTAATGAGACCGTTGGCCTTGCAAACCTGCTCAAACTACTCCACAAAGTTGTATTGGTTGTCAATAGCTTGGTATTTGTCCAGCTACTTTGCTACCACATGGATTTTTGATTGACTCTTAAAGCCTTGGTTGACTCCCAACCCTGTCATTATTAGCGATGTTGCCAATGCTGCAGTGCTTTGTTCTGCGGTCATGTTATCTAGCAACCGCTTTATCATGAGCTCGCTCAGTGTGAGATCTCCTTCTAGCTCTCTCTCACTCTCTGACCGATTCCTTCCCGCTAAGGCTAGCACTCTCTAGATCTCTCACATTTCTAAGCTCTGGCGTAAGTTCCTACTTTGCTAATCCTGGTTGTACGAAGCGAGGCCTTGCAAAGCCTTGCGGGCCAGTTTTCTCTCCTCCTCTAGGTCTGCTATGACATCATCTACTGGTCTATCGTGGTGTTTTAGTCGGGTTTGAGCATTGTATTTTTTCACTAAATGTTGGACAACCTCAAAAAAGTCTCCTAGGTTAAACTCCTCATTGCTTCTACGGCCTGAGCTACTCTCTTCCATATCTAGGACTTTCTGTTCTTCCAAGTTGTCGATCAAGCTAATAAGGCTGGGTAGGTCCACTTCCGTGGTATTGTCTATCCTTGTTGCATTCAGATTTCTCGTTGTATTCTTTGCTTGGTGGTCCTACTTTTGGGGATTCGATCTCCCTTCTATGTCTTTGGGTCTTCTCTTAGTGGTGGGTTTCTTCAAGTCCGAGTGTGTTCCTTGTTAATTACAAATAGTCCTCAACTTACCCTCACTCTGTGCGTGTGTGTGCTCTTTTCTGTGCATTGTGAGAGAAATTAGGTTTTAGCTTTTCTCAATTGTGCTTTGAGGGCTGAAATTCAAAGTGAGTGAGAAGACAAGTGCTAGATGACTCTATCGCTCTCATCATGGGTTTAGCCTGATAGGTTTGGATGCTCAATGTTTGGCCACCGATGTTTGGTCATCCACGTTGGTTTATAGGATTATGTGTTATTCCCTCCGCTAGTCCACTCGATGCTGCTGTCGGGCTGAATTGCTAGATGGTCAAATAGTATCGTCTCTATGCCTGACTCTCACTGATCCCCTTGTTCCTTGAACTAGACAGGCTTCTCGAGTGTCTTTATAGTCTTTAGATGTTTGGATAGCTTCTGTCTAGGTGGTCTGGTCTGATTTTTAAAAAAATTTAGAAAAATCTGACTCGGCCCAACAAGTCCAAATTGCAAGGGTCGAATATTCGATTCGGCCCGTCTGAATGGCCAAGGGCCAAACGAGAAAGGGCCAAATGCAACTGGTCCGAATGTCAACTTCAGCCAGTCCGAATATAATTGTCTGAGGGCCAAATGGTTGAACAGTAGCAAGCCAAATTGATTGGGCCAAGGGGGCCAAGTGGGCAGGGCCGAGGGCCGAAATTTCAAGTGTGCAAGTAAGATGGGCCGAACACCAAGTTGGTTCGAATGGTTGATTCAAGCGGGTTGAGTGGTGGACGTCCAAGCCAAGTGGGCCAAATGGCCGAATACAAGAGGACTAATGGCCGATTCTGAAACGGGCCGAGGGCCAAAATTCGAAATGTCCGAGTCAATTGGGTCAGATGCCGAACACGTGTGGGCCGAGGGCCGATTCTGGGACCCAAAATCGCCGTCACTCGGACAGGCAGAACATGATGTATTTTCTCCGAGCTGACACAAAATTCACTCCATCGAGCGATTATGGCCTCCACACAAGTCAAGCATCTCCAAATCCTACCTACACATGAAGGAGAAGGTGTGGGTATACATGTAGTGGGCAATGCACTTGTCGACGATGCAATTGAAGTAGGTCCACACAATGATGTTCTCTCTCTCTCTCTCTCTCTCTCTCTCTCTCTCTCTCTCTCTCTCTCTCTCTCTCTCTCTCTCTCTCTCTCTCTCTCTCTCTCTCTCTCTCTCTCTCTCTCTCTCAAGTAACCAGGGTTTCAAAAGAGCTCCCCCTGGTCTCCTAGCTATTAAACCCCTCCTTCACAATGTTCTTGCCACTCATGCCCCCTCGCTTGTCAGCCTCAACCCCCTTCAGTTCTCCTTCCTCCCGATTTTCCTAGATCTATGCCATGTTTGGCCTATTTTATAGTAGCAAACCCTACACCTTTCCAACCATTTTTCTAACCTTAACCTACTCTAAATGCAACAAGAATCAAAAGCAAGGTACTAAACTACTTTCTCCTACTAAACTAAACTAACCATCAAAGACAAAAAATGCTTACTTGTAGCCCGAATTAAAGATCCAAAACCTCCTATCTATCTCAAGCTCTAATTCGGGGATGAAACCCTTACTTCGATGCTCGATGTGCTCAAGCTCGAATCCATTGGTCCCAACAACGGAACCAAAATGTAGAGGCGGGCACAAGCTCAGCCATTGAGACCCACGAACCGCTTATTGTTCAAGTGTTTCAAGTGAGCACTAATGGCTACCTCTCACATAGCCAACGTGCTATCCTTCTCTACGAGTATAGTGAGCTTACCTTGATACTCAATCGAGTTGCTTCCTCTCTCAAGCACTCCGATAGCTCCATGATTCTTAATGCAAGCTCAAGCATTCTCAAGCCTCCATGTCCAAGCTCCATCCTCCATAGTCGCATGCGAGACAAGAGAAGAGAAGAGAAGAGGAGAAAAGAAGAAGAGAGGAGATGGTGGAGAGCTTCACCTCCTTGATCCCTCACACTCTCACACTCCCTCCCTCAAGCACACACAAGCAAGAAAAGAGAATAGAATGAGAGAAAAAAAGTGAGTCTCTTGTTGCCACACACCAAAAGAACGAGCTCTCATTCACCAGTTGAACTTTATAACAAAGCCCTAAATCCCATTTGGACGGTCATCCCCTTTTTACATGGCCGGCCATAGCCTAGGCCCTTTTTTTCATTGTTCTCCTATCTTCCTAGCTTCCATCCTACTGCCCATTTACATTTACAATTTGCACGGGTCAGAGCCCGACGCTCTTAAAATAAACCATGATGTGCCTTGTGCTCTTTTACAGAAGTATTGACTTGTGCTTTTTCTTGTGTGCCTCTCCTTCTTCTTGGCTTGCCTTTATTCTCCATTCCGCTTTGGACTTGGCCTTGTCTTCTGCTTTATATTTTTGGATTTTCCACCTTGTTCATTTGATGGTTAACAAAATGCTTCCCTCCTTGCCAACTTTTATCACCTATGATGAACGTAGCCCATTCTCACGCTAAGACTTGAACCATACAGAAGCCCAACCCTAACCCTTCCTAGGACCCCATGGAGTAGCACATTGAAGACCAAGTCCTCAAAAAGGGGGACTAGTCTCCCAATGATAGTACCAAGCAACTTGCCAAGCAAGACTAACTACCCCAGGAGTGCCAACCTCCCCAGTCTCCCAAAAAGTTCACCTCTTCACCAAGCTCTCTCCCAAAATCGCTCTTCTCAAGTCAAAGGGCCAAAAGCGATATCAAGAGGAGGAGAGTCTAGAAGACAAAAAGTCCCCCCAACCCCACCTCTATCCTCACCAGTCAAGATAGCACCTTCTTTACTGCCACACCCCTCTTTGCCAACTTGCAATTGGTGGTGTTGATTCCCCTAGAGTTCTCACCTGGGAGATGGCTTATCAATCATTGAATTTTATCAATGAGTTCTTGACCACGCAACAACATGAGTAGTAGGACCCTGCTGCCTAAGTGGATCCACTCAAGTAGGCCAGCACCATCCTCTCTAAGCAACTCTGACAAAAGGACACCACTCTTCATGAACATCGACAAAGACTAGAGGCATGCCAACAAATGCAACTGGCCTTTATTGATGATGTCAAGAGTGGAACATTGTAGTTGGAGAAAGATAATTATTTTCTCCAAGTGCATGCAATTAAAGCAAAGAACCTTGATGGTGTGACCTCGCTCTAGTTGGAGATAATTGTAAAACTCTAGTGCGAGTATGAAACGGAGTGATTTGACCAATGGGACAAGCTCAAACAAGAACTCTAGTGCGAGTATGAAACAGGGTGATTTGACCAATGGACAAGCTCAAACAAGAACTCGTAGCCATCATGATTGATTTCTACTCAAAGCTCCTACCTCTGCCTGATAAATCAGATGACGAGACTCTGATGCTAAGTCTGCTTTAAGTCCGCTTCACTTGCCCACCCTTAGACCACTGTAACTCCACCCTATCCACCACAGTAAGGCAAAAGCACTCCTACTGACTCCTCTCTCTCTCTCCCTCTCTCTCCCACTCTGCATCAGGTCTCTACTCCATTGACCGATGCTTCATCTAGTTACTCTCAATGTTGGCTACTTGACTCACGTGCTTCTTTCCATGTTACCCCACATCGGGATTAGTTTTATATCTATCATAACATTACAAGTTCTATGAGATTGGAAAATGGTATTGCATTAGATATCATTAGTATTGGGGATGTTAGGCTGCAGTTTGCTTCAAGCAACTCTTTTTTTTGTATAATGTACATTATACCAACTTTGACTAAAAGCCTATTCTCTACTAGATAGTTGGATGATGCAAGATAACAAATCTTTTGGTGATTTTGCATGGAAGATTATCCATGGTCACCTTGTTTTTACTCGAGGTGTAAAGGGTGGTAGTCACTATCCTTTGTTTGTATCTAGCTTAGTTGACCATGTATTGGCCGTGACTGATTTACCACATGTATCTTTATGGCATCATTAGCTTAGATACATGTGTTTGAAAGAAATGAAAGTCTTGGCTCGTTTGTAGTAACTTCTACATCTTGATTACTCGCATTTTGATTCATCTAATCATTGTCTTTATTGCAAGTAGACTTGTAACTTGAATAAAAAGACTGGTTCTATATGCATGGGTGAGCCTCTAGCTCTTATGTGTTCTAATGTATGTGGTCCCATGCCCTATTAGTTTTTGGGTGCCATGAAGTACTTTGTGACATTGATTGATGATCATTCGCGTAAGGTCTAGGCTTATCTTATTAAGCATAAATCAGACATTCTGGATACATTTCAATGCTTTGTTGCTCTTGTTGAGAATCAATTTGGGTATAGACTAAAAATCCTAAGGTTTGACAATGGGGGTGAATGTCTCTAAGGAATTTGAGCATTTTTGCAATGAAGAGGGTATCAGCATCAATTGATCACCCCATACGCCTCACGCTAGAATAGTATTTATTATAGAGCGCATAAACAAGACTATTTAAGAAAGAGTCCATAGTATGCTTAGTCAAGTATGTCTATCACAATATTTTTGGATTGAGATAGTTACTATTGCCATGTATCTCATTAATAGATCCCCATGTGCTACTCTTGGTTGTCAAATTACAAAGAATGTATGGTCTAGAAAACCTCCATCATATGCTTATTTGAGGATCTTTCAATGTGAGGCTTTCTATCACATTCCCAAGGATAAGCATAACAAGCTAAATCCGAAGTTTGTTAAATGCATATTTCTTAGATATATTGATATAGGTAAGATGGGCTATCACCTTTGAATCTATAGGGTCAAAAGGTTATCTGCAACCCCATGATGTTGTGTTTCATGAAGAGAGGATATATAAGCAGCCTAAGTAAGAAGTTGAGTTATGTAGGGTGATCTTTCAAGAGGAGACTCCTGTCAGGGCATAGCTACCTAAACATCCTTTCTAGGATCTGCTTGTTGTGCAGGATCATGCTATTATATAAAGAGGACAAGTCGCACAAGTCCCATAGCCAAAGCTTTGAGGTGCTCTACTAGACCTTCATGTCCTCTTGATTGCTATGAGCCCTCTTTGTATTTTATCATGATAACTGACTCTACTAAGCCACTTACCTATGAGGAGACTATCTACAAAGGTGATTCTCATTCTTGGGAGAGGGCTATGCAATCTGAGTTTGATTCATTATAGAAGAACAATGCATGGGACTTAGTTTCCTTGCCTAATGGAAAACATGCATTACTATGCAAGTGGGTGTACAAGTTGAAAAGTAACCCCGGTCACCCTAAGCCAACATATAAGGCTAGATTGGTTGTGAAGGGTTTTAAGCAAGAGCATGGTGTTTACTTTGATGAAGTCTTTTCTCCTGTCATCATTATGAATATCCTATGCTTGGTCTTGGCCTCGGTTTTTGTTGAGTTAGATCTGAATCTTTGTCAGATAGATATTAAGACGGCTTTCTTACATGAAAGCTTGTATGATGAGATTTATATGCAACAATTTAAGGGCTTTGTAGAGAAATGCAAGAAACACCAAGTGTGTAAATTGAAGAAGAGTTTTTATAGGCTTAAGCAAGCACCTACAAAGTGGTACCATAAGTTCGATACTTTTATGCATTCACAAGGGTATTCCCACTATGATATGGATCTATTTTTATACATGAAGTAGACCCGTGATGGTAGCCTTATTATCTTAGTACTTTATATTGATGATATACTTATAGCTAGGGATTCTCGTGCTAAGCTAGATGCATTAAAGACACATCTCGAGAAGAGCTTTGAGGTGAAAAACATGGGATAAGCCTCACACATACTTGGTATGCACATTACATGCAATTGCTCTAAGAGACTTCTTTACTTGTCTTGGAAGCAGTACATACAGAGAGTACTTAAGTAATTCCATATGTAAGATGGTAAGCCTATTATCTATCCTTTACCTTCTCACATAGAGGTTAATCATGTAGATTGCTTGTAGTTAGATGACAAGAGGGCCAAGATGGCCAAGGTTATGTATGCATTTGTAATGGGAAATTTGCTATATCCCATGATAGCCACTCATCTTGACAGAGCATTTGTAGTGAAAGTTGTGGTATATGATATGGCTACATGCGAACAAATTTGGGATGCTGTAAAAGATATCATTAGATATCTAAAAGACACATTAAATATATGCATTTGCTATCCTACCTAAGATATAGAAGTCATGGGTTAGATTGGCTCATTAGATTATGCTAGACATGTAGATAGTAGGAAGTCCACCTTTGGGCATGTCTTTACCTTTGCTAGAGGTATTGTTTCTTGGATGTCCAAGGTGCAAAAATACATAGCCTTATCTACTATTGAGATAGAGTATATTGCAACCTCCATTGAGGCTTGTAAGGAGGCCCTATAGTTAGGTCATCTGTTGGTAGCAAACATTAGTATTACTATCGCTCCTAGACTACATTTGGATTCTATGAGTATCATTCAGTTGGCCCATAATTTGGTCTTCAATACAAAGACTAAGCACATTGAGGAATGCTATCACTTTATCATAGAGGTGGTAAAGAATAAGTCAATTGAGCTTTGTCAATATCTCAACTAGTGAGAATCCTACAAATCTACTCACTAAAAGTTTCTTAGTGGAATGTTTTGCCTTCCTTAGGAGGTTAGCGTGCATAGGATGAGATGATGTCTTTTCTCATCATGTTATACTCTACTTACATGATTCACTTTTTTCTCTTTTTCTTTCACTAGTTATTGAGGCACATTCACCTTCAAGTGGGAGGTTGTTGGAGATAAGGCCACATGTGCCTAGCCATCCACATTTACTCTCATAGTACAATGTACCTGCACACCTATACACTAAAAAATAGCAGGCACACATCACTATCACTTTAATCTTTATTCTTTCAATGACCATTGAATAAGGAAAGGCCAATCACACATGGTGATTGTTGGCATTCCCACATACGGTCTCTCTCTCTCTCTCTCTCTCTCTCTCTCTCTCTCTCTCTCTCTCTCTCTCTCTCTCTCTCTCTCTCTCTCTCTCTCTCTCTCTCTCTCTCTCTCTCTCTCTCTCTCTCTCTCTCTCTCTCTCTCCATCTTCCATAGCTCTTACTTTGCTCTTACTTCTACTTGTGTGCTTCTAGTCGAGCTCTACCTTTCAATAAGTGCATGGTTGCCGATCCATGGTACTAATGATGATGATGATGATGATGTTACTGCATGCTACAAGTCATGTTGTCCATACTCTTTATGTTGTAGAGCTATTGCAAATCATGATGACAATGAGGCGATGGTAGAAATGCTACTTAAGATGCCACATTAATGACATAGGCCCTAGAAGATATCGATGATAGCTAGCAACCCACTACAACCATAAAGAAGGTTATGATGATGACAATGAATCTGTGGCAACATACACTTGTAGTCTCTTAGGAGATGATGATGATTGTCGTGCTATGAATCATGTGGTTCATTAGAGAGGAAGAGATAAAAAAGGCAAAGCAAGGATGGCACACATGCCCCCTATTACTATTCTAAACTTCCCTTGCCTTTTTCTTTGTTGGCTTTGTTTTTAGCCTTATGCTTTAAAAATCAATTCTAGCTCTCATTCACCCTTGGGGAGCTCCCCCCCCCCCCCGGGAGCTCCCTCTTCTATCTGCCTTTCCCCAAGTGTCTTTGAGACACTTAAGGATGCTTATTGTCAAGGTAGATTTGTCAAGCAATGAAATTTACGACAAATTTATCTCATCTTCCTTGCATGTATTAAGAGTATGTCTCTCGAAGATCCACTCCCACGTCTTGTGCATGTTGATAAAAGTATGTTTCCTTAATGTTATTCTGTCCTTGTACTTTCTAAAACTTCATTATCAACCAAAAAAAACATTAAGTGATTTTACTCATTGTAAATCAAGATATTTTACATAAAACCACGTGGTGACAATCCTAACTACTTGCATGCACATTTTGGAGTTGCTGATCACACACCCCTCCTATTATGTGATGCATGATGCATGAGCAACTTGTAATCACCGTGTCCTTAGTCTCAGAATGGAACCAAAATGTTGGGCAACATGAGCTCAACAATGGGACACTCCCATTATTTTAAGAGTTTTGATCATGAAATACCATGGCTAGCACTCACCTAGCCACTCACATGAATATTGAACATAATGATTTACTTGTAGCAAGCTTACCCTGTACTCCATCAAGTATGATGGATGCATGTTGCTAGCTCCAAAATCCATGATGCATTCCCATATTTCTCAAACCCTCTATGGCCTTCATCATGCATGAGGATGGATAAGGCATGGGAGAGTGTTAGAGAAGAAATAGAAGGCTTCACACTTGTCTCCTCACACTTACACTCTCACTCTCTTAGCTCTCAACCTCAATCTCCCCCCCCCCCCTCTCTCTCTCTCTCTCTCTCTCTCTCTCTCTCTCTCTCTCTCTCTCTCTCTCTCTCTCTCTCTCTCTCTCTCTCTCTCTCTCTCTCTCTCTCTCTCTCTCTCTCTCTCTCTCTCTCTCTCTCTCTCTCTCTCTCTCTCTCTCTCTCTCTCTCTCTCTCCATATATATATATATATATATATACACACACATATACGTGTGTGTGTGTGTGTGTAGAATGTGACAAAACTTTACATGCGTACCAATTAAGTGGCCAAGAGCCCTTTTTTTTGTCAAAAAAAAGTTGGGAGATCCCTTGTTTGAAGTTTGGTGTTTAAAGCTACTTTTTTGGCACGTGTGTGTGTGTGTGTGTGTGTGTGTGTGTGTGTGTGTGTGTGTGTGTGTGTGTGTGTGTGTGTGTGTGTGTGTGTGTGTGTGTGTGTGTGTGTGTGTGTGTGTGTGTGTGTGTGTGTGTGTGTGTGTGTGTGTGTGTGTGTGTGTGTGTGTGTGTGTGTGTGTGTGTGTGTGTGTGTGTGTGTGTGTGTGTGTGAAAAAGCAAGATGGCAAGAAAGAAAGTTCACATACACATGAATAGCCATTTTCATTATCTTTCATCCTTTTTATACAAAAACTTAGGGTTACCATCCCCCTTAAGCATCTAGCCCTCTTTTTGGGCTACGTAACTAAACTTCCCTTTGCATGCATATTAAACTAGCTGGTTACGATTAAGTTGCCTTTTCCTAGCCTTTAGCAACTCTCATCATGAGTACAACTTGCACAAGAGGGAGCATGCTCTCATAATATTATTTTACACAAAACATAGTGGAAACAAGGTAACTTTGATAAAATTTTGTGGTGGGTCTTCAAGGTCATTATTTCCTTCATGCCTTCATATCCTTCTACTTTAAGTAGTTAACAATAAAGCATCTACAGTATGGATGATCAATGGATCATATAGGTATACATGGTGAACACTTATTTATGCAATGCAAATCTTGGCCCCCATCCTTGCACTTGAGTTTAACTAGGCATTGGTGGAAGGCTTTCCAAAGGAGTGAATTATGCACAAAATTGTGTCTATCCAAAATCTAGAGACTCTCTAGACCTAAGTAGCTAGAAGACCATTATGGTGGGGTACACACTAGCCCAAGATCAATGGAATAGTGATGGAGACTAAGTTGAAAAGTTGAGTGCCTATGTTGAGAGAGCAGGGGATTGAGAGTTGCATGACAAGATGGATTCAAACGAGGATTCTCTACACTAGACCTCATCTTTACCTTGAAAGGTATGATTGAGAATGCAAAATCCATGAAGAAGAGACTATATTGTTGCTTTGTGGATTTCCATAAAGCATTTGACATAGTCTTATAAAATAAACTACTACAAAGGATACATTCACTTAGGATCCCATCAAACATGATTTGGCGAATCTTTGTGTTGTATGAGAATGTGGTAGGTCAAGTCAAATGCCCAAAAGGACTTTAGATGTGGTCTCTGGTGCAATAACGTGAAGTAGGGATCCCCTCTCTCTCCTTCACTCTTTGGACCCTTCATTGATGAGATAGAGGAGCACATCACACTAAGAGGAGGAGATTGGGACTTGGTGGGTGCACAAATCTGTATGATTCTTTATGCTGATGATATTGTCTTGGTCTTTGAGACCCAAATAGTCTAGAACAACATTTGCATGCCCTACATGACTTCTACACATAATGTGTACTATTATTTAATCTTGGAAATCCTGATATCCTTATCTTCCACACATTTGTCCCTAGTACAAAGGAGGTCAATCTTCACTTTATGAGCAATATAGGTGGAAGTAATGCATTCATATTATCTACATTATAGTCACATTTACCATATGCACTAGGAGATTCACCATGACATAAGTAACTAGAGATCAACTCACATGAGGATATGCATTACTAGCCATGCTCAAGGGAGAGTGCCATCATGTGAACTTCCATGAGACTCACACATGGAGGTGGTTATTTTACATATTGATCCCTCTTGCCATGATGTATGCAGAACTAGTTTGGACTCCTAGCCTCCTTCTAGCCTATAGCTACATATATATGGACGCAGATTGATAGACCATAGATTACATCCTCTCATGGATGATCTACAAGGAAACCATTGATACCATGTGAGATGCTTAGAGAAAATTTTGTAACACCCCCATGATGATAGAGGCCCCCTTCCAAATCATCAACTTTATACATAGAATGCAAGTCATGCACCTAGATAGATTGCCTAGGAGAGCTTTTGAGTCTTTTAAATAGCTAGCATGAGCAGGACATAAGAGCTCATGGTATGCATAGGTAGAGTAGTGGCTCAGACAATATGGGATTAACAAGGACCACCTCCCTCCCTTCTAATATGATTGTGACTCCCCTTCCATACACCTCACTTGCATTATAAGGAACCTAGTCATGTGATATGATCTCTGGCATGACATTTGAGTTGTTATCTAGTCATCACTTAATACTTGATGTAGAATATTAAATTATCACTAGTATTTACTAGATCTATTTGCCAAATTTTTACAAATTCTAGAAACTCCTATCACTTCGATTATGGTACTTCATCTTGATGTCTTCTATCTTTGATTACCATCAATTCTAGCGCTAATAATAAGGTGAGTGTTCTAATCCAAGATGAACATACTAAAGTTACTATACATTAATCTCAACTAAACCTTTTAATTTAGTACACCATAAACATTAAACATGAACCTTGCATGCTACTAATCTAACATAACCTGGTAACCAACGTCTACTTATCCAAACTAACTTACTTGCCTATGATGATTGTGACCCAAAATATCCTAATATGAAGCTATTAATCCACTAAAGGCTAAAGGATTATGTTTGAACTTATATAGCCTAACCTACTAGCTATTCTAACCTAACCTACTAGCCTATCTCAACCTTCTAACTAACACATTGACTTAGCCTAAACCTAGCCCACTCTACTTATTAATCTGGCCTAAATTTATTGAGATATACTTAGTAATGTAATCATCTAAGTTATGATATACAAAGATCCATTCACTTCGGCTCTCTCCTCCTCTTTCTTTTGCTTTTTCCTATGAGTTAGATATATTACTCACATTATCTAGAGATACCTATAACAATAATTAGATATCCTTATCAACTATTTGTGCACACTAATTACACTACCTAATTTTCAAACACTAATTATATGCACTAATTACACTAACTAATTATATGTACTAGTCATTCATGCTAATTATATTTTCTAAATAAATATACTAGTCATTCACACTAATTATACTTCCTAGTTAGATATACTAGTCATTCGCACTAGTAGTTATACTTCCTCATTAGATACACAAATGAAACTGTTTAATCACAATAACAAATTTTAATATCTATTTCTTAAATTAAAGATTGCAACCTAATCATACCATAATTATATCCTAGTCAAAGGCAAATCTAGATAGATTTGTAGATATTGTAATCTAATAATACATTAATCACATACACTACTACCCAAGACAATAAAGAGGGGGGGTTACTCACTCTAGGTTTGTGGCTCTTAGAATCTACCTTTGAAGTTGCAATCCATCTCACCAATAATAGACAATAATTAGTTAGACAAATTTTCCCATTACATTTCATTTATTAGTCACCAATATGGTCGTTTCTTTAACTACATCTTAACTATTGAATTGTTATGTGCATCTCTCTCTCTCTCTCTCTCTCTCTCTCTCTCTCTCTCTCTCTCTCTCTCTCTCTCTCTCTCTCTCTCTCTCTCTCTCTCTCTCTCTCTCTCTCTCTCTCTCTCTCTCTCTCTCTCTCTCTCTCTCTCTCTCTCTCTCTCTCTCTCTCTCTCTCAATATCCTTCACTACAACCTAATTATGCATCAATTGTGCCTCTTTGACATATAATAACTAAAACTCCACATTAATGAAGCTTTAATATCACAATGAATATTTCTCCCTCTCCCCCTCTATCTCTCTCTTTTTCCATAAACATAAAGAGGAGAGTGTTTTTGAAATCTTGAAATGTGCTTTTTGTGTGTACAAGAAGGGAGAGGGGGAAAGGAGATAGAAAGAAGTAGAGGAATACCTTTTTGCATGTTGTATTTGCACCATGGTTGATTTCTTTCTCATTTTGCATAGTGTAAGCAATGCCACTAGTTTTATCTTTTTTCATTTAATTGACGTCAATATAGATGTCAACATATTCGTCATCACTCTCAATATTAGTGTTGGTTAAAAAAGTACCCTCACTATATACATCAAAATAAGCTTTGGTATATTTTGAGGCATGTCTCAACAATGCTGGTTGATTCAAAAAGTACCCCCATTGTATACATCAAAATAAGCTTTTATATATTTTGAGGAATGCTTTGATGCCTATATCAAGTCTTGTACTAATGCCTATTACTGATAGGTGTTCACCATCAAAATTTTCCCCACATATGGTAATGAAGCTCAAGGAATAATCAAGCACATGAACATCAATGGAATGAAGAAATGTTCTCACAATTCCATATGCCAGAGAGCAAATGAGCACCAAAGGAACATGCATTTATCGATGTTATGAGACTGTAGAAGACGGTACATTTGTGGAGGCAATATGGACAATTACTCAGTGAAAACTATCAAACATACAAGGCCATCCGTGAAAATATTTCTATGCTAAGCAAAGGTAGGACACTTCCATGTCCACATAAATGTAGAGATTCCCTCCAAATACTAGTTTCTAACATAGCTTAAACTCTCTAGCAATACATTAGGAATTAATATTGCCATGACTTACATTATTTTAGCAGGACAAGTCTTCAACAAATTAGGCTACTTCTATTAAAGCCCTCAAAGCCCCCAAAGTAAAGTAAAGAAGGTTGATTGATTTATAGCTTAATGGCTTTCTTCTTTTGCCTCCATTAGGTCTAAGTGATGTAGGATATAGAAAATTTAGGTTATCTTAAAGATCATAAAAAACTATGAGGTACAAAGTAAATTATAGGAAAAAGGAATCCAATAATCGAAAACTAGTGAGTTTGTGGTACCTTGAATTCCAAAGACTGTTGGATACTAAAGAATATGTCTCACATTAGGACTAATACACAATTATCCCTCTCCCCAATATAGAGCCTACTAATCATAATATGAAAGAATAGAAAAGGAATATATGTGCTCAAAAGAAAGGAAATGAAGAAGAAATAGGTTAGGTTTAGCTCTTATAATAGTTAATAGTGAATTTATTGTTGATACTTTGAGAATTTATAAATTATAGAGGTGTCAATTGTTGTAACCAAAGGTCTCCATATGTAACCTTGTAAATTTGTGACCTTTTGTGATGGGAAACCACTCATTAAAATATATGCTCACAAAGTGGAATATGATTTCCACTTTACCCCTGTCGCAAAAAGATATGTGAAGTCTCTTTCTATTAGATTTGTGTTGAAAATTGCAGGAACTAGGTGTATTAAAAGGTGGCCTTATTTAGTGATAATTGAGAGCATGACCTAAGATGGAGAATAATCTAGCACTCAAAGGTCTTTTCAAGTGACAATATCATAGGGATAAAGTGTTTAACATAGCCTGAGTTGTTCGTGTTTCTTAATCATTTGCCTTGTGAATATTAAATTGCTCTAGATTGAATAGAAGGAATAATTATCTCTAGCTTGAATGTTAATTATCTCTTAACAATTTGTCTTGTAAATATTAATTATTTGTAGATTTAATATACATAACAAGAGCCAAGGATTGGCTATGGTGTTGCGAAATTTAAAAGTAGAGAATAAACATTATGGACCTTTAAAAATAATAAGTTTAAAAAAGTGCAACTAAAAGGGTCAAACATTTGTCAAAAGCATTGAATGAAGCAAAAAGAAGAAGAAGAAGCCAAATCATCACCTATACATGTAAGAATAAGAAATGGTAAGCCTTGCATACAATGAAAAACCAGGTGATCAAGAAGACAAATCAACATCAACTATAAGAGAATTCAATTGTAATGTCTCAATGTAATAGTAATCATTACCAATCTATTTATGTATAGTTAAATACTCCAAAAGATCAAGCTAAAACCCACAAAAGGAGGACCCAAAATGTTAATACTTACTTCTTACCCAACCAAATATTGCCATGTAAATATCTAAATATTAATCTCCAATAGCATTGATGGCTTGGACTTGTGCCTATGTCCCTCCTTGTTGGCAAGACCCATAAACTAGAAAAGCCTTTACTTTTTGCATCCAGATCTCCCTTACAATGGCAATATTATTCCATACCTTACAAAAGTGTTTCTAAGAATGCCATTAGGTATTTTGCCTTGCTAAATTTCTTATTCATATTGACATTCACAATCAATTCATGCGAAAAGGGCTTACGAGTCCCTACTATGGTTTAAATCCTTTAAGTAATTGCATGATTGAAATGATTTCATGATAGTTATATAGAAAAAGCTTGTTCTATATGGTTACTCTATGGTTTATTACTATAGTGTAGATAATTTATCACTTTTATGTTTTTGAAATATGAATCCTCTTGTTTTTTAAAAAGTTGCTCCTAGTTAAACACAATTATATTATGTCAAATAGTTTCATTGTTGACAGTTCCATATGTATTAAAGATCACATATTTAAACCTTAAGAAAATATTTTGTATTTCTTTCCTTTAAGAGTGATCGAATAAAAAAATGTTTACAATTGTTAGGCATAGCTAGTTGAAATAAGGAACCATGTTGGAAATGTGGTAGTATCATATTTAGAGAACATTTTATGGTGAAAGATGTCGATAAGATTTGATTAGGTTCACTATTTGGTTTTCTTTTCTAAAGATCTACATCTTTTGAACCCTAAACCTTATCACGATGATGCTAAACCCTAAATCTTATCATAATGGCATTAGGATACCATGTAAAAGTCAATTAAACGTATTGAGTAGTTTTGTATATAAAATCAATGGAAAGATAGTGAATCAAGGCGATAAGTATGTAAGGGGAATATATGAATCATGTGTGTCACTTCATGAATTACAAGTGAGGATAGGTTTCAAGGGTCATCATTCACTCATGTTCACTTATGCAATAGGAAACCTAATGACATAAGGGGGAATTTTGGGTGGACTTAATGTAAAATAAAAAGGAGACAGTCCCAAATATTGAGACACAAGGGGCAATTCTGGGTGGACTTCATGTAAAACGAAAAGTCCCAAATATTGAGACAATTGGCCTCCTAGCCTCCTTCTTTTATTATGATACTATCCAATATTAGATAGTTGGCCTCCTATTATTATGATTCTCTTGTCCAATTTCATACTTAGTGCCCCAATTCCCTCATTTTAAAAAGATAATACTTCAAGTCCCTATTTTGACATGTTTTAGAGCCATTGATGGCCTTTTGATAATACCACAAGCTTTTTGGTTTTTTCTTTTGAAAAGAGGAATGAGTTCTCCATGTCCTTGCATGTAATGAGCATGGTGATTAATCTTTACCAACGATTTGGCATTTGCCCTCATTTGATATATGTCAAATAGAATGCACAAAAAGTGTGTCCATCCAAATATGTAAAAAGCATCCACCACTCGTGTGTAAGAAATACCTCACTTATATACACCAAAATACACAATATGCATCCAACACAATTGTGTGAACCAATGCATCACATGCATAGCAAATGTACCGTATGTCCACTGGAAACTTAAAGGCTCATAGCCTTCATGCCTTAACATGTGGAAAATTGGCATTTCTAAGAGGATAGATAGAAAATCTTGTAGCCTGAGTAAGACTTTGTAAATTATGGCGGTGACACAAAGGTAGTATAAAATACAATTATCTTTGTGTTCCCAATTAGTTGTAAATTTCTCTAGCACCCACAGGGAGCAATGTTTTTATGCTCCGAGGAGTAATGTTTATATGCTTTGTGCAACCAAGGGATTTGGTCAATTACTAGAGGACCTCTGCATGAATGAACAAGGGAATACCTCCCATGTGGTATTATAGTATGATTAAATTAACCAAATTATGTGGCATATGAAAATTAAACAATATAATAAAAATAATTGATTACCTAAATGCTACAACTTGGAGTTAACCTTAATTTTGATGTGAATTAGGAACTAGGATATGAGGAATCAATCCAATTGAGAGGTTATGCTATATCAAGTGGCTCAAAACTAGGCTAACTATAGGTTTCAAGATTCAATGTTTTAGACATTAAAGAAGATGTTCATTCATCCATCAATTATAGATCTTTCATGAGGGATAGGTTATGTGTAATGTATGAATTTTAAGGGAAAATACTTAGGAATCTATGGATAACAAACTTGTTTTCTCAATTATGAATTATGTAGGATCCATTAGGTGGAGATATTAAAATATACCTCTTATTCCTCTATACTTTCTATCAGGATCAATTACTTTTTCTCGATATACATGTCAATGCTTGAGACCTTACAAGTTTATTAAAAACTGGCATATAGTTCCTAAGAAAAGAGTGGCCATTATCATGAGGAACTATCCCATTAGAGCTAGAGTTTGGAGATACCCAAAAGTATTGCATCATAATAGTATTTGTCATCCCCTAGAAGCGCCCAGTGTATGAGGACATGATCCTAAGTGAATTTTATAAGGAATGATTTTTTGTATAGCTATAGGGATTTCTATTTAACAACATTATTGTTTACTCTTATGTTCTAATAGTGCACCATAATCCTTATGCCAAGATGTTGATTATACTCATTCATGATTCACAGTATTTAGGATAATGTATCAAACAACTTGCTAATATTTGGACATAGAATTTTGAGAAATAAATCTAATTCTATTGGAGAACCTCTCAAATCCTCTCTACATTGAGATTCAATAAGGTTGGTCACAAGGAATGCCATGGAGAATCTTCCAAAACTTCTTTATATTAGCCTATCTATCCTAAAAAGATCTTAGAAACTTGAGGATCGATCTCCACAGAACCCAATTGATGGAAGAACCAAAGTTAGTTTGCCTCTACATTTTTAAAGACCAAGAGACTAATGATACTATGACCATTGACAATTGTCAAAACATATTAAAGCGAGAGAGATTGTCTTTGAACACCCAACATTGTAGGCCACAATTTATCTGAAAAGAAAAATCACTAGCTCACAAGGATGGATAATGCTTACATGGAGCTCTAAGAAAAGAAGTTCCTATTAAAAAACCAACTCCATGACTTCAATGTTCAAAAAACCAAGGTAACAATATGTAAAAGCTTGGACTAAGGCAACAGACCATAACTTTGTTGCTACGAATATCAGAAATACAAATCAGCCCATGACCACTTTTTGCTATGAATATAAAAATTACAAATCAATCCATGACCAGTTGTATGTGCATCACTAGTGAAGTCGAAGCAATGGTGCACCCGCGGTGCCAAAACAATGCAATCACACTGAAGCCTCCCAAACTTGGGAGGAAATCAAAGAATTTATAACCAACACTATGAGTCTATCAAGATGAATGAAATCTATAGCTTTCATTGAGTGAACTTGAATTTGGAAGCTTATTAATCAAATTTTATAAGCCTCGAGAAGATGCTCCACCAACAAGAATGGCTCAACAAATCACAAGGTTTTTCTAAGAGCCAAATCCTCCTCAACACATGTCTCGAGGCAATGAGGTCTATAACCTAGGAAGATGCCTCATTTGTGTTAAACCCTTAGTAAATGAGATCTCTAGGGTAAAAACAAACAAGTGGGGAGAGAGGTGAAGAAACCAAGAGCACACACACAAAAACAATGGAGACTTGAGCACGAAGAGAGATAATGCTGAAATCTTCTTCTTCTTTCACTCAAAAGAACTAAATCTACAACATGATAAAAGACTTACATAAAAGTACCACAACATATGTATATATGGTCACTAAGTGTGAACTCGCTAAGAAAAAAAGAGATGGTATAATGAATGTGCCATAACCAAGGTTGGACTATGTGGGTATAGTCCACCCAGCTATAGATTCACTAGTGTATCCTTGTATCGACAACCTAACATGCTAGTGAAAAATATTATGCCACATCACCAAGGTGCATAGTGGATGTCGGCTTGACATCTCAACACTCTTTTCAACTCTCGAGGCCTTGGTGAACATGTCGGTAGCTTGATCCTCTAAGCTGACAAGTCAATGTCACATGCTAAAACCCACTCTTGAATGAAATGGTCATGGACCTCTATATGTTTGGTATGCTCACAATGCACTAGGTTCCTGGTCAATTAAATGCTACTAAGGTTATCATAATAGATGATAACCTTCTTGTCCACCTACATCCCCAAATCACCAAGTACCTTGCATAGCCAAGCTACCTTTTGTGCTGTAATTATAGCACCTATGTACTTTGCCTCTATATTAGACAAGGTAATCATTGATTGTTTCTTGCTACTTCAAGTAAATTTTCTAAAATACTACCATCCCAATCTACATCTATATAACCATGCAAGTCCAATGCTTGCATGATGGAATAAGACATAATCCAATGTGGACTTGATGTAGTGCAATGTGCACTGCACTAAATCCAGATGTGGCTTCCATGGAATCTACATAAACCAACTCTCCAAACCAACTATGTAGTTTAGGGTTTTGGTCTAGTCATCATCAAATAGATAAGGCTTCCCACAATCTTCCAATACATAGTGATATCCTTAATCAAGTCACCTTCATGTGCACTAAGCTTAGCATTAACATCCAAAGACATAGAAATAGGCATACAATAAGCCACACTATACTTTTTCAATATATCCAATGCATACTATATCTATAACAACCTTATACCCTTTGAAGTCGATTACCTGTATGCCGAGAAAATAGCGCAACTCTCCCAAATCCTTAATCTCAAATTCCATCTTGAGGAGACCCTTCACATGGTCAATCTCTGTCTTACCATCACCCACAATGATCAAATCATCTATATATATAGTAATGACCACAATAACTGCATCACTCTCATATACATAGAGTGAGTTATCAACTTGTACTCTATGAAATCCAATACTGACAAGGTATTTTGCAATCTGTCATGTCATGTCCTGGATGCTTACTGCAGCCCATACAAGGCCTTACGAAGCTTGCATACATAACCTGGATTATTCTCATCTAGATAACTAGATGGCTGCTCCACATAAACTTCCTCTTGCAACTCCCCCTACAAGAAGGCATTCTTAGCATCCATTTGATGCAGCCACTGCTATGATAGCCCTTATAGGAGCCATTTTAGCCACTTGAGTAAAAGTCTCCTCGTAATCAATACCATGAGTCTGTGCATATCCTTTGGCAATGAGCCATATCTTATAATGCTCTAGATCCATCTAAGTTATACTTAACCTTGTAAACCCATTTTTAGCCAGTATCTTTCTTCCTTTCAGGTATAGGCACAACTCCCATGTGTCATTCTCTTTAATTATAGTCATTTCTTCATCCATAGTATGATCCTAATACTCATTACCCATTGTATCCTCAAAACGAGCGGGTTCCACATCCTACACAACCTTAGCCATGTATGCATAATGATGAGCTACATAGCTATTATATGTCAATCATTGCATTGGCTTTTTTACTATACTTGACTTGTGTAGAGCTAGATCACTACCATGTACTTTAGCATCCTCTTGTGCCTTCTGCACACCAAGTGTTTTAATAGATGAAATCCCAAACTCCTCATCCAAGATTTACTTAGAGCCATTCGAATCAACATCAACATAAGAGAACCTTGATGATAAATCTATTATAATAAGCGAGTCCCCAACTTTCTCTTTATGTTTTCTTGAGATCTATGGTGTACTTGGCAGAGTAACCTATGACCTCAATGTACTACTTCAAGGTCTATCAATAGAACTATGACTAGGAGACTCTTGTGGTCCACTCAATGTCCATGACTACTGACTTGTTTTCTGTATAGTCACACTCTCATGCTCATTAGTCCCAATTGTATTCTCCACATTATCATACCAACTACTTATTTTATACAAAATAATATCCTTGCTAACTCTCAGCTCATGCGTAATAGGCTTGTAATATCTTTATCCCTTTTGCTCAATAGAATATCCCAAAAATTCACATTTTTCTACTTTGGGAACCAATTGCTATGCAACTCATCAAGAATATGTACCTAAACAATATGTACAAATACTTTTTGAAGGGACAGATTTGGCTTTCTACTTTTAAACTTCTTTTTGGGTGTCATACCATGTACAACAGCACTAGGTGTCCGGTTCATAATGTATACAATAGTAGCAATTGCTTCAGCCCAATAGTAATGAGGCAAAAATCTTTCTGACATCAATACATAAGCCACCTCTGTAATATGTATGTTTTTCTACTAAGCAATGCCATTTTACCATAGAGTATGTCTACATGTATACTGCCTATGTATACCATTTTTTTGTAAAAAATCAAAAAACTCATTGGAGAAGTACTCTCCCCCTCCATCTAACCTCAACCATTTAATATGCAACCATGTCTCCTTCTAAACCAAAGTCTTAAAGCTTTTAAAGTGAGTGAACACCTCACTTTTCTCACACATAAAGTAAACCCATACTTTGTAATTATGATCATCAATGAAAGAAACATAATACTTGCAACCACTCAAAGTTGCAATCTTTGTTGGACCCCACACATTAAAATGTATCAATTCAAGTGGCTTCTTACATACATGATTTTCATGTGAAAACACATGCCTTGTTTACTTTCCAAATTGAGATGCTTCACATATTTTGTGCATCCCATCAACTCTAAACTTAGGCAAACCATCCACAACATGTTTTAACTACAGGTCTTTCAACTAAGCAATCTGGCAGTACATTTCCCTTTTGCAATCAACTTGCAATCCTTTTTAAGATATTCTACATAACAATCATCAAATGTGAACTGAACCTGCAATGCTTATTCTACCATGTAACCAACAAAAACCAAATTTTTTGTAATATTTGGTACATGCAACACATCAACCAAGTACTTAGTTTTACCATCCTACGTATTCAAAGAAACATTTCCAATACGAGTAATGGAGTGAGCTATATCATTCCCTATCTCCACATAGCATGAATACTCTAGATCATGCATCTCTCTAAACCACTCTCTATGAGAAATCATGTGATTAGAGGCACCTAAGTCCACATACAATACATCATTCTTTGATAAACCATCAACATGCATAATATTCATAAAGTGCTACATAACAAATAATTATTCACATTTGTCATCATTGTTTCTACTAACTAGATGCATAATTGCCTTGTTACTTTTTTTCCTTTCTAATTTTAGCCTTCTTTTTGAAGCAGTTTTTTAAAAAATGGCCTTTCTGACCACAATCTCAGCACTTCCTACTATCACTAGAATATTGTTGCCTATTGGAGTCTACAACTTGGCTCATAGACTTCCCCTTCCTCAGGATTGTCCTCCTTTATTTTGTTATGTAGCATAACTTTAACCATGACCTCTAGCTCTACTAGTAGAGTAAAATACTTGTTTAGACCTTTTCTTGCTTTGAGAAGAAGATAAATCCAAGCCAAAATTCTTCTCCTTGAGTATCAACATAGAAAACAAGTCTACAAAATCAAGATAACATCTCTCACACTCATAGATGACTTGAAGCTCTTATATTCATCTCCAAGTCTATCTAAGCATGCATACATAACATCATCATCATCATCAACTACTACACTAATAGATCTAAGAGCTTCCACAATACTCTTGATCTTTAAGGTGTAATCATTAATGGACAGGTTCCTATTTTTCACTTAGTTAAGCTCTAACTTGAGTTGCAGCTTTGTGATCTTAGTGTTTACGTCAAACAGCCTTGCCAGTTTCTTCCATGCAATAGTGGGGGGTATCACATTTCTGCAAATAGCCCATCATACTATTTGTGACATTGAGACTGGTAAACAATGCATGACTTTACCTCTATGTATGCTCCTAATCTTTTCTAGTATTTACCTATTTTACAATAGCAATTCACGCAGGAACTTCGGGTAGTACCACTACCATGTCTTCTTCAATGTAATTCTAAATACCTTTGACCTTTAAGAAATTTGTCATCTTGAATATCCACGCAAGATAATTGTTCTTATCAAGCTCCTATAGCTGACAATCTAGTTGAAGTTTAACAAAACAAACAACATTGCAAAAAATTGCAATCTACAAGCTGATACCATGTGCACCACAACTAAACACATAGCCTTTTTCACTAACTACGCAATAATAATTGCAATCTACAATCTATATGCAAATGCCTTTTGTGTTTGCAATCCACCAAACACTTGAAACCTTATAAATTCAAAATCTATAAGTTATGCAGCTATAAATGGTTGACACAATCGAAAGTGTAGTATATCCAAAAGCTACTATCGGACCACTTGCTAGTCTAGAATGGAGGCCAAAATGATTGTATATGCCAAAAGTGACAACAAGGAAACCCTAATGGGCTCAATTTGTAGTATGTACATTGTTTTTCTAACTCATGAAATTTCACTATACTCAAAGATTATAGCCTTGCTAGCCTTAGGAGCTCCTATAGCTATAATCTAAGGCGAATTGAGCAAGATGGAAGCGCTTCTTACCCATTTCTTGCTTGCTTACTTTCATACTCCAATGCATTCATCTTGGTCTTCAATCAAGCTCTATGTAACCATGCCATGAATCTAATACCATGAAGACAAACACAAGGGGAGAGAGGTGAAGAAACCAAGAGCACGCATATAAAAAACAATGGAGACTTGAGGAGATGGAGAGATAGGGCTGAAATCTTCTTCTTCTTCTTTCTTCTTCTTCCGCTCAAAAGAACTATCTACAACATTATAAAATATTAATATGAAAGTACCACAACATATGTATACACAATCACTAAGTGTGAACCTGCTAAGAAAGGAAGAGGTAGCACAATGAATATGCCATAACTAAGGATGGACTATGTGGGCATAGTCTAGCTATATAATCATTGGTATATCCTCATGTCAATCACCTAGTATGCCAGTGAATGTCTTGCCACATCACCAAGGCATGTAACGGATGTTAGCTCATGTAGAGTTTGACATCTTAACATAGGGATAGCCACAAAAACCATGGTATGTCCAACCATTATGAGAGGAATCATGTTCCTCAAAGGGCCCAAGCAAACAACAATATGGCCAATGGATAAGTCTTTGTGATCATCTAATAGCAAGGATCGTGAGTAACACAAATGCTTCCAATGTTGTAAGATTGGTCATTTAAGAGTTGATTGTCCTAACAAACCAAGGAACCCAAATTGCAACTAGTTTGCAATGAGAGAAAGGAGAAATGAAATCAACCAAAGGAGCCAAGGAAGAGAAAGAGCAATTGGATCTTATGCCAACTCTATGACATTAGATATTGACACCTTGTTTAGCTAAATCATTTAGAATCTTGATAATTAGTGGAAGTACTCCTTCTTTTTTATCTCTAATGATAGCAAGAATATTGCAAACTAAATATTCGAGTGATAAGGAAAGTGATGGTAGAATTGGCAAAAGTAATAGTATCCATTAAAAAAATAGGTCAAATCAAATTTGAACTAGATAGGAATAACTATACTATCTTTAAGGCGTTATGATTGTATATTGGGCATCTATTGGCTTAAGCAAAATAGGGCTAATTATCTTTTAGATTTTCAATGGCAACATAGAACCCAATGAAAGGTTGAAAAACTAAAAGAAACCAAGGGAGGCTGCACATCTTCTTAAATTAACAACATTCATGATGTGCTTCTCAAAGAATTGACCAACCTACCTCCTTATAGAAACATTATCATGAAATTGAACTAATATTTAGAGTTGAACTTATGTCTAAAAGATGCTACAAAATTTTTGTTCTAGAAGTCATAAAAGTTAAAGAAAACCTAAAGATATTTGATTGAATATTGATTCATCTGTCCAAGCAACTCACCTTGGATACACATGTTCTCATCCAAAAGAAAAAAGTTGGATCCCTAATACTTTGTACTAATTTCAAAGGCTAAAAGTGAGTAATGACTATAAATAAGTACCATATTCCCTAAATTGACAAACTCATGGACCAACTATATTGGTTTCAAAGTCTTCTCCAAGATTGATTTGAGATCAAGCTACTAGTTCATGAGCAAAACATCTAAAAGCCTCTGGTACACATTAAGGCCACTATGAACACACTGGCAACTTTCAACCGCCAATGCAATATATATTCCATCCTTAGTTGGTAACTTTATGCTAGTATTCTAGTGTGCTTTAAGTCTCTTAAGGATCATGAAGTCCAAACTAAAGATAGTGCTTCAAACTCCTTAGTTGGTAACTTTATGCTAGTATTATTTGATAATATTCTTGTGTGCTTTACATCTCTTAATGATCATGAAGTCCAAACTAATGATAGTGCTTCAAACTCCTTAACAAATCAATACTACATTTTCTACATATATTGAATCAAATAATGTTATAAAATTATATTTATTATGATATTTTATTTAAAAATATGAAATTTAGATGATTTTAATTATTGTGGAATTTTTCTATTTGTCACATGATCTATGACTTATTGCATAATCACATGCATGTGATACCAGTTGCATTATGCTTGGTGGATAGATGGAAGGATACTAATGTGTTTTGTGTTGTGGTGAGCAAATTGTTAGACAGACTTATGCATAATTATTTTTTTGGAGTGCACATTATAATGCATGGAATTTATGCACTTTATAACATGGAAAAATATAATTAGAAACATTATATTTTGTATGTGCCCTTAAGCGCAAGGACTTTGCATGTATACATATGCAATAGATTTATTTCAGATATATTTATTAGAAGATATAAAATATTATTTTTCATTATAAAACTATTTAGACATGCAAGAAAAGGAAACACAACAACTCAAAAAAGATGCTTTCAAATAAGCTTAATTGAATATTATAAATGCATGCATGGGGGAGGTACTTACCCATATATGGGGAAATTGTACAGCGTGAACCAATGGCCGCTTTTCCAATTGAAGGAATGCCGCTTTTGTGTAATTTGAATCAAACCTTGCCATGCTGTGTAAGTTTTGTGAAATTCTCTTCTACTATGCAATTTGTTCTCTTCATACTTTTCTATCAATTATTGGCTATTGTATAATGAAGGCCAGCAACAAATACTTGGGGTATAGGTTTCCATAGAAGGATCTTAATCGATCCTCCCATAGTTGAGAATGGTCCCGATTAGCCAATTCCCAATATGATCAAGGAAGTCCAAGGATTTTTAGGGTTGTTGGGATGGTATGAAATTCTCATCAAGGACCATTCCCTCATAGCAACATTGTTGACCAATCTTTTAAAGAAATACATTAGTTTGCTTTGCTAGAAGAGCATCAACAAAGCTTTAACAAGCTCAAGAAGTGCATCACAATGGCTCTCGTACTAAAACTTTTAGACTTCACCCCCCACAAGTTTGAGGTAGTTATTGATGTAAGTGGACTTGCAATTAGTGGAGTCTTAATGGAAGAAGAAATACAGATGGCTTGCACTTCCTAAAAGCTAAAGCCATATAAAGGTAGTTGTGCCATGCACAATTTAGAATTTATTATAACAATCCATGCCTTAAAACTCTAGAGATATTACATTTTGGAAAAGAGTTTTTTCTAGTGACAAATTGCAAGAGTCTTAAGTGGATCTTCACCTAAGAAGATCTAAATATGAGATAAAGAAGATGGATAGGAATTTTGCAAGAGTTTGACTTTGAACTCGAATGTAAGCTAGGAAAGGATAATATAGTAGTCATGCATTGAGTAGGAAAGCATTCTTAAACAATATATGCAAGGGTATGGAACCTAAGAACCATACCTACCTTGATAACCCTCCTTATCTTAGAATGTACCGCCAAGCTATCACTCTTGATAAAGAATATAAAGCAATCATGGAGACAATCCTTTAAGGGGAAATTTCCAAACAAGGAACATGCCTAAAGGATTATCACATAACTAATGTATATATTTACTTCTAAAATCAATTTTGCATTCCAAAGATAAAGAAGTCGAGAAAATAATTGTGTGGAAGTCACAAGATAGTCCCATAGATGGATATCCACAATATGCAAAGATCCTTAACATTGTCTTAGTGAGCTATCACTAGGTGGGAATGAAAATAAATACACAGCATTACATGGCTTGGTACATGTATGGTCCCATGATTAAGGTAGAAAGGATAAAAATGCTAGGGGGAACTTTAGTCCTAAGCACCCCACAAATGAAGTGGGAATCCATAAGCATGGATCTTATTGTTGGTCTAGTATTGTTATGGGTGGATATGGCTCTACCATGGTAGTAGTAGATAGATGCAACCAAGGTAGCTCACTTGATTCTAGTCAAGAATGCCTATAAACCATTCAAAATCACAAGGCTAGTTATTAAGGAAATCTTCAAATTACATGGTTTGGTCGAAAGCATGAATAGCTAAAGGCTTCAAGTTCAATTCCAAATTCTAGACTCAAAACTTAGTTAGAATTTACCACCTATCAACCCTGAATTGACAAGCAAAGTGAAATGCTAAATTAAATCACTGAGGATATTCTAAGGACTTATTGTAGATGTGAATATACAAGGTAAATTGAATATCTACCCCTAGTGGAATTTGCCTACAATATTGCCTACCAAAATAAACCATTAAGATGACGTTATTTTCAAGATCTCTGTGACTAGGGATATTGGATGCCCCTAAATTTCCTATGTTTTATTCTAATCTCAAAGTTCAACATTCAAACTCAATATTTGAAGAAATGCCCATTCACTAAGATATTAAAGCAACCCAAGATGGATAGAAAGCTTACTTAGACCCCAAAGCAATGAGCACATTCAAAGGAGACATGGTTTTCTTAATAGTGAAGCCTGAGAAAAGCTCAATATCCTTAGGAAAATACATGAAGCTTAGTCATAATATACTCAAGTCTTATATGCCTAACTCTGATCATGTTTTAGATGATCATGATGTTGGTACTACAAGGAGTTCTTGAAATGTAAGTAGAAAGTATATTTGATACAAGAGAGAAACCCTTAGATCTCACATCTTACAATAAGATATCATGTATTGGAAAGATTATCTTGAAGAAGATGCCACATGGACAGAAGAAGCTACCCTTGTAAAATAGTAACCCTAGTTTCTCTTGAGATGAGGAGATCTCAACTTTTCTAATGGGAGAAGTATCAATTACATTGACCTTATACTTGTAAAGATGTAGTGACTCAAGCTATTCATTATAAGTTTGAGAGTTGATAAATTTAAGCTTCTATTAGAGAGAAATGATAAAGCTAATTTCCCAATGAATTTTAAAGGGGTGAATGGCATGCATAAGGCATGGAAACAATCTTAGACTTGATAAATAAGCAATAAATAACTATATCAAAATGAGATATTAAATGGAAGGATCAATAGAAATTGATCATCTAAACACATAGAGCTCCAAAATTTTATCATTGTAGAAATGTTTGGCACATTAAATTGACACTAGCATCACACTAAACAAGCATCCAAATGCCAAACACAAACTTGGGGTATTTGTCTCATAACTATGCAAGTTTATCACGTGGATTTGAGAAAATAAAATTTAAAATCCCTTTCTCTAGATGTTTTAATGGATACTCACAAACTAAAATGGAAAAGGGTGTGTTCTATTCATGATAAACTTATGGATTAGGGGTTCTTAAATTAGGCCTTGAATGTGCATGATAGTAAGGATCTACATCTAGTGAACCTTTCAAGAACATGAAGAAGTGTGAAAAAATAGCATTAGCTCAATATTATGTATCCTCTTCATCATCATTGCTTTGTGCTTACATCGGTGCAATGATGCCATAGTCTTTCCTTGAAGTTCTCAATCTCACATCCTCTAGCCCTCCTCCATCATCATTGCCATCCTCCTTCCCCTCACACTATGACTCAACACTTATTTTCCTCTCAACTTTCCACACCATGTTCGACAAGTGTATAAAGCTAAAAAGTCAATCATTCAAGCATGAAGACTTGGAACCTTATTTCTATGGGGAAACTTTGCCAGTTTTGATTTTGAAAAGTCATGCACATCAAGTTGATTATAATGAGCTTGGTCTATGCTCAAAGAGTGGAGGTGGACATGAGCACTTGTCATAGTTTCCTACTACAATGGTGCTAGACTAGATGGATGCATGTGTATTGTTTCACACACTTTCAAACCAATGAGCACTTGCAATGTCTCACCCTATGGGCTTCCCTAGCCATGGCATCTCTCGGACCTGGAGAAGTTACTCTCCTTTCAAGCTCAGCTATTGAAACTACCATAAAGAAGGATAGATGGGCAAAGGAAACTCATTGCATTGTGGTCCATCAATGAGATCCAAGATCCACCAATTTTGGTTTTTGCTCCTCTTTAAGGCTCCTGCTTTTCAATCCCACATCCCTTACACACAAGAAATCGATATCCTTTACTCATCCCTTCAAGTTGAAGCAAGTTTATTCTCACTCTCCCTTCCACTCTATTTGATCTCTTTATTACCTCTCACTCTCTCTCTATCTGTACGTAGTAATAAAAGGAAGCTAGGAAGATGGATGAGCCATCCAATGAGTGAAATAATGGCTACTCTCTCCTCTTGATTGATTCAAAAGGCAATGGTGACCATTTCCCTCAATAAAGAGCTCACAATTTAAGCAAAGAGAAGATGAAAGAAGGAGAAGGATAAGCCACATTAACGCTATAACCAATATAATGGTTTCAATTCAAAAATTTTCCCCTTAAGTATACTAGACAGTTTTACAATTGGGTAGCCTCTTTCTCTTGGCAGCGTGCCAACTCATTATATCACTTGGAGCCTTAGGATTTTGGCCCATTGATGACTATCTTACTCTAACTCACACACACACGTGCTAGGACAATTATGACATACTTAGTGGTACTAAGAAGGGTATGGAGGAAGATAATGATGATGGGGGATGGGTCATTTTAGAATGGTTGCCTTAAGAGGGTCACCTCTAAGTAGAGCAAACTAAGGAGGAAGAGGTGACGATGAGGGAATGTTGAGGAGGGCTAGGAAACACTAGTGGTAAGGGAGTTAAGGGTATCTCTCTAGTTGAGGGTCTCTCTTATCTCTAGGCACAAGGAGCAGTACAACATCCTCACTACAATTGATGGTAGCCACTCATGTAGCATGGATGTCCTCTAGATAGGCAAACAACCACTAAATCAATGAGGTGTACCAACCCTGTGCAAAGGTCTATCAACAAACTCTCCAATGGTAGTAAGCTCTCCCCTTCTATGACCAAAGTGATTCAGCCCCCAACAAACTTAGTAGATGAGAGTAGTTAACATTGCACTTGGTTCATAGAGAGTGGTAGTTGCTTCCACAGTCTCCAAGGTTAATACTCTGCTACATTGTTCCCTTAAAATAACATTAACTTGGGTTCTATCCTACCAAAGATAGTCATGTTCTAGCAGTGCTCCCTAGTATTCCTTTTCATTTGGAAAGTTACATGACTTAAGAGGTGCATCCATACATAAAGTCAATCATTGGGATTGGGCTCACCCACTTTTCATGCACTCACCCAATATTTATTTTTGTTTTTCAAGAAGTCCTTACTACTATAGACATATGAAAATATATTATTTTTATATCTTGTTACACGAGGTTTTTTGGCACACCCTTTATGCACATAACAACCAATGTGCAAAATATTAACTATAATATTTAATGTTTTGCAAAATCTCACTCCCACAAGAGTGTTCAAAATCTTGCCTAGGTGGAACCCCCACAAGGTTAGGTCATATATGAGCACACCCTCTTCAACAAGTATGAGGGATGTATGAGCTTTGAGACTCACTTAAGCTCCCATATACCTTGAGAGTTATCCTATGTTACAAGGGAATTACCACTAAGTCATCTGCCCTACAAATTAGTCAAGTGGTCTCTCATTCACCCTCATCCCCCTTCGAGGTTCAAGTATCTCATATTGCAAGATGAGTAGCCAACATTCCTCAAGATGCACATGACGTGTTGGCTTGCACATTCTAATGATCACTCGAATTAAATTATTTTCCTCACACATTTGTCATAAGCATAGATTTGAGGGTTAATTACAACGTTCAAAGGTAAGAACAAGCATTTCAAAACATTCTCAAAAAGTCTACTTCTTTGAAATACATTATGGTGTGCACACTTCTACCCTTGCTTTTTTCTCTTGATTGTTTCCTACTTTTCTTTGGCTACCTAGACTTTCCTCTGACGAGTTTTGGGTTCCACTATTTGATTAAAGAGTTTGAATTTGGACTTTCTCCTATCTGAATTTATGTAAATTCTATTAAGCTTATGTCATATGCTAGCTTTTCTAGCTAATTTTAGGAATTGACACTTTAGTTATTTTAGCTATGTATGTTTTCTAGGTCAATTTAAGCTTATTATGAGGTATTATATTAGTCTCACTAGCTTTAAATTAATTGAGTTCTTTTAATAGTAATTGGGGTGGTATTTGCAGTAATAACAATAACTAATTTTGCTCAAGAATCTGATTCAGCCTTTGTCTCATTGAACAACCACCACCTCTTTGGGTTCCACTACCATCTTGGCTTTAGGTTCCTCTTCAATAGACTTCTTACCATGATCGCAACATCTCATGAGTGGCATGATATCTTGGCCTCATCTCATCTTGGCCATGGTCATTTTTATGGAAGTGTTAACCCTTTTTTCATAAGGTTGGCTACTACAATAGCAAAAGGCAAGGCAATAGCATAAGGTCAATTATTACAAAAGTGAAAAAGATGGGCAATGGGCATGAAAAAGGCTAAAGTAAAAAATACTAGAAAAAGCAAAATATGACTACCAAAATTATATTGACTAAATCAAAATGGTAATCAAAGTTGAGAGTGAAAGCGTGCTTCTCAATATGTAAAAAAGCCAAAAATGGCACAAAAGCGTCAGGCACTTCAAGACAAATTAGGGGACTTAAATTCAATAGCTAGGAAACCTAAATATTTATTATAAAATCATTCTTAAGAATTTGACTCACTCGTGTGCAACTTGTACTTTAAATATTGTGTAAGTTACTTAAGAGACACACCAATAGGACAAAACCCCAAGGTTGCAAATGATAGAATGAATGAGCACATGTAAATGTGCTACACCTGTGTAAGTTAGTTAAGAGACACACCAACAGGACAAAACCGCAAGGTTGCAAATGATAGAATGAACGGGCATAGAGCCAAGTGAAGGATGATGTCAAAATGTAAAAGAGCTCGACCATATTTAAGGTGGGAAATTTTGAATTCAAATCATTCTATGATTGCAAACTTAAGTGGCTTATCCTTTTCCTATTTCCAGCTTCTCTGTCCTTTATTTGTGAGCTCTTTGTAGAGAGAAACAATCATCGTTGCCTCTTGGATCAATCAAGAAAAGAGGACAACCATTGTCTCACTCGTTGAAAGGCTTGTTCATATTCCTTGCTTCCTTTAGTTACTTTTTGTTGGTAGAGAGAGCTCACTTCAAATTGAAGGGACAAGCAAAGGGGATTTATTTCTTGCATTCAAGAGACATGGGGTTGAGAAGCATGAACTTATGAAGAGGAGCTACAACCTAAACTAGTGGAGCTTGGATCTCATCGATAACTTTTAGACTATAATGTAGTGCTTTTTCTTCACTTATTTGTCTTCCTTTTTAGGATTCTCGACCAAGCTCAAAAGGAGAGTACCTTTTTTGATTAAATGAGGTTAGAGACATGTTTTGCCTAGGAAGCACATTTGGGCAAGAGATTATGAGTGCTCAAAAAGTTAGGAGTGTGTGAAACAATATGCATTCATCCACCATGTCTAGCATAATTGTAGTAGGAAGTTACCTTTTGGTTCCATTTAACTAGGACTTGAAATATGATTGATCCATCGATCATCCTTCCCAGCTGTAAACAGTTTACATAGTACACTAACAAGATGGATTTTCTCACATGGATGCATGCACTTGCAAAGACCTTGTGCATCATAGTCTAGGGGGGATGGAATGGGAGGCAACCAATCTATGGATTTGTTATGAAGAGAGTATATTAGTGTATTATTGGAGTAATTTAACCATTAGTATATAAATTTTTTAATTTCACATCATCAAAAAAGAAAAGAAAAAACCAAAAAATGAGCTTTACTGCTTGCCTAATATCCATTATTGCATGCATTGAAATAGACTTTGTAAGTGGATTGAAAACCCTTGTGTGTGCATTGAGAGGAAAACTAGTAAATGCTCTATATTCTTCATTTTTAAACTAAATATTTTTAATTTTTACTTGGTGGAATCATGGGATGTGCATGAAAAGCAATTGATTGCAAAACTAGCTAGTCAACCAACTATAATTAGCCAATGAATTGCCTAGTCTAGGACATGAAACCCTCTACAATTGCATGTATTTTAAGAAGTTTAATCAAGGCTGGTTGGGACTTAAAGTTGCAAAATAGAACTAAAGTTTCATGCTAATTTGAGGTGATTTTTGAAGTACATGCCCATGGAATCATACAAATGGAAATTACTAGCATAGATTAGCTAGTCATGAAGATTGATTGAATTGTGCCACATTATAAAATAAATTTAAATTTATTGATTTGGTGCTATGATTTTAAATTTTGTCTTGAAGTGCTTGAAAGCAAGGTTGACCACAAAGTAGGCGTTGGCTCAAGCTAGCTAGTCAACTGTTAATTAGCTCGTCAAATTGACTAACAATTGAGAGTAGTAAGAAAATGCTAGCTTTTGGAGTATTGTATCAACAAGAACGATCCCTAAACTTGCTTTGCTCTAAGTTTGCAAGGTTCCTCATCATTGGTTTTTCATGGGAACTTAGTTTGCAATAGCAATCTCTTAGTAGAGCTTGACTCACTCCAACCATGATGACATTGTGGACATTATTTGAGACTTATGGATCCATTTGCTAAAGAGGTCGAATACATATATTATTTAAAATTTCATTCGCAAATTTGTTGGTTTAGAGGTTTCATTTGGTTTCTAGCATACTTAGAGACACTCTTGGAGGTTCTACGGGGCACTAGTAAGCTAGTTAGGGACTAGCTATACAATATATTTGGGCTATTTTTGAGTTCCCTATTGCCGATGGATCATATTGAATCGGAAATTGCAAGGGCTTAGGGCTGAATTTGTGGGTTTTATACTAGTTGTGGCCTTCTCTCACTCAAGAACTCCAACAAGCATGTCTAGTGGTTTGGCAATGACCCATTAGGTCACTACCTTAATCTTTTGATGCTTGAGAGTGTTGAGATGGTTATGGCTTAGAAATGGTTGCAATTGGAACTTTTCTATGGGCATTAGATTATTGCTAGGGTAACCATCCAATGCTTCCCTTGTGAAGTAGAACCATAACTCTCATGCGCATTGAATTTGTCTGTCATTTTGTGTGTTTTAGACACTTTAGATGGATGGCACATTAGTGCATTTCTTTTTATACACTTTTGGCTATTTTTAAAAGGTTTGACCGCATTTAGGGTTTTTGCTATTTTTTGCCTATACATAGGCAGCCTACCCTCCCACTTTCATTATCCATTATCCATCATTGATCCTTTATGACCAGCTAGCCCTTCTTGTTCTCTCATCCCCCTACGACTGTCTAGCGCCCACATTGATGCATAGAGTTGCATGTTGGGGCTAACTATTGTAGCCTTGTACCTTCGCCCATTGTAGTCACATTGTTTCTTCTCTCTCATGCATTCTCTCTTTGTCTTCTTCTTCCCTCCATGTTCACTTTCCTCTTTCTCTTGTGCACTTTTGCAATTTCAACATACTATTGTTATATATAAATCACTGGACTTATTTTGCAAACAGAAGCATAGGAAGCTTTATAACACTTCCCACTTTGAAAATAAAAATGCATTTCTAGCTTTCTTATATATGGTTTTGTGAACTCACATTTTGAGAGAAAATCCTAAGATAAAGGCCTTGTTTCATGCTTTTTCAAGTGGACAATACAAGGACTTACATTTGGGATTTTAAATATGGAGGTTGTTCGGAACTTCTTATGAAGGTAAATTGACTACTTCGAATGAGTGGTAGACCGATCAATTGGGAGGGTATATGAGTTGCCACAAGTCTTTGGTCAAAACCCAAGATTGGGCAACTCCTTTGGATGATATACCTTCAAGTGAATAAGTCGGGTCTCGAAATTTGACATCGTGAAATACTATCCATAACAAACCAATAGATCAAATACAAGAAATCAGTACATCTCGAGATACATAAAAAGATGGAAGAGATGATCACAATAGACTTGAGCTACTACATAGCTTTATTGCATCTCTAAGCCTAGATAAAAAAAATAGAGCGTCTACTTTCTAAAGACAAAACTCCATGTAAATGAGCGAGTCCTTATACAATCTATCACATCCATGAGAACAAAATGACCAATGCATGGTAGACCCAATATATGTGGGTGACTCTACGTTACAACCAAGGACAATAGAGATAATCACACTCTCGCCCCAACACATACTCAGGGTGGTCTTCAACCACTTACCTTTATCTACAACAAGTGGCACACTCCACTCATGACCTCTCTATCACATCTTCCACATTGCTTCTTCCCAAGATACATGGCCATCTCACATAAATCCTTTAGTTATGCACTACACAAGTGCCTCAAACTCCCATTGCAAGTCCATTGTGAGTCCTCCCTCATCTTGTGGCCCTTAGCCCACATGTAAAACAACACTCTTCTACTCTCCTCAATAGGGAGGTCCTCCCATACACCATCTACTCAATTACTAACCCCCTTGATGCACACTCCTCATCTCTCTCTCTCTCTCTCTCTCACTCCTCATCTCTCTCTCTCTCTCTCTCTCTCTCTCTCTCTCTCTCTCTCTCTCTCTCTCTCTCTCTCTCTCTCTCGGCATCATGCTCCACTCTTTTGGTGTGCACGTTGCTAAAAATTGGGATGAAAATTCTTTAACTTGGTGTTGTAGGTGGAAAGCTATAGCTTCTCTTAAAGCTAAGAGGCCTTATCTCTTTTTTATGGCTACATCATCCCTTACATTGTCCTCATGACATGGTTGCTTTGGGCCTCGGATTGCAAAATGATATTGTTAGTGCTATTGTATACATGTCTAGGTTTGCTACCTCAGTTGGCTCATCAATACCATGAGCTCCCCATGCCAATTGATCATTAACCCTTACATCATTATGCTCATCACGGTCTGATCCTCCATGTCAACACATCAAAATAGTTGACATATCCCATGTCTTAATTATAGCCACATCATCAATAACACATTAATTGAGCATATAGGTCACCATAATCATACTTTGATCGTGATTTATGTCATATGGGTTTTTGTTATCATTATAGGTAAGTTCATCCATGTATATTTGCATGTGTATCCACATTATCATAGTCATGTTCTTATGTAGTCCAACCATGTGTCTCCCTTGGCTTCATGCTAGGAATCGTAAGTGTCCATGCTCACACAACATTATATGGTAAACATTATTGCAAACTCATCTTTCTTGTCCATGGGGTCATTAATACAAGACTCTATTCCTTTCTATGCCTTTCTAAAGGCATTGTCAAGGATGTTGCTCCTAGGTTGGTACTAGGTAGGGAAAGCAATGGTAAGGATATATAATGTGACACCTTACTTTGATGCATATAGATGATCTCATATTGAATGTTGGAGAAGTAACAAATACAATGAGAAGTGGAGTTAGTGTCTTCGTAATAGTAAGATATTTCAAAAGTGTTTAAAGTATAGAAAATACCTGATTTTAGGATTTCAGCCAGTAAAATGCATATAAAATGCAGGTTTTGTGAGCTTTTCTCGATTCTTTTGTGCGGGGGGGGGGGGGGGGAGCGTTGACAGGTGGCCTGCAGGTTGGTCCACTTACCCTATCATCTTGGGGGGACTGAGGGGCCGGGGCGGACGGTTGGCGGGCGTGGATCGTCCACTTTTTGGTTGGAGCAAAATGAGAATATCCTCTCTCTCTCAACTACCATCGCTGTGACGATCGCTGGTCCTTTCAATCAGCGATGGCCCGGTGCAGCGTCATGTCAATTCATTCAATCATTCATTACTTCAGTCTGTAGACGTTCGACCACATCGACCAGGTTACAGACGACAGAGCGACACCGTTGAGAGGACGTTCGTTTTTCTCTGCTCATCAGGTTCGGTCTTCCAAGCTCCCGTTCATCATCAAAGCTCTCCGCGTTTAGACATAGAATGGGAGTTCAATTTTCATTCGGATGACAAGCTGTTTGTCTAGTTAGTGCTTTCTTCTGTTGAATCAAAGCCTAAAGGGAAGGCGAACAGGTAAGACTTGTGACTCCTGGTTCGTGATTCAGTCGTGGTAGGTAAGTGCTTTCCGCGAAAGACTACGGAGGTCGGAATTTTGCGAATGCTACTCAGTGCTCACTGTTTGTCTGCGCATTCCTCTCCGAGTCTCTATTTTCTACCATTGCTACCTTCTTCCCTGCGAGACGGGGGATTTGTGCTGGAAATTGCCGCACAATTGATATCCACATTCCCGCACCTTTTTTGACTCCCGGGGGCCGGGCCCGGGCGTGAGAATTTCCTGGCATATTCTTTTCTATTCGCACATCGATTCGAGCAATACCTTTTGCAATTTTGAAAAAAAAATTGTTTGAGAAGGCCCGCCATAGCTACAAAATGCCAGCTGGAAAGCAAAATGCAAGCTGCAAAGAATGTACACGGTAGACGAAGAACTCCAAAACTTCCAGGGGACACAGCGCATCGGCTTTCGTTCTTTCTCTGCGTGAACGGTGAAAGGAAAATTTGAGCTTTATTTCTCTTTTCTGCGTGAACGGTGGAAGGAAATTTTGAGCTTTATTACTCTTTTCTTTCCTTTTCGTCTTTCCTCTCCAAGTCGTTTGTCCTCTGATGTAGGCATCTTTCATCTTATGTATATAAAAGTCCTGCTACTGCCGACTGATTGCAGGCAGATCTGACTCATTCTATATTCTCGAGTGTCTGTGTGTGTGTGTGTCTCTCTCTCTCTGCTGTACGAGCTGCAAATAGATTTCAACAGGTATGCCGTCTCCCTGCCTGCCTTTGGTTTTCAGAACTCGCGTGTTCCATACGCATTATTTTTTTCAGCTTCTTTTCGAGTTGTTTACTATGCCCAATATCCTGACTCTTCCACCACCCGCGAAGCCAACTACTCTTGGTTCCTGTCACTAAAAAAAGATCGAAAGAGCTTTGTTCAAACTGAAACTTCCAAAAGACCAGATGGACTGCCTGGTCGGGCTCGTGCTGTTGAACGTGTGCACATCTGGTTAGCATTGTGCTATCAAGTTAGCTTTCTTTCCACCTTTTGTGTTACCCCTTCTTACGCATGGTAGCTGAGTGGTTCTTTCCCACGAAACCGTTTGAAAGGCTGGCAAATTGAATTTCTTTTCTTTTCTTATACGCCATTGGCTGCTATCGGAAGGGTGCTCTTTACATTAAGTTCGCAATGTGCGCTGTTAGATTGAGGTCCCGGCAGATCTGCGTTCTGCATTCAAGGCATCCAACTGTGTGTGCAGGTTGGTCTATCCGCCACTGCTGTAGTGTTCTGAGTGCCATCTCCATGTTCCTAAACGCCTTCTACATTCTTGTTTGTTGGGATTTGTTAGCAAGGAATGACTGCGTTTCTTACGACCGTCTTGAGATTGTGAGCGTTCTAAGCACGCGATCAACTTAAGGGGCAAGGAGCATTCATACGGGATTTTGGATTCGCATTTTGCGTGAGAATGCGGTCTGTTTTAGGTTGTAGATCTTACGGTATCTAATACATGCAGTTATACGAATAATGCGTGTAACGAAAAAGCACTGATAAGTAAAAAATTTCACGTTACGCGCATTTTTTGGTGGCCTTCCTTTCCCCGCCAAACGTTTAGGGGAAGCTGAATGGGTAGGGCTAAAACTCCAAGTTTCCAACGGCAGTGCCCGACCATCAGTTCCACCGACTACTAGACGCCAGAACATATACGGTTTCTTCAGATTTTCCGTAAGTTTGCAAGAGATCTGTTCTTCTCAACGTCATTCAGGATCAGATTCTGTTGCGTTTTTAGGTTAATCTACTGCCCAAGGTAAGACTTCATGTTGAGCGGTCATCAGTCGTTGAAAGTCATTCAGTTTATTGGTTGTTAGTGAGCATGCCAGATCAGAAACTACGCGTGAAGTTTCTTGCCTCACAATGATGCGGATCTTACCTTTTTGATTCATTTGTCCTTCGACATCGTTCTCCTTATCCATCATTTGATATTTGTGCATTTTCACACTGCTGCGTAATGCTGAACTGACTGATTGTTTGGTTTCTTCCATTTTCAGGTATTTTCGAGTTAGGTTCTTCTGTTGAAAGAGAACTAAAGTAGCCATGAGTTCTGAAAACGGTGATGTGGTTGCTGTAATTGATGCCAATGGGGTTTCTAAGTCTATTGTACCTGAGAAGGTGAACGATGTGGTTGCCGTAATTGATGTCAATGGGGTTTCTAAGTCTATTGTACCTGAGAAGGGGAATTCACGGGTCCCCCATCCTCCTTTGAATGAGCGCATCCTTTCCTCTCTAACAAGACGCTCCTTTGCAGCACACCCCTGGCATGATTTAGAGATTGGTAAGCTCGAAGTTTAAAATGTCATAGCGTTGACAGTTTCTGTCTATATCTTCTTACACCTGTCATTCTGAACATGCAGGACCTGGAGCTCCATCCGTCTTCAATTGTGTAAGTGTTGCACTGGCTGTGACTTTGTTTTCGAAGTCTGCAAATGCCTTTGTTGATGTCTTTAGACAGTATGGACTCGTTCTAACAATTTTTTTTGGAAAGGAACATAGAACATAATAGTTGCTTTAGTGCTGTTCTAAGCGTTTGTGTTTTAAGTTGGAATGCTTACCATGACGTTTTGCAATTAACATGTAGAGCAATCTATGTACGACACATGAGCTGGTAGATGTTTTTCCACAAACTGCCATTAGAAAGAGATCTATGTTAGCAGAACATTGAATTTGTTGGTGTAGTGAAAATCCAAACCTATGCTTAGATGTGATGAGAGCTGTGCAAGCACTTTGTGGTTCGTTTTTGCACATATCACTTTAAGAGCCTGCCTGTCTTCACTTTTTTAAGCCCCCATTCTAGCTTGCAGAGAGACAACAATGCCTGCTGCAGGTTCTGTACCCTCCAAAATCAACTCTCCAATGATTCGTGACCCAGTATTTGCTTATTATTTGAAATGATTCTGGCATAGCAAAATTGATTATTTCTCTGGTCAAGTCTTAAACAGTACATAAGTGTGTTGTACCATTTTTGATATCCTGTCTCAACCATGCAACTTTGGAAGTTGCTTGAGAGTTTACTTAGGAAACCTTATTAGTCTATAAGATCAACATGTTTGCAGAGTTGCCTAAATCATGCCTAATATCTTGAGTCGATGCTGGGCCATCCATTGTTGTTGAATGCTCCCTGCTGTCGTTAATCAGTGTGCACTGCTATGCCAGAACCAGTTCTTGGATGTCTAGCTTCCATAATCACCTTGAACTGTAGTTTTGCCATAAGTAATTTACTGACTGGTAGATATTCTTAGATTTCATAGACACATGTGCCTAATTGATTGTTGGAAGCCAGTCTGAAGCTTTGCTCAATGTCTGGAAACAATGTTCAGACTAACATGTTTATTATCAAATGAGCAAACTTTCAGTATCTCAATTGAAACTTCCACTTCAGTGGCCCTCAGAAGACAGCTCACTTTTGCTACCATGATTTGACTTTGTCGACATTCGTTGTGAATACTGATATCCTATGCTTCTATTCAGTTATTTTGCATAACCTAGTGCCAAGGAAAGTTTTGTATAGGACACCTGTTATAGAGGAACACAACCTTTTTGTTTAGAAAGATCCAATCAAGACTACAAGCTTTTCATTGGTTTCATTGCCTCAGAGGCACAACTTTTGGGATGAACATGAGTAGTCTACTGATCTATCACACATGTTGTGGTAGTACATGATGACATTTTCTATTCTTCTGGCTGCATAATTTTGTTGATGAGATTTAATTACATTATGAAATGCAGATCCCTGCAATTTCAAGCACCTAACATGCTTTGGAATTCATATACCCTATTAGCTTTAACTAAGCAATGATGATATCTCCAACGGCAAAGCTAACCTAGATTTTTGGTGAACATCAAAATGTAGCTACAAAGCCCTTACACTCATCCCCACGCCATGGTATAGCTACAAAGCCCTTACACTCATCCCCACACAATGGATTGTTGTCCTCAACAATCTAAGGGTAGTGCTTGTTGACTTATTCTGGGGTCTTAACACAGCTCATTCTATCATGTTGGCTAGTGTTTATGAGTCTAGGACTTGACACATTAGCAGGGTCTTAATGTAGACTTTTCTATCAGGTTGGTCAGTGTCTGTCACGCTATGATTTGGGGGCCTTAACATAGTTTTTCCTATCAAGCTAGCCAGGGTCTACCCATCTAGACTCAATGTTCATTCTTTTTCATTCTAGTCCTTCCTCAACTTAGTTATATTTGAGGAGTGGAGGCTTGCAAGTCCTTTAGTAAATCTAAGGTGCGACTGAAGGTACATTGGAAGTATCGTTTGTATTCTCCTTGAACCAGGTTTCGGGGTCTTAACACAACTCATTCTATGAGGTTGGTTAGTGTCTATGAGTCTAGAACTTGACTCATTAGTGGGGTCTTAATGTAGCCTTTTCTATCAAGTTGGTTAGTGTTTGTCACACTATTACTTGGGGGTCTTAACATAGTTTTTCCTATCAAGCTAGCCAGGGTCTACCCATCTAGACTCAATGTTCATTCTTTTTCATTCTAGTCCACCCTCAACTTAGTTACATTTGAGGAGTGGAGGCTTGCGAGTCCTACAGTAATCTAAGGTATGACTCAAGGTACATTGGAAATATTGTTGGTATTCTCCTTAAACCAAGTAGCGAAGGTCTCTTTACTGTGTTCGTGGGTCTTTGCTTCCGAAATCCAAGTGGCTTCCTTGAGAGGGTGCCCTTTCCACTTGGCGAGTTACTTGGGGTAACCCTTGTGCTCTTGGCACTAAAGGATTGCTTTTACTTTGAAGGGGCCATTGGAATGAAATAGTAGAACGTATCATCCCCATTGGGTGTTGGGGCAGAACATGCATTGAAGGCGGGTATGGAATGCATTGTGGATGTAGATGCTTTCTGGCAGGTTTAACTTGTAGGTGATTTCATTCAGAACTTGGGTGATGTGGTAAGATCCATTGTATCGATGGTTGAACTTGGGGCTTATATTCTTTTGGCAGGGACATATGCTTGGAGCTGACGAGAACCATGTTGCCTTTGGTGAATAGTACTGCCTTGGGTTTCTTGTTGGCTTATTTGGTCATGGTGATTTTACTCTTTTCTAAACTTTGCTTGGCTGTTGCATTTCTCTCTTCCTTTTTGAAGAAGTCTTCTACGTTTCGACTTTTTGCTTTGGTAGCTTTTGAGGCTAAGGCCAAGGGTGTGATGACTTCTTTCCCTGTGGCTAACTCAAAGGGGTTGTAATCTATTGTTGAATGGATTGAGTTGTTGTAGTGAAGCTCGAGCACATCAAGGTATAAGGTCCAATCCCTTTGGTCCACCTGGGTATAGCTTCTAAGATAGTCTTCAATGCCTTGGTTTACTCTTTTCGTTTGCCCATCTGTCTCAGGGTGGAAGAATGATGAGAATCGAAGCTATGTCTCCAGAGTCTTGAAGAGTTTCTTCCACATATCACTCATGAAGTGATCATCTCAATTTGATACAATGGCTAATGGTAGCCCATTTAACTTGAAGACATGAGGAAAGAAGAGGTGGGCTACCTCCCTGGCATTCTATGGTAGCTTAGTCAGAATGAAGTGTGTGCTAAAAAAAATAGTCCACCACTACAAAGATGATGATATAGCTACGAGATTTTGGGAGTTCCACAATAAAATCCATGCTAACGACATTCTATGGGTGCATTGACAATGGTTGAAGTAAGCCAATTGGCTTGGTGTGTAGGGCTTTTATTAGTTGGCAAGTGGGACAAGTCTTGACATAGTCTATGACCTCCTCCTTCATATTTGGCCAAAAGAATTGTTTCCTTAGAGCCTCGAGTGTCTTGCTTTGGCCCTTGTGTTTCCCTAGCTTCTCATTTTGCACATATTGTAGTATGATTTTCTTTAACTCCACATTATTGGGAATGCACAATCTCTTGCCTACAAACATGATTTCCTCTTCTAGTGCATATATGCCATGTGACGTCTTCTTAGCTCATGCTTTTTCTATTATTTTGTGTATTTCTTGGTCATGTTCTAAGGCCTCCTTCACTAACTCTAGGAAGTTGTTATTGGCTACACTCATTGCTTTTAAATCGGCCTTGTGACTTAGTGCATTTGCAATCTTGTTTGTAGATCGTGGCTTTGTTTGATTTTCATGTCGAATTTTGCTAGAAAATCTAATCATTTGACTTGTTTGGCAAACAACTTGGGCTAGAACTAGACCTATTTGAGTGAGATATTGTTTGTGAACTGAACTATGTGCTTGTTTTTACATAGTGCTTTCACTTTTTAAGACAATGGATTATTGCTAGCATCTCCTTCTTGTGTACTCCACCTAGTTTTTGTATTTGTGAACTTCTTGGATTCATAAGGTACGGGATATCCATCTTGCATTAATGCTCCTCCAATGTCATAATCCAATGTGTTTGTGGAGATTTCGAAGGGCTTGGTGAAGTCTGGCACTTTGAATAGAGGGGTTTGACTCATATACTCTTTCATTAAATGAAAGGTGGATTCTCCATGTGAAATTTTCTTCTCCTCTGGTAAGGTGGGATAGTGAGGTTGTGACCATGGTGTAATCCTTTATAAATCTTCTACAAAATAGAGTGAACCATAGAAATTCTCGAACTTCTCTGATAGTTTTTGGGACTAGCCACTTCTTCACTGCTTGGACTTTCTTGGGGGACTACTTTGATGCCTTCCTCTCCTATGATGAACCTTAGGAATTCTAGCTCCTTCACAAAGAGCTCACATTTTTCGGGTTTTGTATACAATTTGTGTTGCCTCAGCTTCTCAAGGACTAATCTTAAACTCTCCTTGTGTTCCTCTAAAGTTTTGCTACAAACTAAGAGATAATCTATGTAGATAATGATGACCACATTTATCTTGGCCGAAATACTCCATCCATTAAGCCACAAAATGTGCTTGCTCTATTACTCAGTGCAAAGCCTAGAACTAGCCACTTGAAGCTTTTGTATCTAGTGCAATAAGTTGTTTTTGGGATATCTTCTTCGGCTATATGGATTTGGTGGTAGCCTGACCTAAGATCTATGCGGCTAAAGTATTGTGTTCCATGGAGTGGATTTAATAAGTCCTCAACTTAGGGTATGGGATATTTGTTCTTGGTGGTGATCTTGTTAAGGGCCCTATAGTCTACACACAATTTGAGTCCCCCATGCTTTTTCTTGAAAAACAACATTGGGGCACCAAATGGGGACTTGCTCGGTCGGATAAAGCCTTGCTCTTTCAATTTATGCAATTGCTTTTTCAACTCCATTAGTTTGGTGTAACTCATTTGGTATGGGGCTCTAGCTGATGGAATTGTCCTTTGGATTAACCCAATCTTTTGGTCTACATCTCTTTTGGGGGTTAAGCCTTTGGGTAGTTCACCAGCATGACATTTGCATACTCCTTAAGTATCTCTTCCACTTCTTTATTGCCAACTTGTCATTTAGGATCCTTGGCAGTCTCGTGCTTCACAGGTCTGATCATGTATAAGTACACCATATCTCTCTACTTCATTGATTTCTCCATTTGTTTGGCATTGTAGGTCATGATACGAGGTCTAATATTTGTGACTTGTTGTGGTGTTGCTTGAACTGGAGCTCCTGATTTGCCAGGTTCTAACTTTGCAGCATGGCAAGAGACTCTAGGCTTGGTCTCCTTCATTTGCACTTTGATTGGCGTTCTGCTTGGGAGTTGCATCCTTTCACACGGCACTTACGCCCTCTCCTTGCATATCCAACAATGTCTCATTAACCCCTTTGCTAAACATTGTGATTACATACTTGTTATAGAACTCCAGACCCAAAATGACTTCAAAGTCATCCATAGGTATTACTAGAAAATTGAGCATGGCCTTCCATTTCCTAGCTTTCACTTGTACTGCAATTACTTGCTTTTGCTCCCTGCAGAAAAGTCACTATTAATCCTTTTGGTGCCTTAGACAATTTTAGCCCATGTTTTGTTGCATATTCTAGTGTGATGAAATTGTGAGTGGCTCCAGTATCTACTATGATTGCTTGATCTCTTTCACTAACTCTTCCCTTGAGGTATAGATGATGTATTGCTACTACTTGAGCTACCATACATTGGGGACGTGCACTGATTGTTCCCACTCTTGGGTGATCGAAGCTCTCTTCACTTCCATTGGAGATTTTCTAAGTGCGCAAGGCTTGTGGCTTTCTCTTTCATAAGTGCTTGTGATTGTTATTTTGAATCCATTTGTTGAAGTTGTGTTTTCCATGGGGCATCTGTTTTGGTAATGTAGTCCCCCACACTTGAAATATCTAACCCTTGTGGTTGAGGCTTGGTGTCTCCACCGTGATGCGTTTGATTCTGCAGACCCGTAAGATGTGCTAGGAGTTGGTCTGTAGTGGTTGTTTCCCGACCTTCCAAATGCTTCCCTTGGTACCAAGGCAGACTACGAAGTGGCTAGGGTTACTATTTAAATTTGGCTCTGAATCTCCGAGATGGGGCCTCTTGGGGGTGGGGTCTTGCGGTCCAAGAGTTGGTGGTGAGGTTAGTATTGAATCTAGCTCGACTCCCTTGACTGCCCTCATTGCTTCTAAGTCTACTAATCTTTTAGTCATCCTCATGGTTTCTGCTAGACTTGTGGTTTTTGTCTATCTACATCTCTCCTGGCTCACTCTTGCATGTTGAATAGGAATCTGTGCAAATTTGTATCTATGTCTATGTTTGGGAGTTGCAACATCAATTATCTGTACTTGCTAACATATTCCTTCATCTTCCCTTGTGCTTGTCTGACTTTTCTCTTCGCATCTCTAACTTTGAATTTTTCCATCTTCGGGATGAAGTAATCTTTGAGTTCCTCATGTAGTTTCTCCCATGAGAAAACAATGCGTCCTTGCTCTTGCTCCAATAGATACTAGCTAGGAGCATCCTCCTCTAGATAGATGGTTGTCACTTCTCCTTTCCTATCTTCAGTGATTCTAGCATACTTCAAGTGTCTATCTATCTCCACAATCCATTTATTTAAAATTAGTCCATCTCTCTCTCCCTTGTACTTGGTGGTTTGAGGCATCTTGAACTTGCCATAATCGTCCTTTGAGCTTTCTTTTTGTTTCCTACTTAAAATTTCTTCTTCGTATCTTGAGATCTCCTAGATGTTTCCTCCCTAGCTAATCTATTTGCCAATCTATCTACCTCCTCTTGTAGTTTGTCTCTCCTCTTTCTCCTATTGTTGTATCATCCACTCCTTGTACCCTCCCTCCTCTTTAAACTTTCTTCTATTTTCTTCCTCTTTCTATTTCATTTGTATATTCTTCCAAATCAAGTTTAACAAGCTTGACATGCCCTCCAACTGCCTCTCTAATTCGACTACTTTTTCTTTCCAAGCTTCTCTCCATTCTTGACCTCGGCTCTTCTTCCTCTCTTCAACCATTGGGACGGGTGCTCTTTCTCCATTGTCCTCCATGTTGTTGTAGGGGGCAATGCCCCGGCTTTGGTGGCGTTGCCATGCGGAAGCCGCATTTTGTCTTTGGGTGGTGGTTGTGTCATGGGAAACCTTGCCATGTCTTTAGATGTTAACTTGTGTTAGGGTCGTCGCGTGGAAGGGCGATGTGACGGGGGGCAATGCAATGTGGGGTGACACGACGTGGGGTGTTACAATGTGGCGTGTCACTACACAATATTGGGTTGGATCTTCTCTCGTGCTTCTGTAAGCACTTTTTAACTCCGAGCAAGAGTTGCCCTAATATCAAGTGTAAGGCACTTGCACTTAATCACTCACTCAACATGGCACGCAAAGATATCACGATATATGAGAGTAAGGTACACTCTTGTATTATTCAATAAAAGAAATGGTACAACATAGGCACATCCCAGGACTACACCCTCATGACACTGCACATGTGAGGGTTTACCGTTGGGTATAGAGAATCACGCATTGTCGCAGCGCGTAGGGTTGAAAGTCACCACAGGGGTTTGGCAAGAGAAGAATGTACGGGGGTTTAAGAGCTTAGACTCTAGAGATGGTAGAGATAAGAGAAGGGTTGAAGGTTTCAAGCCAAGTTCTTGAAGATAAGTGACAACAGGGTGAAGGTAGATTCAAGGAGAGGAGTAGACGGAAGAGAAGGGGTTTGAAGAGATTGAAGATGTAGAAGAATACTTCAAAAAAAGAAATAGAAAATATAGAAGAATACTAATAAAGATGAAGCCTGTCAGTTTCTTTCAGCATTATGAGAAAATATAACTCTAATAGACAAAAACGTGTACAAAATAATACCTTTCTCTATGCTGCTCAGATCGCCAATTTGATTCTTCCAATGGCTCCTAAAGGGGGGTTAAATACCACGACACCTGACCAGAATCTTGCCAGATCACTCTTTCTTCATCTCCCACTTTCGGAGTGCTGTTCATTGCCTGAAAACAGCGATCGTGCGTTGCGCGATTTTGTTAATCTCTCCTTTTTACATAAAATCCTCTCAAATTAGCTGAAAGCTACATGCTTTGTTTTACAAGTCATCCTAAGCTAGAAGTTGTCTATAGTTTTGTAGATTTTTTTACAAGAGATAATATTTAGAATATTAAAAATTGACTAAAATCTATTATTTTTGAACCATGGACACTAACACTAATGTCTAAAATGGCATTGGCTCTCTAAATTTAAAAGAAAGCCACACTCTAGATTTTTTTATACGGTGTGCGCGTAGCGGCTCGACAACATAGAGTGGAAACCGAGTAGGGTTGAGAGGCACTATTGCTCCCTATATAGGTGTTTCTAGCAGCAACACCATGGTATAGCCACAAAGACCTTACATCCCCCCAATTCTTTTTCCCTCCTCTAACCCACCAAATGATAGAGGTCAATTGTTCTCTCTTGTGGAAGCATTTTTGGTTTGGGTAAAAAATGGAGAAGTGTTGGAGAGGAGTCCTTGTGCTAGAGTCAAGACTTAGTGCTTACTTGTTTGGTAGCAATGTGAACACTTGTCTAAGTGGTAGGTGTCATGAATTAGAAAACCAAAAGGGACTTGATGGAACACATATTGGAATGTTAAAACATAAGGGCCTAGGAAGGAAAGAACATTGGAATTGGATAAAGGGCTATTGCCTCATCCATTGAATTTGATTGAGTACAAGCCAAGAATAATGGATGATTGAACTAATTGTTTGACTAGTTGACTAAAGAATCGGGATGAAGAATGGCCTTTAAGTATCAAAATTTGCTCATGTAATGCTATGAAGTAGACTAAATTTATAAATTGATACAAGTTATTCAAATATTGGATCCGATGTTTTGAAAATGAAAACAATTGTCTAGAGCTATTTTAATGCCCTAAACTTTTCGTAGATCGTGTACCTATGAGGAAGCCTTTTTGACAAGGTATTATAATTTATCTCATTTTGATGCCTAAAATGGCCTTTCTTTTGGTGTTGTTTCATTAAAGTGCTGCCGTGTTACAGGTGCAATGTGTTTTACCCCCCTTGATAGAATCAATGGGCCATTGTGGAAGTGTTTGCCTCAGGTTTTTGTCAGTAGATGAATCAGTTCATGTGAGTCTGTATTCTATTTGCGGGTTGGGCACATTGTCATGAGGTTGCAAGTTTTGTGAGGTGCTTGTTGATTGTGTGACTGGCTGACTGCATTTATGATATCAATCAACTTTATTGTTGGCCTAAGTAGTTGGTCAACCTTATTTGGTGTATTTATTGGCTATTACTCCCTCCTCTAGTTATTCAGTGCATACTCCCACACTTGTAGGTCTCATTGGAGAGATGGGGCTAGTGCTAGCGCCTACTCAATTGGTGACTCATAGTTGTATCTGTTTTGTCTGTCTTGGCTATGGATTCCATTTCTCCTGCATTCTTCTTTCGAGTTCTTTTGCATTTTTCATATTCTCTTGTAGTCTTTCTCCTCTCTCTTTTGTGTGCAGCCTATTACAGTAGATTCTCACGCTTCCATTGTTGCACCCACTTTTTGACAATTTTGGAACTGTAGAAGATTCTTGAACAGTTTTGGCTGCTGGACCATCATTGGATCTTTGAGTAGAATTGCATTGGAATCAAAGGTTTTGATGAGCAAAAGTGTATAGTACGAATTGGCCATTATTTTTTCTTATGCCAATCACACGGCATAAGCATAGGAGTATGAAAGTATAAAATAACTACAGTTCAGCCCTTTGTTAAATTTCATACGTGGTAATATATATGTGACCTTGAAATTGAAGGGGAATATACCAAATAAGACGACTATAGAGAAGTAACCATGTAAACATCCATAAAATAGTAGCTACAATCTATATGTGTGATCTCAAAAGAGGGACAATGCAAGCCCATGAAACAACTAGAGAGAAGAAACAAAATAGGGAAGTGGCAAGCATAGATGGTAATAGTTACGGGCCTTGGGGCACGGTGTGTGAGGCCTAAGCCATGGCTCATGAAGCAGGCTGTAGCCTCATAACTCATCAATATAAGCATCATCCTTAGCAATATACCCATGTGGAGGATCCTCCTCCTCCTCTTTAGCATCAACATCAACATCGTAGGTCAAAGCGTGAAGTGAGATGATCATCCAAATCCTCATCTGCAATAGCCTCTTGTAACTCTTACAATGCAATCAGTCCCTCATTATTATGTTCATTGTTTAGCATATCCAAATAGCCTCTATCCTCTTAAAGTCTCTTTCTTTGACCTTGAAATTAGATGTAGATTTGTATGTATGTAACAAGCTTCTCTCTATTGGAATGTAAAAGCCTATTCACTCTCTTTGTGTGTATAAGTATTAGGAAAAAAGGTGCCCTAATTCCTTTCGCAAGGGTGAGACACATGTGCCTTGAGAAAGCACTCTGCGAGAGCTAGTGCTTGCAATCATAGTTTTTTCATAGGTCAATCATATGGGATATGTATATGGATATGGAAGTATGAAATAAGTATGATTTAGTCCCTTGTGAAATATTGTATATGGTATTTTATACATGACCTTAAAATTAAAGGGGATATACCAAATAAGACATTTCTAATATACTACAACTTCTATCCGTTCAAAAACCATGTAAAGAAATTGGAGATGTGTCATAGATTTGTAGATATGTGCGTGTCAGATTTGTAGATATGTACACAAGCTTCTCTATGTGCCAAGGCAGGATGGCTATTTTTTCTCTTTGTGTGTATAAGAGGAAACATGTTCCTATTCCTTTCACAAGGTGAGGTACATGGGCCTTGAGAAGCACTCAAAGAGCTAGTGCTTGCAATTTAGGCATGCAAGCACCAAATGTCTTCTGCCATCTTATGTTGTGCCATAGCCTTTTCTCATCCTTAACTATTGGAGGAGTAAAAGTGGACGCCTTAATCTTATAGATGCAAGCTCATCAAGAAGTTCCCTTCTTGGATCTCGTTATCACTATCCTCGTTTCTTCCTTTCCAAATGGGATGCAACATGCAGCCCACAATGTGCAACATGCAACATGCAAGGGTATATGCAACATATCCCATCGATGTTCCTATTTCTTTCACAAGGTGAGGTACATGGGCCTTGAGAAAGCACTCAAAGAGCTAGTGCTTGCAATTCAGGCATGCAAGCACCGAATGTATTCCGCCATTTTATGCTATGCCATAGCCTTTTCTCATCCTTAACTATTGGAGGAGTAAAAGTGGATGCCTTAGTCTTATAGATGCCAAGCTCATCAAGAAGTTCCCTTCTTGGATCTCGTTATCACTATCCTTATTTTTTCCTTTCCAAATGGGATGCAACATGTAGCCCACAATTTGCAACATGCAACATGCAACATGCAAGGGTATATGCAATATATCCCATCGATCATGCAAAGGGCCTATATTTCATGTTGGGGGTACGCAATCTCCAATGGAAAGCTTTGGAGTTTTGGCCACATTTATTTTAAGAAACTTATCATCAAGCATCAACTAGCACAAACCCAATGTACATCTTTTATTCAAGAGGCCACCCAACATTATTAAAGAGTATGCAACGCAAGTTGTTCCGGTTTAACCAAATCTTTCTTGTTAGGACTTTTGAAAATTGCAAGGATTGTAGACATTTTTGTTACAAATGTGACAACCATTTCTCATCCTTACCTACTGGAGGAGTAAAAGCGGATGCCTTAGTCTTACATATGCCAAGCTTATTAAGAAGTTCCCTTCTTGGACCTTCTCATTGCTTTCTTGATTTTTTCCTTTTCAAATGGGATGCAAGATGTAGCCCACATGTGAGGGTATATGCAACATATCCCATCGATCATGCAAAGGGCCTATATTTCATGTTGGGGAGTATATAATCTCAAATGGAAAGATTGTGGAGTTTTGGCCACCTTTATTTTAAGAAACTTATCATCAGCATCAACTAGCACAAACCCAATGTACATCTTTTATCCAAGAGGCCTCTCAACATTATTAAAGAGTATGCAAAGCGAGTTGTTGCCAGTTTAACCAAATCTTTCTTGATTACATCATTAAGCTCATTTGTCATTGTGGTGACAATTGCCAATTCATTTTACCTCCTCTTTCAACTCCTTTGTGCACAACCCATTGTAAGATGGAAGTTTATATGTAGGATCGATCTTCTCAATGCCTTTACATGAATAAAAAGTATAGATTCCTCACTTTCCAATGAGCGATGTCATCAGCACAGAAGAGATGATCCAAGGCAATGGTAGCTTCCTTGTGTGCTTGCAAGTTCCATGTGCTTGGCATGCGTACCTTCTATCTTGAAACTTTATGTTTCTTGCTTGATGGCCCACCATAGCATGTACACTTGCTTGTATGCTCAAGGATGCGGATGTTGTGGCACCTCGAGTATCTCAACCTAAATCATCAACATGGGGATCCACATGCACATCTTTGTCGTAGGCCTTTCTATGTGCATGGAAACCTCTTGCAAATTTCTTTGACCAACTTTGATGCTTTACTGCAAGGAGCCACAGCATGGCAAAGCAAGCCCAAAATGTGCATCTTGATGTGTTTTGGACCTCCATCCCAGTGATGACTTTTAGCTAGATTCACATGTGAATTGCGCTCTTTCTTGCGGATTCAATTGTTGACATACTACCACTCCGGACCTAGCATACAACCCATCAGTAGATAAAGTCTCCTTGATGTTACTTCACATGATGACATAGAATTAGATTGTGACATTTGATTTATGAAAGAAGGCTTTATTTCAGAGGGTTGGAACTTAGTTCTAGAGGACTAAAATAAAACTTTAGAGTGATGACATTCAATTTCAGAAATTAAATTCATTGTTTAGAGTGAAACTTAATAATGAAGGCTTGAATTTTACTAAGTTTCACGCCTGAATTTCAGGGGACTCGAATTTAATTTCAGAAATAATGTGTGTGAGGATTTAGTGAGGATAAAGAGCTCTTAGGTCTCAGTTGAGCAGTGAATATTGGGCACAGAGAGAGAGAGAGAGAGAGAGAGAGAGAGAGAGAGAGAGAGAGAGAGAGAGAGAGAGAGAGAGAGAGAGGATGCCGTCGCGAATGGTGCCGCCGTTTCCTGTCGCCCTGCCGTCGCCTGGTACTGCACGCCCTGCCGTCGCGTAGCCCTGTGCCGTCGAAGACTGACGACCTGCCTGTCATCACCTCTCGCGCGCGTCAGCACCGTCGTTGCCTGACGTTCCGCCTCGGCCCGTCTGTCGTTCGTGCCCTGTCTGCACCGCCGACGCCTGCAGTTCCGCCTGCCTTCGCACGCTGTTCACGCCCTGTCCTGCGCCGTCAGCGAAAACCCTAGACGTCAGAGCAAGAGCCGTCGTCTCCTGTTCCGCCTTCTGTCCCGTGTCCTGCCGCCTGTCCCGTCCTGTCCCCTGCCCCATCGCGCTGCCACGTCACCAGTCGCCCCGCTGCCTTCGTCTGTGCTGCTGTTTGCAGCTCAGCCTGCCTGTGCGTGTCGTCTTCTGCTGAGGCGTCC